>NC_142028.1:24621444-24953587 GCF_982192425.1 Myodes glareolus
GCCACCAGCTTACACTCAGCAAAGACTCAGACACTGCGTATCTACTAATCAAAGGATGATCCAAGCAACAGTTACTGGATAATGGGCCTGAATAGAATGCTTGAACCCCGGAGTCAACACACACTCCATGGAACTCCCTCCCCGTGTTAGTCTCGGATAGATTTGATTAGCTCCTGTCCAAATCCTGAGAAATGAGGTCACTCGGCTTTCCTTCATGCTGGCTTCACTGAGTCCCCTAGGTCTGTGAACCCCCTGCCACCCCCCGTCTGTGAGTGTACTCAGCTCTCAGCCCCTGGGCAGGACAGGTGTGAGGCACACTTCCTTAACGTATTCTTTATCTTTGTCATTGCGGCGGCAAAGCACCAGGCCGAGGCAACTTAGGGAAGGGTTTCTTCTGGCTCACATTTCTAACGGACAGCTTATCATGGTAGGAACGTGGTGGTGGGGGTGTGAACATGGCGCCGGACATGGTGGCAGGGGTGTGAACAATTCTTCATGGCAGGGGACACAGTGGCAGGGGTGTGAACAGTTTATCATGGTGGGGGACATAGTCACAGGGGTGGGAACAGTTCATCACGGCAGGGGAGACACCGTGGCGGGGGAGACACCATGGTGAGGGTATGGGCTGACTGGCCACACTGCCTCCTCAGTCAAGCATGGGGCATGTATGCTGGCACTCTGCTTGTTTTTCCACCTTTACTCATCCCAGACTCCAGTCCATAAGATGATGCTACTCACATTGAGGCTGGGTTTCCCTGCTTCAGTTAAATCTTTCTGGAAATAACCTTAAAGACACAGCAGAAATAAATTCTCGCAGCTGATCCTGAATCTAGCCAGGTTGACAGTGAAGATCCACCCTGAGACACCCCTCATCTCATTCAGCAGGCCTTCGGAAACAAAGGGGGAACATGCTCAGATCGCCCCATGATCCATAGAGTTCATGGCCCAGCTCATCGTTTAGCGACTCACCATGATTCTATACACCAGCAATAGGCCATTCCTCACAACACATGTGCCAAAGCACCTTTATCGAATGTCTGCCAGCACCTTAGGCCCAGGACAGCCAGAGCAAGCAGAGAATCCTCTCTGCTGTCCCCATTTCTGATGGTAGCCATTAGTTGATGGACAACCCTGCCCAGGACACGATCCAAAGGACCCTGCACTACTGCTGACTGCTGAAGTGGCTTCTAGAAAGTCACCATTCACCTCGTGACTCTAGAGCAATGGTTCTCAATCTCCCTAATACTGGAACCCTTTAATATAGTTCCTCCTGTTGTGGAGACCCCCCCAACCATAGAAGTATTTGTTGTTACTTCATAACTGTAATTTTTCTACTGTTAAGAATCTCAGTGTAAACATCTGTGTTTCTTAATGGTCTTAGGCTGCCACTGTGAAAAGGCCATTTGATCCCTAGGGGGTTTTGGCCCACAGGTTGAGAATCCCTGCTCGAGAGCTTCACCCTTGACAAAGAAGTTGACCAAAGATGGGAAGAAATCATATAAAGCATTCCTGGAGCTCCAAAGGTAAAGAAAACTCCAGGTGTCCCCACTGTCCTGATAGAGATGACACATGATATCACATTCTGCTACCAAATACACGCTGGATACCAGTCCTGAGGCCTAGGCTCATCAGGGCTGAAAGGGCATTAGGCATTGCAGACACCACTTTGATCAGTGACAGCTGAGGTCCCAGGCCTGCAGCGCTGGCCTAGAGTTGGGGTTGGTATTATAGAGAGAACCAGAGCTCTGAACAGAAGTGGTTTGCTTTGTGACCTTGCTTCATTAGTGTTTGACAGACTTTCAGAGGCCTTAAAGTCCAGTGCCCAGGCTCCGAAGAATGGTGGCTGAGGTGTCCACAGACCTGTCTTTCTTTCCTTTAAAAGAGAAAAAGCCCAGTTATATCTCTGCCCTAGTTCTCCTTTTCAGACACTGTGGGTTGGGCTAGCCTCCCGCCAGGCTTCTTGTCCACCTTTGGTCTCAGAGAACTTTCCTATGACCTTGAAGCAAGGCCCAGTAGTTTAGGAGTGCCTAGGTACTGCCATCCAGTGAGGAGCAGGGGTGTTGAAACACTCATCTGGCATTGGGATTCAGAGAGGCAGCTCTTCCCAGGGGAATTCTTCCCCTAGGCATATTTAGTTTTAGTTAATAATGTATTGAGTTTGTAGACACGGGTTACTTGTGCTTTTTAATGCTCAGAGTTAGCTCAGCAGTCTGTTCTGGAAGCCCACTGTGGGAGCAGAGCAGAGATTAAGATGAGAACTGAATGCCGATTGGCCATACCAACCATGTAACCATACCAACTCCTGGCCAGTTTTAATAGAAGATAACCAGTCAATTTCCAGCTGTCATAAATGACTGTCAACATGACTGTGGCATATCCATATGTGTCAGAAGAACTGGAAGATGAGGACCACACGTGTCCTCTCTATGACCATGGAGGCCAGAAAAGGATGGGGTAAGCCTCTTGAGAACAATATACGGGAGAAAAGACCATGGCCAGGAGCTACTGACACAGTGCTATGACACAGAGCTGACGCTGTGACAAACTACCCAAGACGGTCAACTTAATAAGAGCAAAGGTTATTTTGGCTTACGGTTTCCAAGGTTTTACTACATGGTTCCGTACTCCTGTTGTCTTTAGACCTGTAGCATGCTACAGGGAGGTGTGCAAGGCAGAGCAGGCTGCTCACCGATGCTGCTGGGAAAGAATAACAGAGACAGGCTTGGGCTCCAATATCCTCCGACAGCCAAGACCCCAGTAATCTGCCTTCCTTCCATTACACCCCTCCCACTAAAGGTTCTGCCACTCCCCATAATGGCAACATGGGTTGGAGACCAAGTCTTTAACACACAGGCCTTTGGAAAGAACTCTCTCGACACAAGGATCACAGCGGTGCCATTCATAAAATCTGATAGCCTGGGAGGAATGTGCGGCCATGAAGCAAGCTCTCAGTGGAGGTAGGAGGGAGGGGCCCTCACGTCTGTCCCAGGGATGCAGAGCAGCGCTCTCATGTGAAGCACATGGGTGGCACCATTCCATCTTCAGCAACAAGAGGAATGGGGGATCTCTCCCAGCATCCTCCACTCCATAAACACTCTTTTGGGCTGTGTCTTCCTATGCAGGGGATGTAGCTGTGGATAAATTAGGAAGCAATGTGCCTTCCTGGGGTTCCCTGCGTCTGGGAAACAGACCCAAACATGAGCGATCCGATCAAAACCGTGAAAGAGGAAGTCAGAGGCAGAGGGAATACGGGGCTGTGCGGCCGAGTGTAAGACCAAGAGAGCGTCCCTGAGGATACAGCTTTAGTCTGAGACTCAAAACAACGGGGAGCAAAAAGGAGGGCAGAAAGTGGGGGGATAGGTGGAGGAGACATCCATTGCAAACAGTGAGTGCTGAGGCCCAGCTGAGGGAATCCAAAGGGCATAGTGGGCTAGGAGCAACTCATATTGGTGCAAGCAGAAGGCCAGAAGCAGAACCAAGAGAGGCAAGTGAAGAAGTCTCAGCTTCAAGGTCAAGGACCTCGCAAACCGTGTCAAGGACACTTTTTCCTTAGGCCTCAGGAAGGCACTGGAGGACTTTAATCAAGAATGTGACAGCCAAAGATTTGCATGGCACACATGCACTCCATCTAATGAGCTCAATTTGCAGCCGCTTCCCTGGGAAATTGGTGATAGGCTTAACCCATTGCCGACTTGAGAAAATGAACCGGTAGAAAGGGAGCGCCGAACAGCCGCTAAAGCTCCAGGGACTGAGCGGAGGGTAGTAAACCGGGCTGCCTTTGGATGCTGGGGTTGCAAGTGGCCGACAGGGGGATTCATCTTAGAATTCCCTGGTTTGAAAAGAGAGGATCTGTGATGGGCCGATTTCTCTGACTTCACCTGCATTATCCTTTCTAGTATCCTTTACTCGCTGTTCCTCCAGCAAGGATGGCTTCTGTTCTGCTCAGAGAACATAATTGTCTAGGCAGCAGAAGGTGGTCAGTCAGTAGGGTCTGTCCAAGCCTGGGTCTGCATTTGGGGACCGCTGGGCTGTCTTCAAGCCCTGGGCAGCTGCTTCCAAAGAGGCCGAATGCTTGGCATGGCTTCCATCTCACCGAGTGTATTCTTGAAGCCTCTTTCAGAGGCTCGGTGGGCCATAATGGGTTTCTGATACGGTGACAATTGCTTTCTGGCCACGGTTGGTTAGCTCGATTGGATAGAGCGTGGTGATTGAAGCCAACACTCGGGTTTCACAGACTCACAGCTCAGCTTCACAGTTGTGGATGACACCTGGAACTCCTGCCAGCCTTGGAGATAAACAATCCTGAGGTAGAAGCCTGGCTCTTTCAGCGCAGGGCTGTGAGACCTGCAGACAGCGTCTTGGCTGTTCGTGTCTGCTCCTGTGTGGGTTCTTGCCCTGTTAAGCGGGAATGATAATACCCCTTTTCTCCTGGGGTTGTTACAAGTATCAAATGATACAGTATGAGGAGAGGGCACAGCGATGTCCCCTGTGTGGTGAGTGGCCCACAGCAGTTGCATATAAACCGGAACTTTGCCTGCTATTAGAGTCAAAAGCTTCAGCTGAGCAGGTACAGAGGAGTGGCTAGATCCAAGCTAGAGCCTCTTCCTACAGTAGGTCAGGAGGCTGGCTTGCTGCAAGCAAAGCCAGGAGTCCTCTGTCACTTGGAAGCAATTCTGAAGGTGGCCTTGAAGATGCCTGGATTGGGACCCTGTAGGAGTTCAGAGCAGACCCAGACTCATAAAAATATGAGATCGTCAAGTGCAATTCAGGACTAGGCTGGGATGAGAGGAACCTGAAACCTGGTACCTCCAAAGTACCTGGCAAACCTTGGAGAGCTCAGGGGCACGGGGGTTGTTAGGAGCAAAGAGTGAAAAGACTGAGTTAAAATCCTCAGTCTCCCACCCGACTTGTTTAATCCCTGTGAGCCATTAAGCCTTACTCTGTTTTCTTTCTTGTAAGTTGGTGTGGCTCTGTTGTCCACCCCGTGTGACTCTGTTGTGTAGTGACAAAAGTGGCGGGCTGCGGCCTGGCTCCCAGCTGGCTTTATGCCCGAAAAAATTACACGGAAACTGTATTCTTTTAAACACTGCCTGGCCCATTAGTTTCAGCCTCTTATTGGCTAAGTCTCACATATTGATTCAACCCATTTCTAATAATCTGTATGTCACCACGAGCTTGTGGCTTACCGGGAAAGATCCAGCATGTCTGACCTGGCAGCTTCATGGTGGCGGCTCACTTCCTTTCTTCCCAGCATTCTGTTCTCTTTACTCTGCCTATCTAAACTGCTGTCCTATCAAAAGCCAAGGCAGTTTCTTTATTAACCAATGAAAGTAACATGTAGACAGATAACCCTCCTACATCACTGTTGTCCACCCCATGTGACTCTGTTGTCCACCCCGTGTGACTCTGTTGCCCACCCCGTGTGACTCTGTTGTCCACCCTGTGTGACTCTGTTGACCACCCCGTGTGACTCTGTCACCCACCCCGTGTGACTCTGTTGTCCACCCCATAGTGGTGTGGGGAAGGAATGAATGAGAAGCTAAGCAATCCATGCAGTGGCACTCTCTTGCTGAATGCCGCTCCACTGAGTCATATCAGGGCTCCAGTCCGGGACTCGCACATCTCAATCCACTCTGAGCTCCTGTACGCCAGTGCCCACATGTGCCATGTTGTCTCACTAGAATGCTTTCATGTCTGTCTTCCCTCCACAAGTCAGGCTGTCTCACTGATGTCTGTCTTTCAGTACTGAAGACAGATCCTGGTTCATGCAGATATCGTGGACTATCCAGAAGATGGACTGTCACCATGACACCTATGTCACGCTATCCATAGCTCTTATTCTCCTTGGGAACCCACTGGGGTGACCTCGAGGCATTTATTCCCTCACCAGCTCGGTCTCTGTTTCTCATTTATGAAGATGAAAGTGTTAACCCAGCTGGAGAAATCTTTCTGATTTTGACGCTTTCATTTCATCACAATGTGCCTGATCCTTTCTGAGAAGGGCCTGTCTCCTACTTTGAGGACCATGAATGTTGGGGTTTTCTTCTGGGAATGGGAGTTTCTTCCAGGACAGCGGGAGGACATCCTGGAGACGTTTTGATGCATCCCAACAGGAAATGGAGATGGTTCCGTAGGAAAGTCTTCTCCTGGCCTTGATTTTCACTTATTAGTCTGGACTCCATGGAGATAGGCTATCTGGGGGGAAAATCATTTTAATAACTGAGAGGAAATGGAATTAAGGATGCTGGCTGCCGGCTGACCAGAGCTGGGTGACTCTCCTGCGGGAGTTAATTTGTGTCTGCTCCTGCTGTCTATCTGATTAGCTGCTCGCTCGTGTGTCACTCTGCCAAGAGTTTCCATTGAGATGTCCCTTGTGATACGGATTCAAGGGCTTTGTGAGGCCAGAGGGCTGGGGAGGTGCCCAGGGTTAGGGGAGGCATAGTGAGGGACGCTTGGTCTATGCAGGATGGGTCTAAATGTAGTATACACATGGCAACACGGAGAACTGGACTGAGGGTCATCTGCCCCCCCCTCTTTGAGAAAGGGCCTTGTTTTCCACAGCATGGATGGACAAAGTCCTATAATGGCGACAGTTCCGTGTGTACCTGGGCTTTCTGTCACTTACTCAGTGCACAAACCACAGATAGCTTTGATCATTCACTCTGCCGGAAACTGTGACCTCTGATCCTTCAGGTAAGAGCTAATACAGAATTCAGTTTGCCTTGGGACGAGAGGCCTGATATTACCTCATGCTGAGAAGGGGGAGTCAGTGTGTGGTTTCATCAGTGTGTATGGAGCGGCTGAGGCTCAGGGCAGACACTGAGCCCTCAGTCCCGTATGTTGGCTGTCGGGGCAGACTGCCTTCAGGCCTGGTCATGGAGCGGATATGACAGGTGTGGGGAGGCTGAGGACCCTGTCAGACATCTACTGTTGTATTTCACAGAGAAGTCAGCAACACTCTCTGAAAGAATCCAGACCCATCCTTGGTCTAGACTGGACTGGACAAGGTCAGCAGCATCAAAGAGCAAATCCAAGGTTGAGGAAATGTTCACGGGCTTTTGAGACGTTCCATTTTCTCCTAGTCCATTCTGTTATGGTTGCTACTAATAGTAAGGTTGCTTGATAAATCTCTTCAAGGTTTATCTTTTTACTTTTGCATCATCCTGGAACCCAGGATTTTAGATGTGTAGGCAAGTCCTCTGTACCTGTAACACTCTCTCAGTATTAAATATTTTAATATTTGAGACAGGGTATCACCATCGCTATGTTGCCCCGGCTGACCCTGTACTTATTTTGTAGCCTATGTACACCTTCAACTGGTAATCCTCCTGCCTCAGCCTCCTGAGTGGCTAGGATTACAGGCCTATGGCACCATGCCCAGCCCCAGCCTGTTGGTTTGCTTGCTTTTGAGACAGAGTCCAGCTAAGCAGCCTTAGAGAGTATTGGGCTTTTAAACCTCCTGCCTCAGCCTCCTGGTTGTCAGGATTAGAGGAATGGCCCACCATGTTGGGCTTCTTCCAGCATTTAATTACATCAGAATCTCTAGGTGCAGGGAGTGACAAGGATTGATTTTTTTAATTAAGTAAAGCTATCAAAAGTAGCATAAAACTAAACTAGCTCATCTCCCAGATGATCTGAGCATGCTCCCAGGGCTCAGGAGCAGAGCTAACGAGCATGGCCTAGGTTAGACAGACAAGGGGCACAGCCCAGCTGGAGGTTACCAGTAGGGCTGTGGTATGGGGACTGCTCAGTGCAGGCTGCCTAGGGGCAGCAGTGCTCCATTTTCAATGTCAGCAGTACTAGCTGGGTTATAGTGGCCATCACAGACAGGACATTCAACAGAGTTACTTATCAGACCTCAGATAGATGATACTTGGTCTCAGGGGGCATGTGGCTTAATTCATAGCAAGAGAAAATTGGGTTAAGCCGAGGAAAGTGGATCATGGCCCTAAAAGGCTTTCCTGTGAATGTGGTGCTTTGAGATGAGGGACCAGAGTGGCAATGACTCTTCTGGGAGCTACGGAACTCCAGACTGGTGCTTTACAAGGGCCAACAGGGCTGAGACTCTCTGTGAATGTCGTCTAAGGGTGATACATCTCTTCTCTGGAACACCGAGTGAAGACTCCAGAAGGCTGAAGACAGCAAGGACAGGGGACCAGAGCCAGCATCTGCTCACTGACATAGCAGACTAGACAGGTCCCTCTTCCTGCCCTGGAAATGGTCATGGTTCCCATGCACTGAAGGAAATGGTGGGGGCAGGACAGTTGGGTCTTCATTTGAATACAATCGTAGTGAGGAGACTCCAGGGGCCCCTGTGGGGTAGTGGTGAGGCCTCTGATGCTGGCTTTTGCTCTGGAGTTCTCATGGAGTCCAGCAGGGACCAGCCCCAGGCTGCAGACCTCCTGTGCCTAAGAGGAGAGTGGTGGGCAGAAATAGGGGTGTAGACCTCATGAATGGAACCGGCTTTGAGAGGTGGCAGAGTGGGGGAGGGGAAGAGGTAGTGGGTGGAAGGGCAAGGCGGAAGAAGAGAGGCCTCATCTGCTTGCTTGTGTTTTCTGCATGCAAGAATCCAGCTTCTAGCATATTTTTAAATCCATCAGATGTGAAAGGCTGTTTTAAATAGACCCATGGTGTGAAGCTGGTAATTCCACTTTCTACAATAGAGAAGGTGGTAGGGCCCTGCTAGGGACTCAGCACCTCTGCCCACACCAGGGAAGATGTAGAACTCTCTGGGGGACACTGAGACCAGGTGCTTCCCTCCACAACATGGGACTTACAGGAAGGAGGGGGCAGAGGATGGAGGGAGAGGACCTGGGCGATGAGGAAGTGGGTGAGGCATCCTTTCCTTTCCTTGGGTCTTAGGGTGGGTACAGTGGGGGTGTGGGCCTTTGGGGTCATTCTTTCCTTGACTCCCACTCCTAGGAGCAGAGGACCAGCAGTGCTTACTCCATTTCCGGCCAGAGCCCCGGGAGGTCAACTCCTCTGGGAGATTCTCCAACCTTATGCTCTGTTTCCTGGCTCTAACCCAACCTCGAGCTGCTCAGAGCAAGTTTCATGCCAACATCTGCCTGTGCCCCTGGAATATGAGCTTCCCTTTCCCTCCCCAGCTTTTCTTTGTCAGTAATGGTTTCCATACAAATCTCTTCAGAGCTCGGATGATCCTGGTTGAATCTATTTCTGCTGAGGTCAAGGCAGTAGAATTCCAGGAGCAACAAGAGTTGTTGGCTGTTGATGTTGTCACCCAACACACTCTCTTGTATCCACTCTGGGGCCTCTAGATAGTCCTGTTGGCACACAGGGGTCCCATCGATGGGGACCTCCCCGAAAATGGTGGAAGCAAATACACAAGCAGAAGCTTGGACACGGATAACATGCATACCAAGAGCCCTGAGGTTCTTCCTCTGCAGGTTCCAGGGAGGAGTAGAGATCCAAGGGCTTGGAAGAGGTCGCAAGGGTGGGAAGACTGTGGGGGCTATAGTGGTATGAGCACGACTTGTCTCTTATGGAGTTTTAGGGGTTTCTCCCTCTCGTGTCTTGGAACTCCGAGGGCAGGAAGTCTGCTTGTTTTCCTCTAGACTCCCTCAACTCACGTACCCCCCAAACCAACTAGAAGCATCCTTGAGCTTCACTTCCAGATGGGAGAAAATCAATCCTTTCTTGATGTATACACAATTGTTCCCCAAAATGTTTTTTCTTAATTAAAATGGGCACAGAATTTAGTTGAAGCCACTTAAAATGTGTAAGCCAGTACCTTTAAGTACGTTTACATTCTCACATAGAGCTGTTCCCATTCTCCATTTCTAGAACTTTCTCACTACCCTAGTGTTAAAGTGTTCTATGAAGCATGTGTATAAAGGTGGGTAGTTTTGGAGCACGCCGTCTCCGGTATTTTCTGGTCCATGCACCCAGAATCTATTCTTTCCCACACCTTGGTAAATACAGAACTGAAGGAGGCCAGAATTCTGCCGGGGACACCTCGAAATGATGATGACAGGTCTGCACAGCTTCAAAGCACAGCATAAAGAGACACACTGTGCTTAGATAAAAGTTCAGAGCTTGAAGAAGCAATATTTAGTTAGTTCTTCAAGAAGCAATGGGAAGCATTTTTACCTGTAACCTCTGCTTCTCTTGGCTATCCAGAAGTATGTGTTTCCCAGCCTCTCTCCTACCAGGCTCTGGTCCCTTTCCTGGGAGATAATGTAATAACTATGACTTGTATGGAGTCATTCAGTTGACTAGACTTTCCCCCATGAGTTTTCATTTGTCTTTCTTTCTTGTCCACAGTGGGTGACAGAGTGTTACATTACAGATGTGTCAGTAGCCTCAGAGTCATGCCAGTTATTCAAGGCCACAGAGCTTGCTTGTATTTGGACCTTATTCTGAGCAGGCCTTTGAACGCGAGAGAAAGCATTCTGAGATGAACACAGTGGGGGTAGGAAGGGCTGGTTTTATACCAGGTTGAAGAAGAGCTGGGCAGGGAAGCATCTGCTATGCACAGGGCATTGAGCCCAAGTCGACTGAGCTGTTGGGCTGCCCAGGGGTAATGGATTGCCACTAGCGGCTGGGGTGGCTGCGGGGGACGAGATGGAACACTCTGATGGGCCTCGCACTATCTGAAAGACAGTCGACTAGCAGCAGCTGCAATGTTCCCCAGCATGTTGTCTTAAAGCCAGAAGGAGTACCTCATTTGAACCAGCTGAGTCTGCCTAGACCGAGTTGCCCAGCCCGTAGGACCTGGGCCTCCAAAACAGCAGCTCCTCCAGGGATGAGGCTTACTCTGAAGAAATGATGCTTTGCTCTCAAGAGCTCATGTAGACCAAACTGGAGATGTAAAGATAAATGGTCCTCCCTTGGGATCTCAGGCCCATGCGTGCCATTCCCTGGAGCTCTGTGGTCAATGTGTGAATGAGCATCATACACACTGGTTGGCCACTTGACTAGCATTGTTACAGAGGGGCTGGGAGAGCCCATGCGTGCTGCATTGAACCACAACCAAACACTGCCCTTGGCCTAGTACACATTTCCGTCGCCACATTTCCAAAATCCCCAATGAAGCCCATAGCATTTTGTGTCTTATACCCCTGTATTTCAGTTCCAGTTTCCGCATTAAAGGTAGCAATCCCATTCCCCTTGTCTGTGTTCTTTGGGTATTTTTGCTTAGGAGTGCAGGGTTTTTATGGGTTGTACTTTTTATAGGTCAGATGGATCCAGTCATAATTCATCATGACGGCACAGGCCTCACTGGTCCTCAGAGTCCTCATTTGTAGGGAGAGGAGCTTCCTGGTACTATGACAAGTCCCTTCTGGATCTGAGCCATAGCCTTGATGAAGTCCCAGCTAGGAACAAGGGTCACTTATTGGACCTGTTTCAGCCAGGATGATGGATGGCACCACCTCACCTGTGCTCCTCAGCTTCCACGTTGATTTCAGGTCCTCTGCCAAGTACCATATGGTTTCCCCAAATTCCAACATTCCCAGCAATGTTCTCCTAAGTAGGACACTTTAATTAAATTGGCCCCACTGAATCATGTGGAAGGTTCTTCAGCATGGCTGCTCCTGGCAATGAATATGTCCACTGATAGAAACCCCACCAGAGGTAGCTAGGGAGGGTGCTGGAGATTCAGAAGGCTCAGGCATCCTCTTACCCATACACAAAGAGGGTGGGGTTAATCGATAGAGTCATGTCCTATGGATCCTGACTGAGCATGAAGAGAGGAGAGGTACCATGCTCCCAGGGCCAGGGCCAAGGTCAGGGCCAGACCTGGAAGTCAAACCAGCAGCCACTTAGGAATTAGATTCACCATGCATATGGGCTCTGCTTTCATTGTTTTGCAGTAAAACTGCCTTTTAGTTTCCAAACGTCAGATGTGATTTTTCTTCCTTCCCACCATTGTCCTCTGCTAGCAGAGCTTTGCATAGTCTCTAATGCCTGGAGTAAGTACAAGGAGATCTGTCCGAGGACACCAGCATCCCCTCACCTACCCAGGGGCCTGAACCCTCCCTGGGGGAGCTCATTTCACCAAGGGCTTCCGGGAGCTCAGTTGGAAGGCAGAGTTTTACTGATCGAAATGCATTCTTCCCTTGTTCAATTCACAAGAGAGGAGAGACTGAGGAGGAGCCCTGAGATGCAGACAGGGAGCCCAGATTCCTGCTGTATTATATACACACTGTGAAAAAAGAAGGAGGGACTCGATTTGCACACAGGGCAGATGTGAGACTTGAAATCTAAGCTATTTAAAAAGTTATTTGGATATCATTATTATCATCAGCACTGTGTGTGTGTGTGTGTGTGTGTGTGTGTGTGTGTGTGCGTGTGTGTGTGTGTGTGTATAACCAGAGTGCACAATTGATGCACATGCACATGGAGGCCAGAAGATAAGCTTCTAGGATCCGGTTCTCTCCTTCCACCAAGGGTTCCTGGGCTCAAACTTCCCCGTCGGTCATCAGGCTTTTGTGGCAGGTGCTTTTACCCACTGAGTCATCTTGCCACCCTAAACGTAAGCCATTTTAAATGTGCCCACATGACCTGGGGGAAGCCATCCCTGAGGAACTAGGAAAAGGGGCGAGTCATATCTTACCAAGTAAAGGAAATCAATCCTAACAATGAACGACATGGACATTCTGGAGCTACAAAGTACAATAAATGATCATAAAAGTTTACATAAAACCTGAATTTGATCAGGCAGAGGGAAGAATCGGTGAGGTTGAAGGCAGGCCAATTGAGGTTCTCCGTAGTGAGAACACCGAGAAAATGGGATGGAGAGAAACGAATGGAACTGTAAAGACCCAGGGGACTATCAATAATACCAACTATGCATAGCGAGAATTCTGGAAGCAGAGGAGAAGGGATGAGAAGAAATAGCAGCAGAAACCTTCCTAAACTTATGAAAGCTGTCAACCTAGTCAACCATCCAAGACGCCCAACAGCATCTAAGTAGGATGTATGGAAAGACACCCACAGTCAGACATCAAAATCCATCCACGAAGGACAAGGAACTTTGAAAGCACAGAGAGAAAAGCAACATCTCATCCAAGGGATCCTCAGTGGGGCTGAGCTAATTTCATACTCGGAACTATGGGTGCCAGGCACAGCGGGGTGGCAAAGACATGATATTGAAAAAGAAAGCTAACTAAAAATTTTCTCTATGGCCAAACTATACCCCCAGATAGAGTAAACTAATACATTTCCAGATAAATAGAAACTGAAGGAGTTTTGCTCTGGTAGGTAGATCCTGAGAAGCTCAAAGGGAATCCTTCAGGCAAACAGAGAGAATCAGGAATATGAAAAACATGAAGGAATAATCACACTGGTAAAATTATACAGTTAAATATGAAAGATAACATAAATGTATCTTTTACTTATGACACCATTAAAATAAATATTTTTATTAATTCTTTGCTAATTTCATACATACATACATTTTGATCATATTCACCCCATCTCTCCCCAAATTTCTCCCAAACCCAACTCCTCACTCTCAATATTCTCTCCCAATTTTTTTGTTCTTTATTTGAGTTTTTAATAACCCACTGAATCTAAATACCACTGTCCATATATTCCTAAGTGTTAGGCCATCAACTGGAGCTTGGTTGATTCCCCAGGGGCCGCAACCTTAAGAAAAACTGATTCTCTCTCCCCGAGAAGCCATCAGCAGTCCCTTGTCTGAGGGTAGAGGTTCATGAGCATCCCCCACCCGATGCTGGGATGTTGACTGGCTTGATCTTGTTCAGGCAACCACGGGTGCAATGAATTCATGTGTGAAGAGGTCCTGTCATGCTCAGAAGATACTGTTTTGGCCTGGTCCTCCCTGACCTCTGGCTCTTAGGGTCATATCATCCTCTCTTCTGTGATGGTCCCTGAGTTTTGGGGTGACTGAGATATAGACATCCCATTTATAGATGAGCATTCCGTTGACATTTATTCTCTGCACCTTGACCACTCATAACTCCTTTTAAAGGACAAACTATAGGATGAATGCATGAAGCAATAACTGTAAATCTACACAACAGGCTCACTGGTATAAAGATAATTGTTGATAATATGTCAACATAAAGGAGAGGAGAATAGAACGACACAGAATCAGAATTTTGTGTCTTATTAAAATAAGTTGTTATTTAACTAATACTCAAGATGGGGATTCATAATTTTCTGATACTTGTAGCATCTCAAGGTTACATATTGCAAAAATCATACTTTAGGATTTACTTAGTATTCAAGATGAATTCAGCATTAAAAATAGATAATTAATATTTTGTTGTTCATTTATGTTGCTATCTTAAGTCAGTTAGCAGTCGGGTGAAATAAAAAGTAAAGCCCTAAATTAAAAAATTAAGTTGTTACAAATTGAAATGTTCATTGCAACCCTTACTTCAAGTACCGAGAAGATATAGTTTAAAAATATAAAGCAGATAAGATAATTGAATAATGAACCAGCAAATATCTATTTAATAGAAAAAATGTGGCGATGGAAAAACAAAGGACTAAAATATATATTATATATAGAAAGGAAATAGCAGAGTGGCAGACATATTCTTTGGAATTAATCAGATTCGATGAAAACAAACTAAAATTTCTAATTAAAAGATACTGGAAATGGATTCTTTTTAAACCATGAGCCAACTATCTTGCATTTACAAGAGACTCTCTAAAGATACATAGATTGAAAGGTTAAAAAAATTATACCATGTAAACAGAAAATAAAAGAAAGATCACATAACTGACTTTAAGACGAAAGTTTGATAGTGATCACAGAGGATGCCACTATATACTGAAGATGCTATTGCTTGAATATGTTTGAACCTAGCAGTGGAGCTCCCAATGCATGAAGCAAACAGATCTCCGAGAGGGGCGGAGGAGAAGGCAGCCTGGTCTCAAATACTTGATCCCTATAAACTTCTAGGGCTTAAAATGTTAGGACCAGAGACTCATCCTTTGACCTGATGCACTGCCATTCTTAGAGCTCCCTGTTAAAGCTGAGTGGCAGCCCTGGGGCCACCGTTTGTTAGCACCTTAGTTGAACTAGATGAAGCCCTTTCGGAGAACTGTTCACTGCTGACACAGAGTAGGGAGGGCTGTTTGGCTAGAGGTCTGGCTAGAGCGGGCTTCTGAGGAGAGAGAGTGGGGAGTCCAGAATTAGGTGAAGAACGGGACAGACAGAAAGTACAAAGGGTGAGAAGAAAGAAACCGCATGTTCGCAGGGTAACATGAAGTACCCAAAAGACGCTGGGAGAATCAACCCCTAAGCAGGAACAAAACGCTTGGGACATTAGTTTGGTGTTGGCAGCCTAAGGTTGTGGGTGGCAGCAGACAGAAAACAGCTATGGGTGAGAAGGATGTGGGGAAGAGAGATGTTCAGATGAGTTGGGCTGGTAAGTGTGTCCATTCAGGGTAGAGGTCTGGACAGTGGGCTTTGTTACCCATGAAAACAGGCCCTGGGAACCAGCACCTGTGAAGTACTGGGGACAGGGCTGAGTCCCTCATGGCCATTGTCTCTGTAACTCGAGCTCCATGGGAGGAAGACATTGAAACTTTCGGTCTATGACAGATGAGCAAGAAAGCTGGTCAATCAACAGGGGTACAAATGGAATGGCGCCAGAAGGTTCTTCTGAACGCTCTGCCAGCCTCTGGGCCAGGGTGATAGCTCCTAAGGGAGGCTCAGAACCACACAGTATCTTAAGAAGAATGGGAGGAGGAGAAGCTGAGAGCTGGGGACAAGGGACTTCTCAGAGCCCCACGGAAGCTCACATTCTTCTCTTTCCTTTATAGTGGGGCTAAAAATGGGGAGGGCAACCTAGGCCTCCTGCCTCGGTTTCCACCTACTCCTGGACCTCTGAATAATCACGGGATTTGCCACATGTCCAAAGGCTTGGCACCAGGGTTCCGTCCCAGTCCTTCAAGGCACTTTGTTTTAAAACAGGAATGGTAGCTCTAGCAGGGACATTGCACTGGGCATTAAGGCATCTGGGGACCTAGAGGATCCCAGGTGCAGCCCTTTCGTTCAGTGTATTCCAGTTCCATCTCTGGTCTTCCCAGAAGCAAAGGAGCTAGCCACGCTCCCCATGGCCGTCCTCCACACACGCAGAGTGAACACTACTTCTGACTGGCTCCCATGCCCCTTCTGCGTGCTCCAACCCACGAACGTAACACGTAACTACCACCAGCGCCGTTCTGCTAGGGAGAGGAGCTTCTTGGGCATTGTCTCCAGTCTGAAACTGAGGTCTGAGGCCAACACGTGAAGGACGATGACTGCGTCACAGAGTCATCACAAGGCACCCTATGTATCCGAGCAGAACGCTCCCCAGCATCAAATAAGCCATCATGTCTTTAACTGATGGGGCAGGGGTCTGGAGTGGGAGCTGGCCCACTGAGATCATGGAGCTCCTCATAGGGGTGACGCTCAGGTAGAGGACTGTTAAGCATACTCCACAGATCTCTGTTTCCTGCACATGCTAGATCAGAAAAAGAAAAACCCTGACAAATGCAGGCAGGCAGGTGCCTGGTAACTGTGGCGGCTCTCGTTCCTTAGGGGGCTGGGGAAGAGGCTGTAAAACGTGCCTAGGAACTCTAGCTCCTTGTTGCTCGGTGTTTATTTGGCTGTGTGGGGTTGTCCCTAATATTCTGTCCCCTTAGTGAGTCTGGCTTGCTGGGCCTCCTGCCTTTCCTGGAGCTGGTGCCTGGCTCTTCAGCTATTGACTTGGAATGTCAATCACTTGTAAATAGGTACCTTTGTCTTCCAAATAGCACAAGGATGTACCTTCTACCATCCAGACAGCCAGGGCTGAGCAGCAACAGGCCAGACAGACAGTCAGCACTGAGCAGCAACAGACCAGACAGACAGACAGACAGACAGACAGTGCTGACCACCAGCAGGGAACGAACCCTTGCAGGGTTCAGGTCATCCCCTGAAGTCAGGCACCCTCCGCTGAAGCCAGCAGCTACAAGCAGCTCACTTAAGCACTAGCAAAATGTCAGTATCACAGCTACATTTTAGAAAAGAATATAACCCCCTAGAATAAAGGAAAATGAAATAAAATGAAGCTGATAATTACGACTGCAGTGTTGGGTCCCTGTCCCCCACCACAATCTACCCTGTCAACAATCAAATGTGATTTTCCAAAGAGTTATTTGGAGAAAATGCCTCTTACGCAGTGACACATATCTTATTCAGACCCTCCAGAAACGGCTATTGTCTTTGGCCATAGAGGGCTTCCTCTTTTGATTTTCTTTGGGTTTCTTTGTCAAAGAAGGCATAGGAATACGCCTGCTGTGTGGCTCCAAGTGTGAAGTTGTCACTGCCGTTCACCCTGGGGTCAGGATTGAGGTTCTTCAGGAAGCACATTGCAGAGACCACAGCACAGATCCAGTGGGTGTAGAGGCTGCTGGGAGAGGTTGTGAAGCCTGTGGTTCGGGAACTCGGGAAGAAGCAGAGAGAGAGCCCTGGAAACTGGAGCAGACTCTCTAATGTCTCAAGGTCCATGACATGCGTGTCAAGAGCAGCTCTCTGGTTTCTGGAGAACAGAGGCCAAAGCAAAGCAGTCTACCTCAGGATCACCCAAATGGCACCTCTTTGGCCTTCAAGAAGCATCACGGTGCCCCTGCACAGTTGCCATGGCAACCACAGTGCAGCGCCTCCTGAGGGCATGCAGCAAGGAGAAGGGAGGTGTCAAAGGCACATGGTGACTTTTCTGGAAAATCCCATCTGCTCCTTTCCTTCACAAAGCAAAGGGGGTGGGGAAGGAGTAGGTATTGGGGTGTAGAAGAGATCTTTAGGATAGAGAAAAACAGCCTTTTGGCTGCAGGCGCTTCCTCCCATTAGGGGAGGCAAGTCACCAACAAGGACAAGGCAGGGTGGGCCTTGCCAGGTATTGCTACACAGGAGACCAAGCTCTGCTTCAAGTAGCCATGTGACCTTGGCCTTTGGAGGATTGATGGCTGAAGGTGACCCTGGGCACGGTTAGGATGGCTGTGGAGGGCCTCCTGTCAGCCACAACAGGATTTCTTCTTGGCTGGGGGGCCAACCTGAATGGTGTCTTTCCTCACTGTGTCCTCTTGCTCTTTGAGTAACCTGGGCAGTGTGGGGTTGGGGGAGAAGAAGAGATAGTATCAGCAGCAGAAACTGCCAGGCTGGGTGGGGGCTGGCACCGTGGACCAGCAGCCCTCACCCGAGCACCAGTGTTTAAAGTCTACATGGAAGCATGACTATAATTGTGAGGACAGAGCTTGGTCGCCATGGACTCTTCATGACACCTCCACCAGGAAGCCACCCCTGATCATTTTGGTAAACCTCTGTCCTTGCAGCACGCTAATCCCTCTCTGTGTGACTCCATCACTCAGGGTCACATGCATTGGCTTAAGGACCAAGACTGTGCCTTCATCCTGGTGACTCTGCGGCCAGGCCACCGCAGTAATAAATACATATCTGAAGCTCAGCAGACGTTCACGACTTATCGCCAACTCATGTTCAGGAGTATGTTTGCCCAGGGTAAACATAGGAGGTGAGAGGTGACAATGGCAGGAAGGGTCTTCCTCTGTGAGCCCCAGGCACTCACACCTCCTTTGTCCCCTTTGATTTTCACAACCTGTTAGGCAGGGAGGGTGTGACTTACTGTCTTACATTCCCAATGTAGTCAGTGAGTCAACGGCAGAGAAAGGTCTAGAACTTTCCCCTCAGTAAATGCCACAAACCTTAGCCTCTCTAACACATAGAAGACCTTTTCTTCAGTCTTAATTACTTAAAGTCAGATATTTTCAGATGCCCCAGCATGAGTGCAGACTGTAACACAGGCAGCGCTCAGTGCTTGTTGGCTGGAAGGATGGACCAAAGCTTGGGTGCTGAAAAGGCTCTGGGGTGGTTTGCATCGTTTTAGTTTGCTCTTGGAATTTTTCTACGTGGCCAGCCCTTTCAGCACCGTTCCTGCCTTCAGGAGGGTGCCCTGCTTCCTTCACTTTTACACACCCATCTCTCTCTGGTTCCCCACTCTCCAACCCAAGAGTCCATACTCCACTTGATCTCAAGCAGGTTCTCAACTGAACCCACTGCAATGTCAGCTCTGCTAAGGCGGACTTCTGATGGGACACTTTGGAGGTGCATTTTCTGGGCAAAGAGCAGCCTCTACAACTGAAGGGGACTGTAGTAGAGGTGACAGGCAGGGGTGCTTGTCTTCCCTCCACTACCATTTCAGAAGGCTGACTCTGACCCTCAAGGTTCCCCCACTTAAAATCCTAGTTGTACCCCCGCACTCAGGGGCTCGGGAAGACGGGAAAAGAGGCTCAGATACGGCCTGAACGGGAACTAGGGAGGGCAGCAGGCACCATCCAGGCCGACTGCAGCTGCGCTCAGCAGTGTTTCACTCACTGGGTGCTTTTCCTACCTGGCGAGGTGGAGCAGGGACTCTTTGGTGTTGTGACCGGAACAGGCGCTGCATTCATAGAAGATCAAACTGTTATCCTGGAACCACAGAGCAGAAAGGACATGTGGAAGGAACTGGGAGAGTGTGGGGACCAAAGAAAGCCGAGGAGCAAACCCTGTGACTACAGCCTTGCCTCCTCATCCATTTCGTTCTTGTTGGTTTCTTTCTCCTTAGGCCCCTGATGAATGCTGGTTCTGTATGGAGCTATCGGCAAACAATAACAATAGAACAATCCTATGATAGTAACCTAGTGCTGGCCTGTCCTTTACGCTTTCTTGAAGCTCCGTCAAGACTGGACTTGCTTGTTTCAGGTTCACATCAGTCTTCGAAGCAAGGAGAAAGGCAAAAGTGGACAACGCTGTTACCATTTTTCAGGCAGGGAGACCGAGTCTAGAGAGGCAGCGTGGCAGGTCTGCTCAAGTCAGGCATTTAATGAGCAGAAGGGCTCCCCTAAAACTGCTGTCATAGGACATTGCTCTTCTGTAGACTTGGGCAGAGGTCATGGGGCTCCAGTAAGCTTGTACTCTGGCTGCCCAGGCTGTGAGCATCAGTATATGGGGCAACCGTCCATCACTCGTTAGGCAGAGGTGATACTGCGTACATGGGGCTCTGGGCCAAGGACCCCAAGTCCATTGATCACTTCCATTAATAGGTAATAGGTTATTACTTCATAACAGTGCCAAAGGAACTGAGCTCTGGTTTGGACGTTCTGCCTTTGGAGTGCAGTGTCGGTGGTGGCTGAGACCCTCTGAAGACTAGCTCAGGAGGCTTTGAAAACAGTGGCTTCCAATTTAGCTCTTTTCATCCACACCCAGAGACCCTGCTCCAGTCTCTGCCTTGTGCCCCACATGTTCTATATCTTCCTGTCTACTTTCTGCCCAACACTGACTCTGGATAAGGCTATAAGAGGAGCCACATTAAGGATGGAAGTGCAAACAGAAAGGTCCAGAACCTAGACCTGGAACACAAGGCTTGCCTTTCAGCTTCAATGGCTTGCCCTAGACTACTCCACTTGGAATGAATCATTCAGCTCTTGTCCACGTGTTTATTAATTTTTTACCAATTGAAAATTAAATATGTGTATATATGTATATGTGTGTATTTGTGTGTGTGTGTGTGTGTGTGTGTGCACATGCATGTGTGTGATCCCCAGCACTGCATAAAAAGAACATGCTGGCACACATCTGTAATCCCAGCACTTGAAGGCAAAAGCAGAAAGATTGGAGTTCAAGGTCATCCTGGGATATAGTAAATCTTGCCTCAATGCAAAAATAGAATCAAAAATAGAAAAAGAAAACATAAAAGAAAATGGGATGATGATAATAATTCAGGGTTGTATTCTTCAGCTGAAGTATTTTTATCTAGATTGTATTTGGAATGCCAAAGTTTCTTATTTCAGAAAGGTAATAAACATATACTACACGTTACATAATACCCTCAGTGGGTCTGGGACAGATCATTGTAATCAAATATATTACTATTTCTCTAATGAGACATTTGGATATTCACCATAAATGAGATAAGGTTTATAAAGAGCCTCATGCCAGTTCCAGTTCGATATCCTGCTAGATGGAATACAAAAACAAAACAAACAAACAGAGGAGCAAAAACCAAAAGCCTGCCTATCGTCAAATCCTTCGGACGTCAAGATGGTGGCTGTGCCCAGTAACCCTGCTCAGACACCAGTCAGACCCATCAGCATCCCCTCCTTCAATCCTTACCTTCTGTGCTCATTTCGGGCTCTGAGCTTAATTCCTGTTTTGAGTAAACAATTCAAGAACTTAAAATCAATGGACACTGTGCCTTCTTCTGGGTACACAGTTCCATGAAACCAGAGGCAAGAAAGCAGCACAGGGGAGCCCTTCTGCTCCCCCAATTTCCACTGGGCCCTGCTGGTCCCAAAGGCCGCTACTTATTTTGATACTTTGCAGACTTTTCCGGCCTCTCCCTTGAGTTTTTCAGATCTTGCTTTTGAGATCATCTATCAACAATATTCCACAGCAAAGTGGTCCGCACTGTTGCTGTGATGGTGAGGTTTTCATTGTCTCGGGCGATCAAGTGGAGATGCAGATGGTGGTATTTCAGCATCCGAACAAGATTAGAGGGGGCAATCTCCCACTTTCTTAGAACTTGTGATTCCATGCTCCACAGAAAAGGGTTTAGGGCAACTCTCCTACCCAGGGTCCCTCAAGCAGCTCCATCTTGTGAACCTCACCTCTCTTTGCAGCTGTACACATATAGGACCCGAGTCATTCCCAAGATGCCAAGGTGTTCAATTGTTTCCCTTCAACAGGGCTTCCAGAAGTTCCTACCAGGGCTCCTGAGCTTATTCCTAGATACTGGGAGGGTCTCTGCCCTATCCAGAAAAAGGAAAATAAGGGCTTTTTACCTTGGCAAGTTGCTCTCCCAGGCCTCGGGGGACTTCCCGCTCCTTCTCATTGTCAAGTTTATTGCCCAGCAGCAGAACAGGAATTCGGTCTCCCACAGCTTCCTGCAGAACAGATCATCCCTTCACTGAGAGAAATCTCCCTGGATGATGCCAGACAGCCGGTTCACAGGGCTGCCTGGAAGAGTCCCGACTCATAGGAGAGCCCAGCAATGAAGAGTGAGATTCGAGTCCATTTGCCATACTTCTGCAAAGTGCTAGGACCTGTCTCTCCCCTCCTCCCCACTCCCCATCCATGCAACGATCTCTCTCTTTTCACCAACCTCTGGCTCTTGTATTAAACACACCAGCTTTCCACTTGCACGGAAGAGGAAATAGCAGGATTGGAGAGAGAGCATGGACACCAAGGGATGGTGAATTCTGACTTCCAGAGCTTTGCTAAGTCACCAGACCCAGGCTAGCACAGCAGAACAAACCTAGGAAATCAGTTACTGTAGACTGGAGCTGGTCTGTGGTTGCTTTGAGGAGAGGTGGGGCCACAAAGCCTCTGTGGCACATGAGCTCCCTTAGGGGACACCCAAATCTGAATCATCGTACTGAGCCAAAGAGCTCACTCCATAAGTGGCTGCTGTTAGCTTCACTGGGAGAAGGCACTAAGGACTCACACTCCTGGGAGCTCTGACTCCTAAGAAGGCCTGGCTTAAGGAAGAGCTTTGTGCCATGGAAGTCGCATTTCTCTGTTCAGAAGAAATGACTTCACGCAAGGTGACAACCATGTTTGTTCTTGTAGTGGCTGTGGCATCTCGGCCAGATCCTGGAGGCTCGGCCCTATCGGCAAAAAGGGGGTGCTACATGTGTGTCCCCAGAAGAGGAACAATGGGCCTGGGACACACAGTTATACAGTGAGTAATTAGAGTAATGTTTACATTTAAGAAGGTTGCTGTTTTACTTTTTGAAATACTTAATTAGGGGCTTTTAATCATAATTTGGTAACAAACAGTTATTCACTGTAGCTAAATGTTTTGCTAAATAGAGGGGCTATAGGATAATAGATGCTTATAAGCCTGAGTTCTGGCTTTGCCAAAAGTCTCACTGCTTTACCTCGGCATGTTATGCAAATGGCTAAAGTGCATCTGATCAGAACACCTGGTCTAAGGTTTAAAGCAATTCCTCTGAAATTAAACCCTCTGTGTTTACTTAATCTGCATGTTCATTTTTTTTACTACAGATCTGTGGGAGAAAGTAATCCTCATTTGCTAATGGGGACATCAGGCTCAGAGGACCACAAAGGCACAATTCAGCCACAGAACAAGAGATGAAGGCCACTGAGTCCGTGGGTCCATCCTTCTCTGAAATTGCTGTCTAGATTCATATTTCTAGGGAGCACTCTGCTGCTTGGTACGTTACTAAATAGAACGCTCTAAAAATGGCACCCACTGGGAAGAGAGAAATGTATGTTCACAATGATGTCTCCTGTCTTCTGACCCACTAAAATAAACTGAATTGCATGGGTAGTTGATAAGTAAATTGCACTTCTCTACATTGAGAAAACCAGCTAACAGCATATATGGCTATATATGGCTTCCTATTAGCTGAGTGTTTCTTAGTGGGCATGCCCCAATCCATCCTGTGACTGCGCAGACAACAGAATACTTATGCAAAGAGGTTTTTCTTTTCACATAAAAGGAAGGAAAGAGGAGGATTCGGGGAGCTGGGCCAAAAGACTTGCTGTTTAGAGCACATGAGAAAGATATATTTGTAGACTTATGTGTGAGAATGACTAAGATTTGTGGGATTTCTTGACATGGAAATTCTGTGAATATGAGCATCAGACCTAAAATCTTGGCATAGAAATTCAACCCAGGTTTTATTAGTAGGCAGGATGGGTCACGGCTGCAGCTTTCTTGCAAAGGAGATGATGGGAACCGAATGCCTGAGTAAGATGGGGTGGGGCCTGCATCTCATGCCTGATATGGACCTTCTTTGGAGCGAATACTCTGGCACTCTCAGGAAAGACACGCTTCTTTGGGAACTATTCCTAGATAGAGGAAGGGGAGAGTTTAGAAAGAGCAGAAAAGCAGGTCACACTCCCAACTGCATCCCATTCCCGTCTTTTGCTTACTTGTGCATTGCACAAGCACTCTGGACAGCTCACTTCCCCTCTGTGGGCTGTGCTGAGAACAGAGAACAGGGCACAGCTCCAAGGTAAATGAGATCGCACAAGGCCAGAGACTGTGACAAGTAACAGTCCTTGTGACCCTGACCCCATCACCCATAGAGTGATAAGGAGGTTCTTCTTGTGTGTCTGTCTTCAGATTCTCCTTGACTCCTGAAGTATCTACCTGAAGTTTATGCCTTCCTTATTTCTAACAAGTTTTCAGATATCTGGTACTACTTGGCACAAAGAAACATAATTACCTATTAGATGTTGCAACACTTTCCTTGTAAATTTATAATTATTTTAATTTATCATCATTTCTCATTGTCATTATTTTGGTGACAGGAATGGAAAGCAAGGCTGGCACTCTCCCACCGAGCTCTGCCTCCAGCCGAACATCTCCTTTTGAAAGTGCAAAGTATTCTACTAAGCCTGGGAGACTACAGTGAACAGCTCTTTCTTACCCTCTGTTGTTGATAATGCTCTAGAGTCCCAGAATATGCACAAGGAGCCGGTTCGAAAGCTCTTATTGGCCAGGCACACACTCTGTCCTCAGGAGACCGGGAGCTGCCACCTTCTCTCTGGGTGATTCCTCTAGCAGGTCCTGCTCTCTAAGTCACTAGTCTCTGATCCTTAAAGTAGGCTTCTAGAAAACGTCCCTGTTCTAGAATGTTCTAACAGAGAAATCTCTCTACAAGTTTGATTGCCATAGCTGCCTTTCTCCACATTTGAGTGTGATGGAAGATAGATTTGTTGAAATTTAAGATCATCCATCTCTAGCTTTACAGAACAAGAGCTGTCGACTAGGAGCAGAGGGCTGTCACTCAGCCCTGGGTGTGCAGCTGCTGGGTTGAGCTGGTGTGTGTGTGTGTGTGTGTGTGAGCATGTGTGCACAAGTCCAAATGTGCATGTGTGAATATCTGTTTGCTAGAGGCATGAAAACGCACTTAGCTGGGAGAATGTTGCTATTTCTCTGGAGCCAGAAAAAAAATTTTTTCTCAGCACATTAAAGCACGCCGTTATACTAAGAAAAAAAATGACTGCAAAATTATATCTTGAGGGTTTCCATATTTATCCACCCCCTGGACTATGAGTCAAAACAAGATTTATTTGTACAGTTCATTTTAAACTGCCAGCACTTCAAGTTCAACTTGGAATGTGGGGGGAATCAAACTGCTATTTTTGCTCCCTGCTGTGCGCTGTCACCAAGGACAAAGATCACAGGCTGAGATTTCGCTTGCAACCAGGAAGGGAGAGGGAAGTGGGCCAGAACCTCTTCAGATGAAACTGGACAAACAAGGCCCGGAGAAGGAAGGTGAGGTGTGTGTGTGTGTGTGTGTGTGTGTGTGTGTGTGAAAGAGAGAGAGAGAGAGAGAAAGAGAGAGAGAGAGAGCGCTCGCGCACACATACACACATATGTACGTGTGTTGTTTGTTTAGCTCAGAGATGCTGTCCTATATGGATTCACTTTCCCATCATTTCCTACTTCCTTAATGGATAGGCACTGCAATATGCTACCTGAATAATTAAAAAAGAAAATCTGAAAGTGAAGTTCAATAAGCAGAACAGGCTCTGGAGATTTGCAGCCTGGATTTGGGGAACACACCAGCCTGCACTGCTGTACCCAAGTCTGTGACCTCTGCCAGACACAGGTCCCCGGGGATCTTCAGATATCTAGCTTGTCCATGGTCTTAATATGGCATGCTTCATGCCGAACTGCTTCTTTCTCAAAACCGGAATGGTCAGATTCATTCTCCTAGAGGTGATGAGAAGGTGAGGGGCTGGGGGATGCAGAGCTGGCAGGAAGGAGTTGTGGCTCACAGTTGAGTCATTAAGGACCAGGACTGGGCCAAGCCCAAGCCTCTTCTGAACACGGCTTGTTGGCAATGTGGAGCTACCTGGTGTGGGGAGAGCCAGGAAGGGATGCAGGAGAGATGTTGTGACGGCAGAGCCACCTCATCACGCAGAACACTTCCTTTCACTGAGACTGATGCCCATACCGTCTCTGCTCTGTGTGACGACGGCGGGAGAAATGGGGCCTAGCAGGTGGTATTAGGTCATAAGGCATGCACCATTGGAAGGTAGTGATAATTCTCGTGAGTCCCTGGTTAGTCTTTTGGTTTTGTTTTTCAAGACAGGGTTTCTCTACGTAACCTGGATCATCCTGGAATTCACTCTGTAGACCAGGCTGGCCTCGAACTCACAGAGACCCGCCTGCCTCAGCCTTCTCAGTGCTGGGATTAAAAGTGTGTGCCACTACCGCCCGGCCCTGGTTACTTCTTATAAGAGAGTTGTCAAAAAGAGAGTAAGCCTGGCCCCTCTACTTTTCCTTGTCTCCCCACCACCTTCCACCATGATGCAATATAGCTAAGAGGGTCCTGGCAGAGTGAAGCCAGTTCAGGTACCATGTCCTTGGTTCTCCCGAACTGTGGGGCAAGTGAGCTTTTCTTCATATACAATTTCTCTAGATATTTTTCCCATGAAATGAGTCAGAGTAACTCTCCAGATGTTCTCTTACATGGTGGTCTCTAATATCCTCCAAGCTGAAAGGCCCCTCAGGCTCTCTCATGTGTCTGCTCTTGTTCTGCCATCCTCCTGACCCCAGGAGTTCAACGCTATGCACAGTAGAATTTGAGTGAGGACAGGAGTACAGGGTCCTGCCCCTCAGTGAATAGACAACCCAAGATTCAGGGCCGGGAAGAGGCTGAGCTGACAGGGTAAGAACTGCCTTTTCAGGGAGCTGCACCTCCTTCCCTGTGCACCTGTCCCCTCTCCATGCCACCTCTTCGAAGACCACATCTTCCCCATTCATGGCAAACACCACAGTTTAAGGCTTTGTTTCCCAGACTTCAGGTGGACGAGAGGATGGGGGGAGTGGGAATAGCTGGCCACCATTCCGTTAATAACACGGCTTCAAGCCCTGAAGACTGTTATTAAAGCTCCCCCCGCCCTCCTTTTCCAGGCGAGGGAGTTGGCAAAGTGCTCTGAGCTCTTTGAAAAAATAAGGTTCTCCACAAATATAAAGCACTTATTACTTTCAGTTCCCCTCAGATCAAATTAGGTGTCAAGTTTTAATCTATCACCTGACACCTCTGATTGCCGGTTGCCAAGGCAGAATGACTTAGCTTTTCAAGAATGGGGGAATAATTATATCCATGATGCTTCTTTTCCACACCTTCAACACGCAGTCAACCATTTGACACAGCCTCCTCCTCTCGCTCCTGAACCCTGAGCCCTGGAACTGGGAGGCGGGGGGGAGGCTTCCCTGGTCCAGCCTCTCAGGTTCAGCGAGTGTTGGGTACATGGCCCGTGTTTAGAAAAGTCCTGGTCAGGGGTGGAGGTGCTTTAAAAAGACTCAGAGTCTTGCTATTCTGAGAGAGGGAAAGCAGCATTGGGCTCCCTGTGAAGTTGTTAGAGATTTGAAATCTCATATGCCTGCACCTATGACTGGTTCTGCCTTTTAACAAGACCCTCGAGAGACTCCCAGGCATGGAGGAGTTTGGAAGCACTTATTTGTGGTAGGAACTACGGAGGCTGAGGAACAAAACCACCAGGACGGCTGGTTTTGGTTTGGTTATTTGTTTTGCTTTTTGCTTGTTTCTGTTTTTTAATTTCCAGGCCCAGGGCCGGTCCATCTCTAGGGAGGGCCTGGCCTTCAGTGTTGTTCAGGTGAGCCCAATGCTCAGGCGCTGTCTCTTCAGAGTTCCTTCAGAGTTCATCAGCACCTTCTGTCAAACTTGTTTTAAAAGACAAGATTCAAACTACAAATTACCCACACTTAAAAGATCCCAAGTTAGTAATGTACAATTTACCACCTCAGCCTAGTGTCTAAGCCCATGAGTGACTCAAGGCTCCTGTGAGGTAAGGTACCTGCCTAAGCACCTGCTCACGGTGTTGACGACCCCATTCCACCAGGTAGAGGCACACAGGGCTCAGCACGCGATTGTGTGAAGGACCAAGCTCATACTCAAGTCTGAAGCAATGTCTTCCAAGATTTCTTTCTGTTCACCAGATTCAGCATGATCTTTTCCTCTCTAGTGAGATCCCAAATTCTCTGGGAGCCCTGGAGACTAGTGACATCCTTGTGACAGCAGAGAACACAGTCCTGTGTTTGCCTCCATCACTGCCATCAATGCCAGACTTTAGGACTGCCCAGCTCAGATCCAAACTTGTGTGTGTGTGTGTGTGTGTGTGAGAGAGTGTGAGTGTGTGTGTGTGTGTGTGTGTGTGTGTGTCTGAGGCTAGGGAAAGAATGACTAGATTTGTAGAAGTTACAGACTCCATTTCTTCACTTTGAGATGCGATAGATTATACTAAATTGTACTAAACTGACTATTTTCAAATGGAAACCCTGTTGTCTAACAGCATTTTATGTAGACCTCCAATGTGCAAAACTGGAAAAAAGCTGAGCAGATAGTACAGAGAAAGGAGAACGTATGTAGCCAGAGACCGCTTTTACGTTTTCCGGCCGCCCAGACCCAAATAATCACATAGAAACTACATTAATTACAACGCTGTTTGGACTATTATCTCAGACTTCTTATTAACTAACTACATTTAAAATTAACCCATTTCTATTAATCTGTATATCACCACGAGGCTGTGGATACCAGGTAAGGTTCTATTCTGGCATCTTCTCCTTCAGAAGCTACATGGCATCTCTTTGACTCCACCTACTCTCCACATTTATCTCTTCCAGCCTGGCTGTAATCTGCCCTGCTATAGGCCGAAGCAGCTTCTTTATTAACCAATAGTAATAAAGCATATTCATAGCATATAGAGGAGAATCTCACAGTCACTAAACCTTTCCTGGCCCTGCCCCACCTTCCAGGAAATGTCAGCCTGATTCCAGGGTTCCAAGGACAAAAAGTCTTTAAAAAAAAAAAACCCACTGGATTAGATTGTCAGGAGTGTTTCTCCCTGTACTGCCAACAACAAAGAAAGTAGAAGGGAAGAGGAAGGGAGGACAGGAGAAGGAGAAGGGAAAAAGGAGGGTGATGAGGATAGGAGGAGGGAGGAAGAGAATAACACTGCACGGATGATAGGATGGGAAGGATTACATCATGAGTTTAAAGTTCAAACAGGATCTACCCATGCCATTTCCCACTTTCATTAGTTAAGTGAAAAGACAACCCATGGCATTTCAAATTTTAGTTCTTCACACCCCTAAGTGTTTTTAAGGACAGGAATTTTGAGAAATGATTTGTAGTAAGCCACTCTCTCAGAAACTTTTAAATCTGCTTATATTTTGTCCCTTAATGTTCTTGGTAATGGGACACATGCAGATCGGCAGCTGACGAAGGGCATGGTTCAGGTGAGTGATGCTGAAGGAGGGGCAGGTTAGGGTGGGAGAAGTCAGACATCAGAGCCAAATGGGAAGAAGAGTCCAGGATGGGCAGGCGGGGCTGGGATAAAGTTGTGAATATGCTGAGGGTCACAAGGGAGAGTCGGGGAGCAGAGAGAAGTCTGGCAAGCCCAAGACCTTCCAGGAAGGGGACTGCTCACCTCCACGCTGCTCAGCCACTGCCGGATCGACAGGAAGGATTGCTTGGCTGTGAGGTCGTACATAACAACCACACCGTCAGCCTTTCTGAAGAACTGTTGAGTGACACAGCGATACCTGCATGGGAGAGCCAGCGTCAGGTACATACCTTCCTTGGGAGCCCTGGCCTGGGACCTGGGTGTGCAGTACCTCACCTCTCCTGCCCAGCAGTGTCCCACAGCTGTAGAGCCACCTGTGCATTGTCCACAGTGACCGTCTTCACTCGGTAGTCGATGCCTGCAGAGTGAAACAGGCCTGTGAGAGCTGCCTTGGTCATGGGCATCCTAGGTTCCAAGTTCAGAGACAATGCCTTTCTGTCTGGAACCATAGCAGCCCACCTTCTCCGAGTAGTGGCTGCAGAGCAGTGTGGGAAGATCAACTGAACACTGCACAGGGAATCATGAGACTTGATTTCTGGTCCTGTTTCAGACTGAAGGACATGACGGCATCAATGAAACCATCTTAATTGTGGGCTCCCTACTATACCACCATGCACCTACTCTAGGTTGCTTGGTGTGGGAGGTCCTTCTGTGCATGTGTTGTTCTTATTGGTTAATGAGTAAAGAATATGTCTTGGGCCTTGGAAGGGCAGAATAGAAGTAGGTGGGGAAAACTAAACTGAATGCTGGGAAAAAGACGGCAGAATCAGGAGACGCCATGTAGCCACCATCAGGAACAGACGATCCAGAATCTTGCTGATAAGCCACAGCCACGTGATGATACACAGACGAATAGAAATGGGTTAAATTAGTTGTAAGAGCTGGCCAGAAAGAAGCTAGAGCTAATAGGCCAAGCAGTGATTTAGTTAATATAGTTTCTCTGTGGTTATTTTGGAGCTGAGCAGCCGGGAACAAACAAGCGGCCTCCAACTACAGATACTGGCTGAAGTCATGTCAGGGCCTACGCACAAAAGCAACATGCAATGAGACTTGCTGACTGAAGTAATGACCATCACCACATTTATTCCTTACTCTGTAGCTTGCCCCTCTCACTCTCTTCTTTTGGTGACACCACTTTCAAATGTTCCTAGTAAATTCCAACATCCTGGGGGATGAAGCATACTTTAATATTCCTATCAGATATTGTTATCAGATAACACATAGGTGTATAAAGGGGGAGTTTGGAGAGGAGGAAGATGAGTGGAGGAGGAGCAGGAGGAGGAGGGGAGGGGTTGGCAGGGAGCAGAAGAACAAAGACGAGGTAGGAGAATGGGACAAAGGCAGTATTGGTTCCTGAGAAGGGTCTAGGACTCTCAGTCACCATGAGACAACTTATGATTGTCTCTTCAGTTGTGTGGCCATCAACCCTCCCCGGGATGTACTACAGAGGGTCAGGAGTAGGTCAGTGACAGGTAGTTTTTGCAGTCCTGAGAACTGAAAATCTCAACACAAGGTCTTCTAGGATTCTCCAACCATCTGAATTCTCTGAGCTACATTGAAAGATGAATAATTGTCTCGAGCCACACATTAAACTCAACGGGGTATGACTGTGGCTTGCAAGCATACCTGTGCTTTATTTTGTGTGGCGTAGCTTACTGTATGTATGTATGTATGTATATTGTGTGAGGACTACACAATCAAGTCACACACAGAGAGAAAATCAGGTAATGTTTCTGGTAAGTTTACACTTTGGTGTTAGGCCACATTCACAGCTAGCATAAGACACATATGCCTTCTGCTCACAGGGTGAACACCCATTTCATAGGCCTTTTTCTCTCCTGGGCCCTAAGAATGTTCAAGCATGCATAAAGATGTTTTTTAAGCCTTATTATTTATGGCTCCTGGTTCCTGAACTCGAAGGCATCCCTTTCTACTTTCCCAGAGGCCCAAGAGTCCTTGCCCTGCAGGGAGAGAGAGCAGAACAAGGAACAAGCCTTTGCAGAGAGTAGCAGGAGATACTCAGCAGTTATGGAAAAAGCAGGAATTGGTTAGTATCACCCCAGGCCCTTTGCTTCACAGACAGGGTCAGAGACAGGAATGGATTCATCTGGGTGAGAAAAAGAGTAGAATGTTTTCACTGTTTTCATGTAGGCATGTAGGCCTCCAGCCTTCAGTGTCCTCAAGACACCCATGAGGGTATGCAGATGCAAATACACACACACACACACACACACACACACACACACGGAGAGATGAGAAACTGCAGTCAAGGCTCCCCACCCCATTCCAGCATTCTTATCTGAAGCACAGGGTACCTGAATCTTCCTCTCCCCAGGCAGTCCGTGGTCATTTGTACCCATCAAAACAGTTGACAATTGCTAGCTGATGAACTAGGGGTGAGTTTTCCTCTTGGTTAAAAGAATGAGAGGAAGGGGCACCCCAACTCTATATGCTTTGGAGAAGCCCGTTTCCTCCTTTCTCACTACTTTTGAGTAACCACCAGCAGGGTCAGATCTGAAACCACTCATAAAGCCTGAAGCCCCATGAATGAGCTTTCTGTTCTTGGCATGGGAAACTGGGAAAGGACGCGTGGGTACTGCTGGGGGCAGCTGGTGTTGGCTGCCTCCAGAAAGCCACCTCTACCTTTTCGATTGGTTGCTAGAGGATAGATAGTGTCTTTATTTTGCAGGGAGTGAGGTAGAAGCAGGGCTGGACAAATGTGTTCTGTGCAGTAGTGAGCTTGGTATGAGTCCCTGCTGGATGCGAAGGGCATTTCCTTGTCCAGCATCAGACAGGTAGTCAGAGAAGCATGTAAGCAAGTCCACAGAGGCTGGGTGTGCAGCCAGAGAGCACAAGGACAACATAAGGAGAGCATGGAATGACAATGACCACACCCAGACACCGTGGCAGGAGAGCAAGAGCTCAACAGAAGAGGCAGTAGAGTACTTTGGGGCCAAAGGGCCTGGGATATATTAGTTTTAAGACCATCTGTCACTCTAAAGGTCCAAGCACCGGGAGACCTGGGCCCTGCCAATGACAGACAGTATGACCTTGATGATGTCATCCCACCTCAGTTTTAGGTGGAGATGTGTTACATTCATTTATGCTGTGAGACATTTGTTTAATGATGCAAAGACATTATTTGCACTCTTTTATGCTGCATTTGTTTAACTCTGTGAAGATGTGTTACTTTGCCTGTAAAACACCTGATTGGTCTAATAAGCTGAATGGCCAATAGCAAGGCAGGAGAAAGGATAGGTGGGGCTGCCAGGCAGACAGAATAAATACAAGGAGATAAAGAGAAGACCGAAGAATGAGAAATGGGAGGAGAGGAGGACACCAGGGACCAGCCACCCAGATACACAGCAAGCCACATAATGGGGGATTCCTCTCTGTATGCTATGAATATATTTTATTACCATTGGTTAATAAAAAGGCTGCTTTGGCTTATAGCAGGGCAGAATATAGCCAGGCTGGAAGAGACATACAGAGAGAGTAGGAGGAATCAAGGAGATGCCATGTAGCTGCTGAAGACGAAATAAGCCAGAACAGAACCTTACCTGGTAGGCCACAGCCTCATGGTGATACACAGATTAATAGAAATGGGTTAATTCAAGATGTAAGAGCTAGCTAGAAATACACCTAAGCCACTGGCCAAATGGTGCTGTATTCATAAAACTTCTGTGTGATTATTCAGGCCTGGGCATGCAGGAAATGAACAAGTAGTCTACTACAGTCACAGAGTAAGAAGTACAGTAACGTATACAGAATAGGAACAGATAAAAGCCCAGGGGCAAAAGGTAGTTGGGATGACTAAAGAAAAGCTAGCTAGAAGTAAGCCAAGCTAAGGCTAGACATTCATAAGAAAGAAGAAGTCTCCATGTATTTTTTTTTTGGGAGCTGGATGATGGCCTACCAAAGAGCAAAGAGTAAAATGTTACCAACTACATAGCAGAGTCCTATCTGCTTCTCTGGACAAGGGGTTGGCCAGAGTTCCGGGTGGGGGTTGGGTTGCTGTGGCCTTGGGAAACTGACTCATCCTCATGTGTGATATGTGTGAAACGTCATCCTTAAAGGACCGTATTCTGGTGGCTGGTGTGACAGCTGCTAACCAGTTCACACACAAAGGACAAAGTCAGGCACCCTGGGCTCAAGAACTTGCACTAGAGAACCTGCTAGTACTCTGGTGGGTTTCTGTCCTGCTATAAAGGACCTTCCTAAATTGTGGAAGCTTCCCGGAATGTGTGGTCGGTTTTCTTCATCAGAGCCTTCTATCTCAGGCCTGAGGTGGGAAGTACAAGCAGACTTCACTCTGCTGTCAGGAGAGACAAGCCTGGGGGCTCAAAACACACCTTCTCTGTCACCATGAGCCCATCAGAGACCCCTGACTTATAGATCCCACACTGGAGCACCCTTCAGGAAAGCCAGCCAGCCTGTCGGCCTCCAGCCACTGCAGCACCTCTGCACAGTTAGCACACGATTTCCCCTCCTAGAATAGCTAGGTCAGACTGTCCTGGGTTTTCATCCAGTGCTTGTCTTGCTTCCTTTCATGTCTGATATTTTGTATTGGGATGTCCTCTTTATGTGGAGTAATGCAGCAGGGAGGGACAAGATGCAACAGCATAAGAAAAGGCCTGCCAGGAAGCAGAGGGCACGGAAGCATGTGGCTGCATCTCCCCCAGGAAGGGTCCTGGGTCTTGGTAAGTTTAGCCTGTAGAGAGAGTTTGTCAGAAGCCATTGGAAAGGGTAGTATGGCCAGAGACCTGGGCTTGAAAGCAGGCGGGGTACCCACACCCAATCCTTTCTTTTTCATATAAGAAAAATCAAAACACAAAGGTGGACTGTGTCCGCTTGGGGTCACAGAGCCACTCAAGTCAGTAGCAGGACTGGACATAGGATTTTCAATGGTCCACTGAAACTCCAGCCTTTCCTGCTCCTAACTTCTGCCACCTCTAAAGGCAGAAAAAGGACCCTCCCACTCACAGGGTGCTTGCTTTGGGCATGCAAGGCAACATTGTTAGGGTACTATGAAAAGGGCTAGATGATGCCCGGTGTGTGAGGCAGGGGAGGGTCAGCACTAATTGTGGGAATGTGGATAGGGCTCCTAATCTCTCTGGACCTGTTTCTCAGTCAATGAGGCTGATCACAATGATCACAGGTTGAAACGGTGGCTTCATGGTCATGGCCAGTATTCAGATTGTAAGACTGCACTGACTACATTGTCAAGTTCAGCTGGCTCATCAGTTCAGTTATAGAGGCGCCGTGAGCATTCACACACTCTTCTTTTGTCGAGTGACTCAACGTGGTGGAAGCTAAAAGGTTAACCTGCCCTTGATCCCACCACATACTCCAACGCCATGTGCAGCTTTGGGTGAAACAAAAGCCTCTCTTTGAATAAAGGATTATCCATAAGTGGGAACACATTCAGCCATGATTATCTAACGGTGGCTGAGCCTAATACACTCCTACAGTTAATTTCCCATGACTCCCAGCAAATCCGGGATATGGGACAAGTCAAGTCAATGTGGAAAAGAAGCCTTGCAGGGTGCTAGGTGGACATGTGTCCACAGACCTAAGGGCGAATCAGGCAGGAGTAGGCCCATAACTCTGTGGGAGTTCCCTTCAGAGCTGGGGAAGTCTGAAGGTTTGGGGCCCCATTGATTGAAATGGGGGCAGAGAGCTAGTGAGATGGCTCAGTGGCTAAAGGTACTTGTTGTCAAACCTGATGACCTGAGTTTGATCCTCAGAATCCAAGCAGTAAAAGGAGAGAACCAACTCCCATAGACTGTCTTCTGAACTTCATACTTGTATTCTCTCTCTCTCTCTCTCTCTCACACACACACACACACACACACACACACACACACACACACACACACACACACAGAGAGAGAGAGAGAGAGAGAGAGAGAGAGAGAGAGAGAGAAACATATACTGTCAATCACAACTCCCTTAACACAAAGTTGGGATTATGAAGCATTCACCCCACCCCACCGCACCCACACACCATAAGCACAACAGTCCAGCAATGTCAGCCTGAGATGGGCTTCTCCTTGCTCCTCCTAGCCCACTACTGAAAAAACAGTGCCACCATTCCTCCCATTATCCCTCCCATTATCCTTTATCCCCTTCTTGAGGAGAGAACTCACCCACGGTGGCCGCCATGCCTGGGGAGAAGCGGGCCTCACAGATCCTCCTCAGGAAGGATGTCTTCCCCACAGCCGAGTCTCCCACAAACACGATCTTGAAGAGCCGGTCTGGGGTAGAGGGAGTGTTTTCCTCCTGTGGACAGAAGACAGTTCATTGGGCACTGCCACTAGCCCCTGCTGCTAGGCTGCCTTTTATTGTCACTGCAGTGGTCCACGGAGACCCCAGCACCAGGGAGGCCACTTCTGCCCCAGAATGCAGCTAGTACTGGCCTTGGAGCATGGAGCTCCTTCCAGCACGAGCAAGAGATTGTTCGGAAAAATAACAGCCTTTCCCACGTGGTCAAGTCAATGGAACTCTGGGACAAGCAGGCAGACCCTGGCTGATGGAGTGGAAAAGCCAGGAATGTGAACAGTTACTGAGAGTGGTGTGCCCAGAGCTCTGGGGTGTGAATTTGAAGGGACCAAGGGCCAGAAGGCTTGGGCTTGGGGAGAAGGCAGAATTCTCTACAGGGGCAGAAGAAGGCAAATGTGCTGGGGTTGTTTGCTTATTTTTGTCTACTTGATATAAGATACAGTCATCCGGGAAGAGAGAACTTCAACTGAGAAAATGCCTCCATAAGATTGGCCAGTGGGGAAATCTGTAGGGCATTTTCTTTTTTATTTAAATTTTTTATTGCTTTTATTGAGCTATATATTTTTCTTCCCTCTCTTCCTTCCTCTCCCCTCTCCTTCTACCCTCTCCCATGATCCCCATGCTCCCAATTTACTCAGGAGATTTTGTCTTTTTGTCTACTTCCCATGTAGATTATCCATGTATGTCTCTCTTAGGGTCTTACTGTTGCCTATATTCTCTGGGATTGTGAATTGTAAGCTGATTTTCTTTGATTTATGTCTAAAAGCCACTTACAATGAGTGCATATGATATTTGTCTTTCTGGGTCTGGGTTACCTCACTCATGTTTTCTAGATCCATCCATTTATCCCCAAATTTCAAGATATCGGTATTATTTTCTGCTGTGTAGAACTCCATTGTGTAAATGTACCACATTTTCCTTATCCATTCTTCGGTTGGGGGCATTTAGGTTGTTTCCAGGTTCTGGTTATGGCAAATAATGCTGCTATGAACATAGTTGAGCACATGTCCTTGTGGTATGATTGAGCATCCTTTGAATATATACCCAAAAGTGGTATTGCTGGGTCTTGAGGGAGGTTATTTTTAATTTTCTGAGAAATGGCCATACTGATACTCAAAGAGGCTGTACCAGTTCACATTCCTACCAACAATGGAGGAATGTTCCCTTTGTCCAACATCCTTTCCAGCATAAGTTGTCATCAGTGATTTTGATCTTGGCCATTCTTACAGGTGTAAGATGGAATCTCAGAGTTGTTTTGATTTGCATTTCTCTGATGGCTAAGGATGTTGAGCATTTTCTTAAGTGTCTTTCAGCCATTTTAGATTCCTCTGTTGAGAGTTCTCTGTTTAGGTCTATACTCCATTGTTTTTATTGGATTATTTGTTGGGTTTTTTTTTTGGATGACCAATTTCTTGAGTTCTTTGCATATTTTGGAGATCAGCCCTCTGTCTGATGTGGGGTTGGTGAAGATCTTTTCCCATTCTGGAGGCTGCCATGTTTCCTTGTTGACTGTGTCCTTTGCTTTACAGAAGCTTCTTAGTTTCAGGAGGTCCCATTTATTAATCATTTCTCTCAGTGTCTGTCCTACTGGGGTTATATTTAGGAAGTTGTCTCCTGTGCCATTGCATTCAAGGCTCCTTCCCACTTTCTCTTCTATGAGGTTCAGTGTGGTTGGTTTTATGTTGAGGTCTTTGATTCAGTTGGACTTGAGTTTTGTGCATGGTGAGAGATATGATCTATTTGCATTCTTCTACATGTTGATATCCAGTTATTCCAGCACCATTTGTTAAATATGATTTCTTCTTTTTTGCATTTTATATTTTTTGCTTCTTTGTCAAAAATCAGGTGTTCGTAAGTGTATTGACGAGTATCTGGGTCTTCTATTCGGTTCCATTGGTCTTCCTGTCTGTTTTTATGGCATTACCAGGCTGTTTTAAGTATTGTAGCTCTGTAGTAGAGTTTGAAGTCAGGCATTGTAATGCCTCCAGAAGTTCCTTTATTGGACAGGATTGTTTTGGCTATTCTGGGTTTTTTGCTTTTCCATATGAAGTTGAGTACTGTTATTTTGAGGTCTGTGAAGAATTTTGCTGGGATTTTGATGGGCATTGCATTGAATCTGTAGATTGCTTTTGGTAAGATTGCCATTTTTACTATGTTAATTCTACCATGGGAGATATTTCAATTTTCTGGTGTCTTCTTCAATTTCTTTCTTCAGAGATTTAAAGTTCTTGTCATACAGGTCTTCCACTCATTTGATTAGAGTTACTCCAAGATATTTTATGCTTTTTGTGGTTATTGTGAAGGGTGATTTTTCTCTGATTTCTTTCCCAGCCCATTTATCATCTGTGTACAGGAAGGCTACTGATCTTTTTGAGTTAATCTTGTATCCTGCTACATTACTGAAGGTGTTTATGAGTTGTAGAACTTCCTTAGTAGAATTTTTGGGGTTGCGTATGTAAACTATCATGTCATCAGCAAATACTGAGAGTTTGACTTCTTCTTTTCTGATTTGTATGCCCTGGATCTCCTTTTGTTCTTGCTCTAGCCAGGACCTCAAGAACTATATTGAATAGATATGGAGAGACTGGACAGCCTTGACTTGTTCCTGATTTCAGTTGGATCACTTGAGTTTCTCTCCATTTAGTATGATGTTGGCTGTTGGCTTGCTGTATATTGCCTTTATTGTGTTTAGGTATGTTTCTTGTACCTCTGCTCTCTCCAAGACCTTTATCATGAAGGGATGATGTATTTTGTTGAGGGCTTTTTCAGCATCTAGTGGCAAGGCTCAGTTCATTGTGAATGGTGCCCCCTCCCTGAACAGGTGGTCTTGGGTGCTACAAGGCTGAGCAAGTGATGGGGAGCAAGACAGTAAGCAGCATTCTTCAATGGCCTCTGCTTCAGTTCCTGCTTTCTGGTTCCTGTCCCGACTCCTCTTCATGACTATGAGCTGAGATAAACCCTTTCCTCCCCAAGTTACTTTTGGTCATGGTCTTTATCACAGCAGCAGAGAAGTACAAGATAGTCTTTAGAAAGTAGAGGACAGAAAGAGGAAAACCTCCACAGGGCTGGGTACCATTGTTTAGCTTCTTCCTTTAACTTGAAGCATCCCTCCAGGAGGGAGGAGGGAGCTTCCTAAGACTCAAGAAACTGAGGAGGCTTCAAAAGCTCTGAAAGCTCCAAGATTCACAGACTCCTTAAGGTTACATAAACAGAGACAACTGGTCTTGGGGAGGGGACTCTCTGGAGCAATTGCCTGCAAGTTGTGTAGGGGTTTCCAGTGATACAGCTTTCGGTAGTCACCACCCTTGCTGGGGTGGGCTAGTTGGTGGTAAAGCTGCCTTTGAGTTTTTCACCCATGCTCTGGCAAATAACTCCAAGTAGCCCACAAGTTCTCTCACTGACTGGAATCCTTTATTTACTCTGACATAGGTACCCTGTCTACAGTAGTTACTTGTTAATGTTCATGTGTCCCCAAGAGAAGTCACCGCATAGTCTCTGAGTGGAATGGAGATCCCCTTGAGTCTCTGTACACGGCCCTTGCATCATCTCTTCAACTTCAATTATCATGTAGTCATTGGCTACTGACAGCCAGGTGGTGATTTTCCACCCTTGTGCTAGCTAGTTCTTATCTAGAATCATCTGAGAAAGGAACCATTGAAGAACTGCCTCCATCAGACTGGTGTGTAAGCAAGGCTGAGGGGCATGTGCTTGATTGATGACTGATATGGGAGGGCCCAGTTCACTGGGGATAGGACCACCCCTTAAAAGGTGGTCCTAGGTTGTATACAAAAGCAAACTAAGTAAGCCACAGAGAGAAAGCCAAAAAGTGGCAATTCCTCCATAGTATTTGCTTTAGTTCCTGCCTTGAGCTCCTGTTATGATGTCCTTCAGTGACAGACGTGACCCAGAAGTGATAAGATAAAATAAGCCCTTTCTTCCCTTTCAGTTGGTTTTGGTCAGTGTTTTTATCATGGCAACAGAAGCCAGGCTAGGGCACCCTTCCACTCAGGAAGTGGGGAGTCTCCACAGGCAACCACACATTGGTCTGTTCATCGAGCCCCAGAGAACAGAGCAGGACTGAACTGCCATCCGCCTTGGACTGTGACCCAGGACGGCTGAACTTTCTCTGGGACAGACAGTGAGCAGGAGGTGGCTAGGGACACCTTCCACAGGCAGCCATTCCTTCCAGAATACTATCTCACCACGTGCCTCACCTTCAAGCTTGGCTCAGCACTGCTGGTCAGAGGGGAAGGCTCTTTTGGGTGGATTTAAAAGTGGATTTGAGGGAATTAGCTTATCTGGTGAGCAAATACTATAACAGCACAGCTGATGTGAGCAGCACTTGAATTTCGGAACAAAGTGCAGCAGACTTCAGGGGAGAATTTCAAGTCAACTACAAGAATGTAAGATAAAATTAAAACAACGCCCCCCACCCCCGCCTCATTTTCTTTATCCATTGAAGACACAGGGCACCGGCGACTGCCTGTCTTTTGTACAGGTGTCTCCAACTGTCATTTGTTCAGACAAAATGTGGCAGAGCAGAAACAGGCAAGGGGTGGGAAGGTGGCATCCAAGGAGGGGGTGGTAGAGAGGTGGCTGTGGTTGTGATTGCAGGGTTGCCTGGCCTTCAGCCCCACGGCTACCCTGCCCTTCCCTGGGAAGAACTCACCTACATGACCATGAATGGTCCAAATATTGCAGCTTAACTCACAAGAGCAGGAAGGTCCTTCAACCCTCTCTCTTTTCTTGGGGACAGTTCATCTGTCAGGTGACAGACAGATGGGTTGGAGGGACAGGCAAGGTACAGGAAGCCTGATTATCACATCAGGACATGTGTTGTCATTTTTCTTTCCCTCCTACATGCTTAAAAAACAAGGGTTAGGGTGTATCTAAGACATAAAGGGTTTGTCCCCCATTACAGGGCCCCAGCAGACAAACAAGCAACAATCACACCCAGAACCCAAGCCAGAAAATGAAAACCTCCAAGCAAAAATGATATATTCTGGGCTGACAGGACGGCTCAGCGGTAAAGGCGCTTGCCACCAGGGCTGACAACCTGAGTTCTATCCCTGGGACTCACATTGTGGAAGAGGAGAAGCGACTCCCACAAATTGTCCTTTGACATCTGCATGTGCGCTGTGGCATACATGTGCCTACACACATTTGCAAATAAAATAGATATTTAAAAATTTAAAGTGATATATGTTAATTATTAAGTTTGGGAAATATATAGTTATAGGAAGAAAAGTAAACATTTTTTATGATCTGAGATAGCCACTATTCACATTATATGCATTTTCAGCCTTTATAGATATGAGAAAATGTTTTATTTAAACAGAATTGAGGAGCAAATCTATATTATTTCATCCTAGTTATCACAATTATTCAATAACAATACAAATCCCTCCGAATCACTAAAGACCTTTTAGGAATTGTGATTTCTTTTAGTAGGTATGTAACATTCTACTAAATTATTGCAATATAATTTATGTCCCTTTAGTAGCCTTATTTTTTTATGTTCTTCTATTCTAAGTGGCACTTACAGCCTTGACTTTTCACTAGGAGAAGTATTTGTTGAAAGGTCATGGCCCTTGATTCCTATTACCAGGTTCTCTCCAGAAGGGTGGCATCACCTATGCCTCATGGAGGTCTGCCTCGGGGCAGCCTTCCACACAACTGTTCCTCTTCATTCTCTCTGTTGTTGCAGCAAAATGGCGGCACGACCTTGTGAGGCACCTTGGGGGCATTAGGGGTGCTCTGTGAGAGGCGGGCAGTTACAGAACACACAGCTCCAAAGGCTAAGAGCTCAGCAGAGAGGCAGGCTGCCCCATCTTCTCCCCTCTGGGTTTCTACCTTTCCTTCTGGCAGGGGTGGGGAAGAACACTTGTCAAGCCCATCCATCAGACCACAGCAAAGACAGGCCTCAGCACATGGGAGCATAGCCTTCTCCTCTAGGCCTGTCTCTTCCAGACCTCTTGATCACATATCATGATACTAGTGACATCTTGGATGACTTTGATATTGATCTATCTGTGCCCACTTAAAGTGAGTGTAGGTCCCCTTATGAAAGGGATTTATTTAGAAGGGAGTGCAGGGAGAGAGAGAGGAACCCATTGGCTGTGGGCTGCCCAAGGGAGGTGCCCCTTGCATACCGCCAAGAAATTTCTAGAGATGTTTTGAAGGATCAGGGTGAAGGCCAAGGGCTGCATGGCCTACTTCAGTGCACATTACAAACCAGCAGAGAGTCATAGGTCCCACAAGACAAAGAGGGATCACCCTTTTGGAGATCATTTGGTAAGAGAAAGCAAGTGCCATGACCTTTGAACTGTTCTCCTCACAGAATTCAGAGGGAAACCTGAGTGAGGAGAGGGGGGAGGGCAGAAACATCCTGGAGGGAGGAGTCCACGGGCCACTGGGGAATGGAAGAGACTCTGCCGGCCGAGATCAACAGAAAGAGGATGGCCGGTACACTCGACAGAACTGTACCAAATGACCACTTGTAACAGGTCTTAGCAGACACTGACTCCAGCGTGCATGTTCGATAAATGCTTCAGATCTGAGTTAAAAGACCGTGTGAAATATGGGGGAACAGAAGTTAACAAGGGAAGTTATGGAAACCAATGAGTCTCTCTGATGCTCAGCTGAAAAGGTGTAAGCAAGGGAAGAAGACCTTTGGGACACAGAATATGGTGAATCCCAAAGCCCACTGCAGCCCCTACATGTCCTTTGGGGCTCCTGGGCTCAAAGGTAAGGGGGCAGATCTCAGTAGCGTTGCCTGGAACTCACCTTGTAGAGGGCTTCTTTTCCGACAGGCTGCCCTCGGGGAGACATAGGGATGAGTTCCAAGGCGGGGGCTGTCACGCTTTGCCCTTCTGCCCCCTGGTCAAAGACCTCCTCTTCTTCTGGGCATTTGCTCAGTGGCTTCTCAAAGCCACCTTCCAGGAGCTGAGGCAGGGGGTCTTCCTCAATGGAGATGATTCTGCGGAGTGCATGACGTCGTGGAACCCCAGTCCCTGGCTCCCCAGTTCCAGACTCCTCCTCTGCAGCGAGATAGGCATTCAGGCCCAGAGAGCTTCTCCTCCTCAGGATGCCGAAGGCCTCATCCTCCTCCACTGACTGGCTATCAGAACGGGGACAGGAAGAAGATGCATAGGAAGAAATGATAAAAATATCAATATGGAAGTGGAGAGATACTTGCCTGCTGGCAGCACTGAAAAGAGCTCTGGGGAAGGAGAGGAGACAACAGACCCATCACTCAGCTCATGGTTCTGACAGCCTCATAAGGGCTGCCAACTGCTGATGCCACCGTCACCACTGCTAGTGATGAAGATGCTGGTGAAGATCTTTACCAAGTATCAATTAAAACTAAAGGCCCTGTCCTCGCGTGGTACTGGACTAAGAGAGGATTGATGAAGCAAACAACACATATTCTTATGGCCTGGTTTGTTCAATGAAGGAGAAAGGAATGAAGAAAGGGATGCACAGGGTTGGAGACAGGTACCCTAGGAGAACAATAATGTGGCCGGGCTCTGTCCCCGCCACATGTCCTCTTCAACTACATGTCCTTATGGAAGGACATCGACTCCTCATGCCTCTGTTCCCTCACCATAAAATGGGGTCCATTCACCTAGACTGTTCATATGTAAGAGAAAGCATGAAAAGGATAGCCAAGTAGCACACACCTGCACAGGGCACACCCACACAGGGCACACCCACACAGGGCACACCCACACAGGGCACTCATACACAGGGCACTCTTACACAGGACACACCCACACAGCACACACTCATACAGGACGCACCACGCAGGGCACTCTCATTCAGGGCACACCCACACAGCACACACTCATACAGGACGCACCCACGCAGGGCACTCTCATACAGGATGCACCCACACAGTGCACACTCATACAGGACGCACCCATGTAGGGCACCCTCATAGAGCACCTGTGCACAGAGCATCCCTCGGTGGTGTACGAGTACTGTCGCTGTGGAGGACCTCCTCCTATCCGTAACAGATGTCCCCTGACTCAGAGACAGATCATTACAAATGGGCTTGGGTCATGCATCTCCCTCTTCCTTTATGACTTCCTAAAATAGAGGGAGGAGCAGGTGGCCTTTACTTTAGTATATACTTGCTTCTGGAAGCATTTGGGTGCTACGAGCAAAGAGGACAATAGGAGGAGGAAGGAACCCTATGAAGTTGGGGCATAGGGCACAGACTGTGTTTTCTAAGGGTTTGGGGAGCAAAATCTGCACAGGTATCCAGAACACTGAGATCCTTCTCTGTCTTAGTGAACAGTGCAAGGCGAGAGTATTTCAAAGGAAACAGGCATGATCTATGAACACATACACAGGCAGACACACACACAGACACACACACACACATATGCACGCACACATGCATATGAATGTGTGAAAAGGATTGCAAATGAACCAGCAAGGTGACAAGGTCAAAGGAGAAATGGAGAAAGGAACTGAATTAAGGGACACAGAAACAGTCCCATACAAAGAGAAGAGTCATTGACCTTGTCCCTGGCTTCTGGTGTTTGCTCTTTCTAAGGTCAATAATAGGAAGGGAAAAGAAAACCAATGTGAACCCATCACTTTCTGAAGCTAGCTATGATCCTGAAGGACAAATTAAGACAGTCTTTACTTTCAACGGCAGTGAATTGGTTTGGATAGAGAGTAAAAGATTTACAGAAATTTGAGCACAGGTTAAATAAAAGCCAAGTGGCTCCTCTCCAGCACACCTTCCTCTGTATCTGTACGCCATTGAGACCATGATCTGATTATCTCATTCTCAGCACAGTATCCCTGTCCATTTTAGCTGCTTGTATATGCAACATGAACATGCACATACACATGTAAACACACACACATACACACACACACACACACACACACACACACACACACACACACATTTTCCTGAAAGTTTTCTACCAGAAAAAGAAACAACCATTTAAGTGTGCTCTAAAATGAAGCTCTTCTTGAAAAAAGTGTTTTATTTGGGAACATCTCAAGTGCTGTTGACATTCCATAATGGCTTCAGCTTAGCATGTCTAAGCTCCTTTTTGTTTTGCCACCAAACACTTCCTGCCAGCAGTAGAGAGAGTAACTGCTTTTGCCAAAATCGATATTGGAATTCAGAGCACACACTTTGATGTTTAGCGGATTATTCTCTGCTTCTGCCGCTTGGCTGTGAGCTCCTGAAAGAGGGAAGGGTCTATTTTGCAAACCTCTGCTCCAGTGACTGTCACTGGACCTCACAAATAGTGGCCACTCAACACCTCTCTATTAAGTGAGCATTTGCTAGTGGACAGACATAGTGGGAAAGTCGCAAGGCCTGAAAGAATGTCAGACGCAAAGTAGGTAATCTACAAATGACTGTCAAATTTAGAAATCCATTCAGTTCTGAGAAACCAGCAGGCTGGCAAACACAAGAGTAGAAATTTGGCCTCCAGATTGTACCTCATTATTGAGCTATTGCGAGATAATTCATGATGATCTGACCCAGGGGTTTCCCCAATCAGCCCATCTCCATCCCAAAGTCACTTTTACTTTATGTATCTTTTTAGTTCATGCTTGCATGTCTCTGTAAGTGATTTTACACATCTTCTCCCTCAACCTGATACTGGAGGGAAAAGTTGCCCTGACCTCTCTCTGTGTCCATCCGTGTGAATGGAGTACCTGCTCTAAAGAGGAGGAGGGGACTGGCTTGTCTGTATGAGTGAGCAGCAGGCTGACCCTTTTCGCAATTCATGTGCCCTCCAACAGCTACATAACATGTTGTCTTTGAGTTAGTTAAACATGAATCATTGGAATGATCTGTCAATCACAAGCCTTAATTTTGTCTCTAAAGGGGTTCAGCTAATGGTGATTCTATATGACATTTTAATTCAGCTCACAGTCAGTATAATTATATTCCAGAGAAACCAAGTGGATCCAGGAAATGGCGCACAGTCATTCCCCCCTTGATCATCTTCTCTTCCTCCTCCCTTTCCTCTTCTTCCTTCCCCTCCTTCTCAGTTGGTCTGCAGTCCCCATCAGCGGCTATCTGCAGGCTCACAGCAGGGCAGGATAGCCTCAGAGATGGCGTCCATCCTCCAGGTTTGCTCTGAACAGTCTCCCTCCAGTTCAGACGTCACAACAGAGAGGACCATGTCCTCCAGGATTCAAGGCCTCCCTAGTAGGGCCACACCTCAAAGACCAGGCGATGTGGGGCCAGAGGCAGCTCCCAAAAGTGTGAAATGACTGAACGGAGGAAGGAGGAATGGTGGGTGATGACTTACCTCCCGAGAATTTCCCTGCCGTCCACATATTTGCCGATCACAGAGCCAGATCTCTGCTTCCTGCTTGCCTTGGAAGCAGCTGTGTTTGCCTTGGCCGCCTTATCTTTCTGCAGAAACACAAAATGCCCTGAGATCCATGCCTGTGGAATCATCTTGATGCTTGAGCAGAAAAGAGGGAAGGCTCTAGACAGGACTCTAAATGGGAGAAGCAGGGTAGGCTTCCTGCCCACCACTCCCTCCCATCCAGTTCAGTCACCCACTGCCCTGTATTTCCCCCACACACCGCAACTAGGATCCCCCCATCTCCTTTCCAGAAATCCACTTAGAGGAGGGAATACAGAGTGGAGCGCCTGGGGCCTCCGGGGTTATTTTCACAGGGACACTGGTAATTTGCAAGAGATCAAAGAAGAAGACAAAGATACTTACTACATAAGAAAATATGTACAGTCCAAAAGTTCCTGGTATTTTAAGCTGCATTCTTCCCTGTGGCTCTAATCTCCCTTTCCCACCAAAGCCCATGAGGTATTGAGATAGGGAACCACCCAAAGGAGCAGCTAGCTCAGGGCTCTGCCCACCACAACCTCACTAGCCCAAGACCTCTGCAGTCATTTGTGGAAGCAGGCTGGATGTGGATGGACCGCCCAGATATCTGTAACACAGAACCTTAGAGGAGCAGGGCTCAGAACCTGGGGCAGACTTCCTCCAGGAGACACGCGGAGTCAGATCACAGGGCAAATTCTATCCTAATCAGCCGTCCCAGGCTTCCTTCTGTGGACTCATAATGAGAGGAGGAACTGCTGAGCCCCCAGCACCCCTGAGGGCATGGCTTTAATGATTCCAGGCAAATCTTTAATGACTATTCTGCATCAATTGGGCTCTCCCTCTTTTCTCTGATTCCTGGTGCTCTTCCCTCCACCCCATCTCTTTCAAAACAAAATGAGTTGGGCAGGTGAAGGGAAATGAGATGAAGGGTTGGGAGTTTTAAAAAAGTAGTATTTCTTCCAAAGCAATTATAATCATTATCATTATCAGACCAACAAGTGTAGGCTTATGTCTTGCTCTGACAGTACACTCGGGTGGGCAGCTGGGATGGTTGCCGCTGGCTGTGATGTCAAAGAGGAAGTGGAATGACAAGGACCCTCGACAGGAGCAGCAGCAGCAGCAGCAGCAGCAGCAGCAGCAGCAGAGTAAACCAGGCGGGGCCTGAGGCAAGGCACGCCAGCCCTCAAAGGCTGACCTTAAGGGCTCAGCCAAGGCCTCAGCACACACCACCCTCTCGCTGAGACTGCCTATTTCCTCAAATGTCCTTACAACCTGAGAGAATGAGGACAGGAACTCCCCTTCCTTCAGTGACAGTTGGGATCACGGGCAAAGGTAACCAATTCCTTCTCCAAGGACACGCAAGTTCACGGCCTGAGAATCTCACAATGAGGTAGTCCTATCGAGCCGCCCTGCCCCTTCAGGGAAGCCAGTGTCTCCTGTCCTAAAAGGGAGGTGGAGAAGGAGGTGCAGTATTCTAAGGTCTCTTCAGCGTGCCCGGTGGAGCCCTGTGGATGTCACACCATTCGGGAGGGGAAGGAGCATTGTGCGCAGGCACGGAGAGGAGAAGGAAGTGTACGTGAGATCAACTGTGTAAACAGCTACGTGTGCACTGTAAATTTGCTCTCCGACAGTGTGAAGTCTGAGATTTTCATCAGGAGATAAAAATTTAAATGAAAGAACAAACTGAGCCTTTTACTTCAGGTGATAATGACATTTCAACTGTGCCATCTCATGGATGGAACCGTCACTTTTTGCGTCCAAGATGCGCGTGGCTCTTCCAAACATTTGAGTCTGCTTGTGCCAAGAGGAAGGCATTTCCATTCATGGAAAATCCGTGTATGGTTACCTTTTTATTGCTTGCATAATATCTTACACTTTCATCCTGCCCACATAGAAAGGACCCAACAGGCCGTAAGGATCAGGGCAGTCTTGATCAGTTATGGCATGATGGGTCAGGTTGTCCCTGGGCCTTGTTTAACTCTGCACCATCCCCAAGACAGTGTGGGTGAACCAATTACCTGAAAACTTATGTCCCTTTCATCCCGGAGATGCTTGTTCCTTTCCCTGTGAATGGTAAGGGAAAATTATTCAACATGGAGTCTGCAGTTGACAGTGGCATCCCATTAGCCAGCCAGATGGGTGCAGAAGAAAGCCCAATATGGGGATGTGGCCATGGATAGAGGGGGGTTCATGTGCAAATCAGCTCAGAGGCAGGGGATAAGACCGAGTGGCCTTGTGATACACACCGCCCTTGAGGAACACTCAGTTTCCATCACTTGGGGGCAGGATGGCGTGTCCCCCTTCCAGTGGGCTCCTTCTTTGCCCAGTTCATCCATTTGTGAACATGAGTGGAATGAGTTGCTTACCACTTTGTTCAGCATCAGGGATGCAGGAGTGAACAGCCACCAAGTTCTGGACTCAGGAAGCTTGTATGAGGTTGGGAGTGAGTGCTACTGGGAAACTAAAGCGGGATGTGGGAAAAGGAGAACCATGAAGCATTTCAACCCAAATGGTCAGGGAAGCCCTGGCTGGTGAGGCAGCATCTGACAAACCCTAGGGAGGGGAGGAGAGTTGGGCAGGTATCTGGGGAAAGAGTATTTGAGCAGAGGGTTGAGCAGGACAAAGGCTTGATTGTGATAAATTTATGTATGGGAGGAATGGGAAGGAGGGACACAGGGATCCCAAAGAGATGAGGTTGGAGAACAGTGGGTGGATCGAGAGGACTAATTCCAGCCTCCAGGGACACAGTAAAGGCTTTGGTAGTCACTCCAAACAAGGCAGGAAGTCATGGATTTTGGGTGGGGTTGGGTGGGATGTCTGACAGGGGAGGTCATGGTTTGATTCCAACACTGAGATGATCGCTCCCCTCGGAAGTTCTGCTAAGAACAGACTGTCAGAGACAAAGGTGCAGCCCTGAGAATGGACTGATATTTTTGAAAAAGTGGAAGTCATTGGTGACATGGGCAAGGACAGTTTGGGCGGAACTGTTGGGGAGAGAGCCAGACTGGATCACTGAGAACTGAAAGATGGGCAGTCAGTGTGAAAGCCAGCAGACCAGGAGAGGATGGATCCATTTGAGAACTCTAGTTGGGAACAAGGATGACGTGGGGACAGTCTTTGCTAGGAGCACTGGGAGCCCACAGCACATCCACAGAGTCTGAGACATGGGTGCTGGCAACGGGGAGCAAGCCCAGTGAACACATCCAGGCTATTTCTGTAGCAGGAGACCAAGTGGGAGGATAGAAAGTGAAGAGTTCCTGAAGGTTTAGTGGAAGTTCAGAGCGGGTGAGTGAACACACTCAGGATGTGGGCTGTTTGTGAGGTGAACTAGACACAAATACCTGCAAGGCTCTTCCGTTGATGCAAGAGGGAGGGGCCCCTCTCTCATACCAGACCTGTGAGTCTACGTCTACTTGTGCGGGTGGCCATGAACCAGTCCTTACTTCTGAAGGGGAAGAGCAGGCTCAGGAGCAGTCAAGCACTAATGACCACAATGCAGAGATCTGCTGGCTGTGACTGTGAGCCAAGCACGTTGCTAAGTGCACTGTGCCCTGCAGGATCAGATTTCAGGCTGTCCCAAAGAATGGCAACCGAGATAAGGGGCCTGCAATGCCATCCTTCTTAAAGGAAACACTGGCAGTGTGTCCGATTGTTTTCAGTGACAGCCAGGCCTTTGGAACGAGTCTGGGAAGGGGTATGGAAGGTAAGCCTGGACAATGGCAAAGTGAGCTGCTCCTTCCTGAAGAAGGCTCATGCTGGCTAAGCGGTGAGCTGGCGACCTGAATGAGGGTTTAGAAGGCCTTCGAGCTCAACCCTCCCTGGCAAAGTACGCAATACTGTTTTGTTTCTACATTCTGTGCAGGAACAGGAGCAGGAGCAGAGGTTAAGGAGGTCATGTCTCACACTCTAGCCATGGTCCTTGTCTCACTATCAACCCATGTCCCACTGCCCCCGCCCCCATTTTATTCCTCCTCCACCCTCCCACAGTCTCTCTCCTGAATTCTTGGTGATTTCATGGATGGATAAATCTGTCATGTCCCCTCCTTCATCTCTGCTTAATTGTGAAAGCACAGAAAGGCTTCAGACATGTGTGTCTAAGCCTCATAAATGCTGATCTCCAAAAGAAAGACTCCTGGACATCTGTAGAGTGCCACGCCCCATTTCTTCCTATTCATTCTCTTTGGTTTATGGTCTATCCCTCCATTAGTTTTTTCTAAGTACAATAGAATAAAAGAAACAAGTTTAAAAAAAACAACAACAAACGAGCCAAACAGTGTACTTATGCATCTTGCTGTCTTCCTAAAGCCTCCTGAGAACAAAGACCTTGTCTCTAGTGGGATAGAACATGTCCATGGGGGAGGGATAGAGGGGGGCGCTGGCTCATCTCATTCTAAGCAGAGCGCATCTCAAACACAGGTGACTTTTTGAATCCCTCACCACTGAAGACAGCAGACCCTGGCCTCACCTTGCTGTCACGAAAGCGGACACAAGGCATCTCATGCCTACCTGGAAGTGAGGCCGAGTCACTTGTTCTTTAAAAACGGGACCCAAAACCCTCTGTCATCACTTTCCCCAGGAGGCCATCAGCAGGTGGCAGGTGCAGCCTATAGAAAACCTAGACAAATCCCCAACTTCCCCCTTCTGGCTTTGCTTTTCTTGGGAGTGAACATTTTCTAGGCCAGTAAACATTGAGTTTATTGCGGTGGGTTTTAGAAGCTGGGGAAACTCCTTTCTTGGCCCTATGTGTGATTCATTTACTCATTCCAGGGCTGAGGGAAGAGTCAGCCAGACATGGATTTCATTTCTCTAACACCAAGATGCTCTTGGTTGGTTCCAGAATCCACCATGTCTGGACAGACTCAATGCTTCTGTTGGAGGTGAGACTGTATACTTGCCATAGAGTAACTGCACATCCAGACTTATTCCTTCTCAGCCAAGGATCATGCACGGTCCCATAAGGACACCAAGGATGAGGCAGAGCCTGACAGAAAGGGGAATGGACCATAGAGGAAGATGGACATGCGAGGAGACAAGGACATAGCCCCCAGTGGGCAGCACTCAGCAGTCCAACCCACATGCTGGTGACTGACGGAAAGGTGGGCACTTTTGGCTGTTGTGGGATATTCGTACACTGTGTGAAAATGTATTGCTGTGATTGGTGCAATAAAAAGTTGAAAGACCAATGGCTAGGCAGGAACGTATAGGTGGGACTTCTGATCAAAGAGAGAGAACTCTGGGAAGAAGAAAGAGGGGTCAGAAGCCAGACGTGGAGGAAGCAGAAGGGGCAGTACAGAGATGAGGTAATGGGCCTTGTGGAAGAATGTAGATTTTAAAATAAGGGTTAATTTAAGCTCTAAGAACTAGTTCAAAACAAGCCGAAGCTAAGGCTGAGCTTTTATAACTAATAAAAACAAAAGTCTCTGTGTCATTATTTTTGGGCTGGTGGTCCCGATGAGAAAGTACTACTCCATTTGATATCAGTGTTGTTCCAGAATACAGGCAGGGAAGAAGCCCCTGACAGACCCACCTTAGGAAATCCAGCTGCTTCAGGAGGCCTGACTTCTCCCGCTGCAGACTCTCGGTCACCCGGTACACTTCCCTGAGGAGGAGGCAGACACGGTCAGGTGAGCGGAGGCCGTGGGGAAGGGAGGAAGGGGGATCAGCTACTATTATACAAGCGAACAGCAGCATTTCAGAGAGGAAAGAAGGGAGGTGAGGAAGGGAGGGAAGGAAGGGAGATGGGGAGGGAGGGAGAGAGATGACAGAAGTGGGCAGCTGTGCCTCATCTTTGCTCCTGGGCTCTGAACCTCCACACAATATCCAAGTGTCTCTGCTATCTCACCACCACGGCCCCAGGGTTCCTGTTTCCACAGCAGTGTGGTTCTCTGGCAGAAAGCACCCAACAGCCTGATAAACTTGTCACTTCCCATCTGACTGTGCTCACTGGGCTGTAAGGACAGTCACCCCTCTGCCACCTCTCAAATGTCATTATGGAGCAGTTGACATCAGCATCCGCCTGGGGACCCTCCCACCAAGTGCCTGATAGCTTTAGCCCTAAGCGTCATCTGTGTCTTTCCTTTCTTCTTCTTTACAGAACAATTACAAAGTCACTTGACAACCATAACAGACTGAATCAAATTCTAAGTTCACCTCAGACAATCCTAATTAAGCAACAAAACTCTGCCGGCTCCTGCAGAGATGTGAATTCCTCCCATTTTATTACCAATTATATTTAATTTCAACTTAAGGGAAAGCAGTGTATTCCCCATTATACAAACTGTGTCCCAGAGCTCCTGTCTGGAATTCTGCTCTGGTTAGCACACACATACATCCCTGCCTACTCCTGTCTGGGTCCCAGCTGCTGAAGAGGCCTATGCCCAGCTCTGGAGGCACACCTTCCCAGTTCCTACCCCTGCCTAGCAGGGACAGCAGAGAAGTTGACCCCTGCTGAGGGCAGGAACTCACTGCAGAGCTGAGGTCTGTGTCCTCAGTGTTTGACTGAGAAAGAGGTTAACAAGTCTCATGCTATTTAGGTCTTCTTTGACTCTGTGTACAGCGCCAACAGATACACACACACACACACACACACACACACACAGAGAGAGAGAGAGAGAGAGAGCGAGAGAGCGTGCCTATGCAAATACATGCTCATCTGTCAAGTGAACACTTATCTATGGTGATTGGTATACACATATATGCACACATATAGATATATACAGCTATACAGCTTTTGTGTGTTAACCAAGGAGAATCATTAAACAGTGATGCTCAGATATTTGATTGACTAATCTTTTAATCCCTCTGAGCTAGAGGTCACCTCTCCCTGGGTGATAGCAGACTGGGACAGAGAGGACCAGCTGCCTTTTGTTACAGTCCTTGGTGGGAAGTTGGTAATTTCCCACAGAGAGCTGATGTTGGTTTTGTTTTTAGAAAAGAGATGAGCCATAGCACATTCTACAAAATATGTTGTTAAGTGAATAAGGCAAAACAGACCTGTATGTCTGGATGGTTGCCAGTCTCCAATGGAAAGCATTTGTGTGTGTGTATGAGTGTGTGAGTGTATGTGTGTTTGTACATGTGTGCTTATGTATATGTATGTATCTACATGTATTTATGTGTGTACATGTATTTAAGTGTGTGTTTGAGTGCATGTGTATGAGAATGCATTTGCACATGCATAACAGACTCCAGGATCCACAGGAGAAAGGGGTCATGGGAGGAGACAAGCTTCTCTTGAGGAGTCATTCTTTTGTATCTTGTCTTAAACTGTATCTTCAAGATAAAAGTTAATTAAAAATCAGCTCAGAGGTACAGTTTTTTGGCTGGCCTTCATTTTTGCGTTATCTCACTGCTTGGGAAGATTTTTTTTCCTCTATCTCATCCCCAAATCTAGTTTTCCTACCTTCAGTGTTTTCAGAGCATGGGAAAATTAATTTTGTCCATTTGCAGTGCTTGCTGATAAATGGTCGAGTCTGCTCACTCCCCGTCTCCTCCTTCTCCCCTCCCAGCCATTCTGAAGCAATACGGCACAAGGAGATATGGGAGAAGGAGGTTTGGAGCCGGCCTTCATCTTAGCTGACTGTGGCTTCTCTGAGCCTCCGATCTTCCTGACTGGAGCTCTATGGTGCTGTCACTCATGTTGGTCTGAGCTCTGGCACTCTCCCCGGCTTCTCTGGGCGGGAAGGTCTCTTGGGTCCACCGCATCCATACCATATACTCCTGGCTCCTGAACATGCTCTCCTGATTCTCGTTCCTCCTTATGCCCTTGACCCCATCTTTTCAGAGATTGCATCTCCAGCTTCATTAATGAAGATGAGGTGTGTGAAGGCTTCCAACTCCCTGGGCTGGGCTGGGATGCTCCCTCTGCACAATTGTTTGTCTCCCTTCGCTGTCTTAATGTTTCTGCCTTCAGATGTTTACAGCTTTGAGAGCTTGGTTGGATTTGAAGTGCCTGAATCCCTAATTCTGTCATAATTAGGTGCCTATGCCTTGGCACCCTGTTCTCAGACAGGAAGAACTGACTCAGTCTCTTTGATGAACCGCATGGTGCCCCTGACTAGCAATCCAAAGCCCTGATATGGGGACTGGGTTTCATTCTAAGACGGCTTCTTGGGAGTCATTTATTTATCTTACAATTTAAGATACGTGGATGGCATTCCCAGGCTACACACATTTTGTCCCTCTCATTCAGACAGTCCATCACAAATGGCTCGGACTCTACACGGAAGCAGAGCCGTGGGAGCATTTTGGATGTACTTCACGTCCCAGAATCTTGCCGGCACTCAGATAAAGTGAGGGCTTTCATTCTGAACAAAGGCACTTAGGATGTGGAGAGCCTTAATGCTGGTCAGCCTATCATCCCATGCCCTGAAATCAGAACCCTTGATGCCTTTCAAGCACACAGTGACCCCTGGCAGGATGGATGTGTCCATGGGTGAAGAAGTGAAGAGTGAGCGAGTGAGGTGGGTGCTGCTCTGAGCTGTGAATGGGTGTGTCTGGAAGGCTTACTATCCTCTGGGGTGTGAGAAGGGCACGTGTCACAGTTAACATCTGGGGCTTTCCCTTGCTTGCTCCTTCAATCAGCCTGACAGTCCACCAGCCCTATAAGGACATGGTGTGATTGAATGAGAGGAGGTCCAATGCCTGACCTTGGTGAGGCATGTCGAAGGCCCAAGGTACCTGGCATGGAATAATTTGCCATGGCCACTTGTCAGGGGAGGGTATCAATGAGTGTGTAGATAAAGGAGTGGTCACATAGATAAGAGAGTCCCTTCGCCTGGTCTCCCAGTCCTTTGCTCTCAAAAATTGAATGTCCCCAAAGGCGAAGGGCTGCTTTGGCATCAGCCCCTCCAGCTGTAGACGAAGAGCCCCTCGATTTGCTCTCAGGCATGGCTCTGCCTCTGTCTAGCTGCACAATGGCGGGGTGCTAAGGACAGTGAATAGGAAGCCAAACTTTGAGAGCTGTGGGGTTCCCTTGTGGGCTCAGACAGTTTTCCCAGAGAAACACTGCAAGAAAAAAAGTGGCTGGGGATTGAGTCACAGTTCCAGCCATGATTCACATACCGCTCACATTGTCAGCTGACCTCAGAAGCCTCCCCATTCCCATTCACCTGAGGTTCCTGGTCTCTAGCCTGCCATGGGCATCAAGGGCCCTCTGCTCTTTCAGTCTTTGTTCAGGCTGTCTCCTTATGTGTGGGTAGCTGGTCTTTCTATCTGATAACACATTTCTGGAGACCAGGGCCTTGAAGACAAACCCTGGCTGTCACCTTGACATACCTAGGAACATACTCAAGAAGCTGAGGCAAGAGAATGATAAAGTCAAAGCCAATCTATACATCATAGTGAGACTCTGTTGAAGAAAGGAAGGAGGGAAGAGGAGGGAGATGATGGAACCTCAAGGAATAAGGATCCTAAGTCCCCACCTCGCACACAGGCCAGGGAATGGGTTTTTGGAAAGGATACTGGTCCCCAGCCCAGAATGGAGCAGCCGGCAGTGCGGGGGGGGGGGGGAGGTACAGGGAGGGGGCTGGCCTCACATCTCTTTCTCCTGCTGCAGCTCACAGGCCTCTCTCTGCAGGCTCTCCAGCTGCTGCTGCGCCTCCTGGAGTTCTCGCGAGGTGCGCTCCAACTCACGGGCCAGCTCCTGGTTAGTGAGTCTCAGCTTGGTGTTCTCAGCCTTGGTTTCATGTTTGTCATTGTGGAGAGCTGTGCACTGGCCTTCCAGCTACAAAGAGGGGACAGAGAGGAAGGATGACCAGGGCCAGGGCTATTGCTGACTCAGCTCCATACTGCCCTCAAACCCGAGTTAGCACTTCTGCCCCATCACATGGAGACAACTCTGCAGGCAGGAGCAACCTTCACAGCACATTCTGTCCTTCCAGTCTGGACTCTCAGATAGGCCTGGGGTGGCCTCGTTCTATAGAATTGCTAGCAGTGAAAATTCCACAGATGACTTGCGTCTTCCTTCCTGAAGGCACCATGGGCAGGAGACCTCCTCTAAGTCCCTTTTGCCCTCTAAGCCAGCATCTTTGCCTTGGCCCCCGATGGAAACAGAGAACAATTAAGTGACTGTTCATTGTAAAGCCACGTTCCCTGTGGTGAACACAGGTAGTAAGAAATTTGTCCATATCCTTTCTCCTCTCCACTTCAGGACCCCAGTTCCCTTCATCTAAGAGAGAGCTTTGCTTGAGTGCCACGGACCCTGGCGATTTTGAAGAAGCAACCAAACCAGGTCAAACAGACCCCATGCCTTTTCTTGCATGCCTGAAGCAACTTAAAAATGTACATTTTGATAACTTCAGCTCTTCTCTGCTTCTGAAAAGGTTTTGTGGGACTTCCAACCCTCTCCGGATGAAGCAACACACCAAGGCAAATAGATCATAATAAATTTAGTTTCCTGAATGTGGCCAGTGAGGGGAGAAGAGCAGCAACTAGGAATGTCGTAAGCCTCTCATGAGACTCCTGTGTTATCAGCAAGCGTGCAGTAATTAAATGAAGTGGCAATCATTCATTTGAGGGATAAATGTAATTACTATGAATTTAATGCATAACGGAGGGGAAAGCAAGACAAGGTACGACTGTGGGCGGAGAATGGAAAGACGGCAGGCAGGTCCCAGGGTTTGCAGCCTCTTGCTACAAAGCAGAAAGAGGCTTAGACCTAAAGCTTAACGATCAGCAGGGGCAGCAGCCCCAGCCTCAGTAGGGGGATCTTCAAGATTATGTTTGCCTGTTGCTAAAAATAGTCTCTGTTCCTAGGAAAGCCATGTGTCCGGGTCTAGTCAGGGCTGGGTTTCTTCCAGGACCAGGCAAACCGAGGCTAGAAATCAGTGCTACCATGGCCTCTATTCCCACCATGAGTTCTTGCTTTTCTGAGGAGGCTGCTGAGCAAGACACTTGGCCAAGCAGCCTGGAACCATGAGCCTGGTGTCCTTAGTTCCAGGCATGGCTGCCACCTTGCAGAGTGTGCCACACGGTCTGTTTCTCTGTTCAGGCATTGAGAAGGGAACAACCAACGTTTCCACCTAGCTGTGTTCCAGAGGAGGCAGGCCATGGACCCTGTCCAGGCACGTGGGCAGTTTTTGAAGAGACTTTACCAGCTGGGGTTGTACACAACTTTGCCGAAGAGGACAACTAAGTCCAACCTCCCCTGAAGTATCAGGGTCTCACAAGTAACTCTGTACTCCCTTGGATCCCTCCTTTCTGCTGCAGGAGACCTAATCCAGCTTCGAGGTTGAGCATCCATAATTACCTTTGGGTATATTTATGTGAAACTGTCCTCAGATCCACGGGGGTTGGGGACTCGTGGGGACTTTTCTAGGTTAAACACACAACTGTGGCATTATCTAGGTGCATCTGCGACTTTGTTTTAAATTTAAATTTTAAAATGCTTAAAGTACTTTTAGCATCTTGAGATAGGGTCTCACTACAAAGCCCAGGCTGTACTTTGAACTCTGTCCACAAGGCTGTCCTGGAACTCACAATCCTTCTGCCTCAGTCTCCCCAGTGGTGTGATTGCATGCATATGTCGATATATCCACTGTGTGGAGACTTTAAAGGAAGACACATACAGATGTACAGGACTTCTCAGGGCAAGTTTAAAAACCTATGAGAGGGGGTGGGGCAGAAGCAAAGGTGAGTTGGACGGGCTGAGGGGCCACGGAGTCTGCGTAGTAACCTACCCTGCTCTGCTTCTGGATGAGACGCTCCAGCTCCTGCTCCTTGGCACTCAGCTTCTTTTCCAGCTCCCGACTGCGGGCTTGGAACCTCTCTGTGTCCTGCCGAGCCAACAGGGAAGACAGTGGGTCCTACACCCGGTATACCTGGCTTTCAGCCTTGGACGCACGCACGTGAACACCCTCATCAGCTGGGCCAGCTGGGCCACCAATCCCTTTTCACTCTGAGGCCCTTCTCCTGAAACCCGTGGCCCACTTACCCCACCACTAAGGACCCATGAAACCAAGTTAGTGCTTAGAGATAGGCCAGAAAATGTGGCCACATCCGGTGGCAATACCTTACCAAACTTTCGCACCTAAACAATGACCTAAGGACAGCCATTTAGTGGAGCAGGGCAGGATAGAAGGAGCCTGAGTCTGACTCCTTGGCCAACCTCCCATCCATAAATGTCTAAGGCGGCCTCCAACTTGGAGAGTCTAGTTCACAATGGACACTGTCACTGGTCCCTTAAACCACCCTAGCTCCAGGGACAGCACATTATTCCTGCCTCCTCCCCACGATGTCACTATCCGGAATTCCGCATCCTCTGACCCTCCCACCCTAGATTGGGCTTCTCCACACAAACAGAATAAGTTTGGAGGGTACAGATGTGATGTCGTCTGGCTGTAGTGTCATGGATAATATGGGGTTTCAGAGGCAGGCCATTCCCGGAAGAGCCAGGTCAGGTGGAAGGCTTCGAGGCTTTGAGTCGGGAAACTTGGGGTTGAGTCCCTGCACTCTTCATCTAACGTGCTTCATTTTCCTGGATTTCAACAGAAGAGATGCCAACAGCCCTTTGCTTCCGGCAACACCCCGTCTAGGACAAGGTAGGGACAAGCTATCGAATAAACTGAAAACCCAAAACACATCAGGAATTACTGAAGGCACCAGGATAGCTCATGGCAGAGGAGCCAGCTATGAGTTGCTACGTTGGGTGACTACAGGGGTTCTGACTACCATGTCTGCCAGGAAACAATTCTTCCTAGCTCACAACCCTTTGGTCACCTTTATTCAAGGACTTGGGCCTCTTCTGGTGATGCTGCTAGCTCCTCTGCTCACATCCAAACAGAAGAATGAGCAGAGAAGATACAGGAAGACCTGTGCCCATCCTCGTTTGAACCATGTGCAAATGGTCTGCATGGTGCCCACTCAGTTTCTGCCCTCACCTTTGTTTGAAGAAAATCAGCTGTAAGGATCAAATTAATTCACTCAGCCACTTTTCACAGAGTAGGCAACTCATGAAATCATCTGGAACAGAAAGCGGCTTCTAAATCCCAAGCTAATGCGCCCATTCCCACAGGGCCCATGGAGTATGCTATTGACCCCATTGGGACATCATTGAGAGGCATCTCCCAGTCTGGAATTGGAGGGTGCAAATGAGTGGGTAGTTTCTCGTGGTCAAATGTACTGATATGGGTATGCCCAGCATCCAAACTCTGGTCGGAGGCTCTGGCCTTATATATGATGTCACAGACGGCAGTATCCTACTCCTAACTCCAGGACCAGTGAAAGTCTTTATCTAAAGGCTTAATGGCACTGCCAAAGCCACCCTTGGAGTTTGCGTGTTCACAGCAAAAGCTCACGTGCAAGCACTGAGCTCTCTGGGCTGGATATTTATAACTGAGAAGGGAGAGACTGGAAGGGGACATAGCACCAGAGCCAGATCATCTAAAATGATGCGAACTTCTTCATTTCTTTCCTGCAACCTCTTCTCACTCCCGGGCCCCATGCCTGCCCGAGTCCACCCTTTGCTACTGGAAGTGTACCTTAGCCAGGCAGAGGTGGCAAAATGTCCTCAGCGCTTGTCTCCTTTGTGCAGCCTGTCACAGGGATGGAGGGGGTGGCTCTCCTATTGCAGAGGTGGGGAACCTGCTGCTGTTAGAAGCTATTTTGGGTCTGCTGATGGACGTGTGTGGATTCTGTTGACCACATACCCATCCAGTTTCCCAGAACACTGGAATGGTCCAAAAGGTTTAAAGCACCCAAGGACAATAGGGGTGGTCTGGAAATACTGGCAAACCTCAATGGGCTCCGGCCAGATATTTCTGGAAGGCATTCTGATTTGCCTGCCGTGAGAATGGCAGCTGTGGTTACAAGTGGAGCAGCGGTGTGGATAATCCACAGCAGCGGAAAATTGAAATCTGGATCAAGTGAAGAGCCTGAGACAATAGCCTGGGCTTAGCGCTGAGAGGCAGCAGAGGCTGCCGTCCAAAACCAGCAGCCTTTTGCTGAGAACTCACGGAGGATGGAGAATAGAGTTTCCTGGGTTGTTGTCTTTGGTTTTCAAATAGGACACACCAAAACTGATCTTGCTTAGCTTGGACTTGATAGAGGAGAGGGCCCTCACCTTGTCTGTCCTCACTTTCAAATATGGCAGCAAAGGCTAGAAAAGTCTAGTATGAGGGGTGCATTAGAAACAGGAGTTCACCAGGAATGGGGGTGCACAAGAACAGGGGTACATTGGGAACAGGGGTACACCAGGAACATGGGTGCACTAGGGGTAGGATGCTCTGGGAATAGGAACCCATGGAGAACAGGAATGCATTAGGAACAGGGTACATCAGGAAAAGGGAGTGCCCTAGGAACCAGAGTGCCCTAGGAGCAGGGGTACGGCAGGAACATGGCTGCAACAGAACCAGCATACACTGGGAACAGGAATGCACTAGGATCAGGGTACAATTGTAACAGGGATGCACTAAGAACAGGGGGTGCAATCTTCACATTATCTCTCCCAATGCTGAGGATGGTAGCCTTGTTTCTTCTTGGTGATTGTATTTTCTAGTTGTCTAAAAAGAAATGGCGGGCAACCTGGTCTCTAATGACTGTTTTCTTCGGGGCTGCTGCTTAGAGAATAAAATGAGCTGGTGAGTTTTGATGGTCCTGCTACATAGGTGCAGGGCGCAGCTGAGTGATACCCTATGTCCAGTTTGCCTTGGCTGCAAAAGTATGGTCTGCAATCCCTCCATTACACATTTACTTCTTCCTTCCTCCTCCTTTCTTATTTCCTTCTTGCTCACCCTTTCTTCTCCTTCTCTCCTAGCCACACACCAACAATCCATCCACTTATCTTCCTTCATCCATCTGTCCATCCATCCATCTATCCATCCATCCACCCACCTATCCATCCATCCTTTCTCATCCGTGGTCCCTCCCTCCGTTCCTTCCTTCTTTTCTGTCAGTTCATCCTCCCACACCTCCATGCATTCACCCGCTCACTCACGCATTGGTTGAGCAAATATGTGCCATCTCCTATAGTCCAAGAATGCTCTAGAAACTGAGGCTAGGCTAGCAAGTAAACAAACTCACACCTTAGTAGGAGGAAGCAGACACCATGAGACAAAGATAAACAAGTCCACTATATACTTTGCTTGAAGGTGATAAGTGGCTTGAACATGAAGGCGAAGGAGACGGTCACGGTAGTGTGCTGGGATCTTAGTGGGGAATGTGTTCAGAGTCTACAGGCCAAGCAGCCATGCCCAAGTACCAGACCCAGGAGGGCAACACTCACTTTCAGGAGGAACTGCTCCCGTTCACTTTTGATTTGCTGCTCCATCTCCTCATAGAGATGCTGGATTTCTTCATCATAAGCCGCGATTTTCCTAGAGGTGACAGAAGGAGGAACTGACTGGGTCCTTCCCAAGGTCCACTTACCCTACAGCCATGGTTCCTGGAGCTGTGGACGGCTGAAGGACCTCCTATGTCAGGCCAGCCCAGGATAACTCACCAGACAAGGCTGAGTGCACAGAGACCAGCCACATCAAACTGTAGATGCTAAAGGACATCATGAGCCCTCTCCTGTCTTCCAGATCACTGTGGGACCCATGCGCTCCACAGGGAAGCTGTCCCGGATCCCTTTCTGGACTCTGCTTCACTCGGCACTGAGCGTGGCCTTCTGTATTCTCCATCCCTACTCCCCCCATGCCTCTGCAGCTAGACAGTCTGAAATCACACCCTGGAGAGATTCCTTGCTGCTCAGTGGATGCATTCTCTGCTTCTCTACATCAGCCCTGGCATTGTACCAACAGAGGACCCTCGTGCAATTGTGAGCTTAAGTCCATGTCGCTCACAAAGATTTCACGTTGACAGTGACCTTTTCCTGCTCTGCCTCTGAGCATCCTCTCATCCATTCTAAGGGCCCACGGGACATGGGTAGTAGGATAAGCACATGTCCCTCTGCCCGGCTTTTTTATTTTTAAATGCAGTTTCTGAGGAACTCAGGTCCTGTGTTCTCAAGGTAAGTACTTCACCAACAGAACTACCTTCCAGCCCATGGTAACCATATTTCCATAGCTTTTCTCTAGGTATACATTGAGACTCTGGCTCCCACTTCCCATACTTTCCCCCTCTTGTAAAAGGAACTCCAGCTTGGTGTTCAAGAACCATTTTGAATATATAATGCACACACATGCACACACACAAATCATCACTTGCCACTCTAAACTCTAGGACGGCAAGCCCACTTTGACCTTCATGGGTGGAAGTATTTATTATTAATGGAGGAAACAGCCCTCATTGCCAGGTCTAATACTGAGGAGACATCTGAAGAAAAATTGAAGATTGGGACTAGAATTATACCCTGAACCCTCCATCAGTTTACCCTCACATTCCGCATCCACCTGGGACTGTGGTCTAGGGCCAGGCTTTCTCCACTGCCCCAGGCTTTGCCATGGCCCCATCACTGCCCTTTCCTCTTCCGGGGGAGAGGACTTCACCGCATGGTCATACTAAGCAGAGAGGACAAGTCATTTTGAGCCAGGTCGTTCCTGCTCCTCAGAAACCACACATAGGATCCAGACCAGAGAACTGGAATGAGAGCCATGGCCAGGGTCATCATCTCAGACTCTGAATTCCAGTTCACAGCTCTCCACCGAGAGCCAGAAACTTGAAGCGACTGCACAGTAGTTTCCGGGCACGTTTGGCAGAAGCTGCCAGTCCCTCCAGGTTTCACAGCCCAGGGCTGTCTATGAATCTGCTCAGCATCAAGGAATGTCACGTTTCCCCTGGGCAGAGGGAGGCATTTCTTCTTGGAAACGACAGGCATAAGAGCTTGTTACTTTCTCTCTCAGCTAACCCGTCACAACAGAAAGAAAACCACGGTGGGAAAGTAAGACAAAAAGGACCATGTAGTGAAACAGGGGCACCTCAAGGTCAGGCACAGACACAGTTCAAAGGAAACACATTTTTTTTCCCCTCCAGCCCTAAATCATCTTTACCCTCTTAAAACAGTCCAGGCGCTAGATGGCAAACGGCTTCAAGAAAAACTTCAGGCAGAAAAATGCAACTATATAAATACCAGAGAACCAACAAAGTGGGGCGAGAGCAACTTCAAAATTGGTTTGGCTCTGCTAAAGCAATTCTAATTAGAGTCGTCCGTATAAGCTGTTTACCATCTATGCCTAACAGCCATGCTGGGCATTAATTCTATGATACCATTAAATGCGTTATATTAATTTTGCTCTAAGTTTTGCTTGGTTAAATTAATATTCTTGATGTTTTTCCATGCTCACTTGACAGTTTGCTTATCATGAATTAACTTATTTTATAACCATTATAAGATAAATGAAGTGAAAGCAGACAGTCTCTAACTAGTACCCAATGCTAGCCCTCCTTCACATAGTACCCAAGGCTAGCCCTCCTTGCTCTACTACCAAGAAGCCCTGGGACCTCAATGGGGACCAGTGATGCTGAACCTGTCTGGACTACTCTGTGGACTTTAGTCTCCTGGAGATTTCTGCAGGCCTACATAACAGCATGATCCTCCTGGGTCAGAAGACACCAAGCCCCAGGGGATAGGAACATGAGGGTGCTATTTTTATAAGCCATTATTAAGCCTGTTCAAGGGTCAGAGGACCCTTATTCCAGAACAGGCTTGTCTCCTCAGTGTGACCTTGAACAAGTGCTCTAGTGTTTAAGAAGCTCCTGTCCTAAACATTCTTTCCAGCATTGTCAGGATGGACCAAGGAGAAAATGAATGCGAAAAGCATCCAGGACCACAATGGCCCAATAAACATACAGAATTACTTATGTTTGTAATTAGGATTAGGAACCATGGGACAATCAGGGCTGGGTTTGGAAGAGCTTAGAGGCATTGGGAGGTGAAGCAAAGGTTTAGTGGCTAAAAGCTCCCATTAGTAGAGTCCATCAGAGGCTCTGGCAGGGTATAGCAGGAGCTGCAGAGCTGGAGTGTGCATATCTGTGGGAGTGAGCACCACAGTGCTGTGATAGCCAGAGCTCCCCCCCGCCAAAGATCTGCGCATGTGTCGAGCATCGGCCCAGCTAGGCGTGCTGTGTTCTGCAGTCAAAGTAAAGAAATGACCCATGGTGTCTGCTGATTGTGTGTGCCTTTGTTGCTGGGATTTCCACTCTCACTGCAGAACACACACAGACTCTGAAGTGTTCTCTGAGAGGAACCCATCTTTCCCGCCCTCACGGATGGACACCTTGTCAGAACTCCTAGGATGCCTGTACTTTCATTTGATCATTTCACATGGGATTGTAAGTAGTCCTGACCTATGTAGATCTCACTGGGGACTCAGACAGCCTCTGTTAAGTTGTGAATACCCAGACCTTTACATTAACAATAATACAATAATATAAAAAGCTCTTGGGCTCAAGAGATTAAGACTGAAAACCTATAACAACCTGCCTTACACTTTGGATATTAAACTCAGATGCTAACAGACCATAGCGAAGGAATGCTAGACTCTAATTGAAGAATTCTAGGGTTGGGAACTTTGTCTCATCCAACCACTTCTTATTGGTATTAAAATTCTTTCCGTGAGGTTACAGAGATGATCTAGCAGTTAAGAGCACGGCACCAGTATCATACGGTTCACAATAGCCTGTAACTCCAGTTTCAGGGGATCCAATTCCTACCTTCTAGGGTACCTGTATGAATGTGATGTACATGTGTGTGTACACATGGTGTGGGAGAATTGTCTGTATTCTGTCAATCACGTTTTAAATAAATGCTGATTGGCCAGGCAGGAAGTATAGGTGGGCCAACCAGACAGGAAGTAGAGGCGGGGCGGTGAGAACAGGAGAATTCTAGGAAGGAGGAAGCCCAGACCACAGAAGAAGTAGGATGTGATCTGCCCCTCTGAAAAAGGAACTGAGCCATGTGGCTAACATAGATAAGAATAATGGGTTGATATAAGTTATAAGAGTTAATACAAAGCCTGAGATAATGAACCAATCAGTTTATATCTAATGTAGACTCTCTGTGTGATTTTCTTTGGGACTTGCTGGCTGTGGGAACTGGGCAGGACAGAAACCCCAACAAGTCCGGCCCTCATGATACACACACACACACATAAATAAAAATAATAAACTATTAAAAGATAACCCATGTTGCTATTTACACTGAGTATGTCAGAATACTTCCTATGACTGGGGACTGGCCATCTCTCTGAACAGTTCTGTCCTCTTTGGAATATTATGAGTCATGGAAATCTGGGTTCCCATGACTGTGCCTTTCTACATAAAAGCCCCCCATAAACTTGAGAACAGCTTCAAGTTCAAGGGGGTGCCTTGGTTCAGGCCACACCTTTCTCTCCCTCCCACCTTGCCTTACACAGAATCTCTTTGGTAAGCCTTCCACACTCAGGTTTCTTTCAACAGAATGGGTACGCTCCTACCACTGGAGCCCCGAAACAAATGCCCAGTGTATGAGTGCAATGTGTGCAGAGTGGAGCTGACCACTGCCTCTCTTGTTCTAAAAAAAAAACGCACATACCTAATCATGCAGGAGAAAATTTGCATTAGATTTGCTTGGCAGCCCCATGACAATTGATGGATTTTGTCAGTTAAAACTTCCACACTCGATGTGATGTTTTCCCCTTAAAGACAGTGCTGTCAGATCCTGCCTCTCCAGCCTCTGCCTCTGTGTTTGGGACACAGGAGAATACCCCACGTGTCATTCTGTTAGCTGCCGTGTTTACTGGCATTATGTTAATGGATCCCACTTGGCCATCCAGTGTACTCAGTGACCTTCTACGTCTTATTGACATTACACTTTTAGCTTCTGTTCAGAAAGGAAGCTAAATTATCCATGATACTTGTTTTAATGACTTGGTTTATCTGAGGGTTGTTTTTAATAATTAAATTTGTTTTTTTGATGATGTCATGTAGGTATGTAATGCATTAATTACTTTCACCTCCTCCCTGTTAGCTCTCTCCATGCGGCCATGGGGATTAAAGCCAGGTCTTCACATATCCTGCCAAATCTTGCCTAAACTCCTTACTACCAAGCTATATCCTAACCCTAGAAGAAAGTTTTTTAAGGTATGTCAACTTTTTATTTCTTGCCTTACAGTGTTATAGTAAAAGAATCTAGAATATATTGGGAAAGTGTTTATGGTCTGGAATCTATTAACCTTTTGTCTGTAGTCAAAAACATTATTAATTTTTTATAACTTCTGTGAGAAGAACACATACTCACTTTTAAAGGGACGTGACTCTATACTCACTTCTTTGCTTGCTGCTGGATGATTTGAAATGCTTCCTGCCTTTTACTGCTTGCCTTTAATGCACCTTTGCCCGACTAAAGTGTCAAATCTGAGGTGTTTGTCAGCTTTGAAAAGTCTATTTTTTTTCAATTTAATTTTCTTTGTTTTTTTTTTCTGAATGCTTCTTTCTGTATACATTACTGTTGTGTTACTTGGTGCATAAAGGTTTATATATTAGAATTTCGGGAGGTGGTGCACTTGTGCATACAGGTGTGTGTGTGTGTGTGTGTGTGTGTGTGTGTGTGTGTGTGTGTGTGTTGCTTATTTGTTTTGAGGCAGCGTCTTGCTCTGTAGCCCAGGCTGGCCTCACATTCGGGGCAATCCTCATACATTAGCCTCTTAGGTGCTGACTTCTCTTTCTGGGTAGAGTTTTATATTGCTATAAAGTAGACCTTACCTTCTTTTATTTATACTTCTGAGCTATTCGTAATATGTAGTCATAACTAGCCAACAGCCCTTCTCCTAGCTATTCCTAAGACACTCCCTTCTCCACCTAACCCCCAGTGATGTCTAATTATCCAGTTCTCTGATATCTGCTGCTGGTCACTTAAGCTACTGGAGGAGGATGAGACAGAGACAAGGCGGATGGAGAGAACAGGAAACCCGGGGGGTGGGGGGCAGTAGTTAGTTCTCAATGAGGCAGACTAAGTAGTGTAGCAAGGCAGCCGTCCTGCGTCAGCAGCAGCCGTGAGCACTAACATGTATCTTCCGTCTTAAACCCCCCTGAGATGGCCGGCTAGTGCTATGGAGGGCACCGAGATAGCTCAGGCAAGAACCCAATTTCTGAAACAGCTCTGCTCACATTGCTGCTCATTAGTCTAACACCTGGGAGACCTGGTTCTGACATTTACACGTTTTCTGACCTCAGCCAGGTCGCATCAGACCAGTAATCCCCAAGTTTCTACATCTGAAAAGTCAGGACGAAGGTGTGACAGCTAATGAGGCTAATGAGGCTATCTGAGGTTGAAGATATTGCCTGTGAAAATACCTAGAACAGGTTGTAGACAGAACACGGCTAATAAAATTCTAATTAAAGGAAGGAAGTCCCTGGGACCCCCTCTTGAGAGTCACTCCTCCATAGATGCTTTAGACATCAGCCAGGGGTAAGTAGGAATGGGAGGAAACCGCACATCAGCATAGTGGACTGGAAAAGGAAGCAGGTAGGAGGGTAAGCTGCTGAGAGGTGGGTGAGAGCTACGGATGTACCCCAGGGGTTTAGACTCTTGGAACACCAAGTCCAAAGTCACTGTGGTGCAAGAGGATGGACCAGAAAGAAATGACCATGTGCCATCAAAGAAATCCCACAGTCTCTTCAAGGGCTCTGGCCAGCAGTCACTCTGTGACCCTAGAGTCCAGACCAGGAGACGCGGAGGGGGCTGCCTGTTCTGCTGGCAGGGAAGGTGGTAGAATTTCCTGGCTGAGCCTAGGAAAGACAGACAGGTAGGGGGAATCACTGCTACATACTGATAAGCCGCAAGGGCAGTGTTGGCTCTGAAAGATTGAGTCCCATGGAAGACAGGCTGGAACCCCAGTTTTAAGTAAGAGGAGCATCACCTGAGATGTCTAACTCTGACAAATACTCCCTCCTGTAGGATTACCGCTGATGGTGGTGGTGGTGTGTGTGTGAATATGAGTGTGTATGTGTACATGTCTGTCAATATCTGTGTGTGAGAGAGTGTGGGTTTGTGCATGTGTGTTTCTCTGTGTATGAGTGTGTTTATCTATGTATGTGAATGAGCATGTATGTGTGTATGTCTGTGTGTATCTGTGTGCATGTGTGTGTCTGTGTCTGTGTGTGAGAGTGTGGGTACGTCCATGTGTGTTTCTTTGTGCGTGTGTGTCTGTGTATGTATCTCTGTGTGTATGCATGTATATTTGTGTGTATATCTCTGTTGGTATGTGGTAGTAGGCAAATGCGTGCTAAAAGTGGGATACATGGGATGGAAGGAAGTAGAGAACCCAGACCTTAGGGTAAGTTCTAGGCTTAGGGCTGACAGGCCTTTCTAAGAGCATTCGTAAAAACTCAAAGGTGAGATGTGGTTAGCAACAACTCACCGTGCCGGCCTCCCATGGGGACTGGGAGACTTAATTAACCTTCACAAAGTGCTTTGCACCTCGAAGATGAAGGTGCTACCAGAAGGAAACATTAGCACTCAGTGCTGTGGGGCTCCAGCCAGCAATGTGGGGCTCCAGCCAGCAGTGTGGGGCTTCAGTTAGCAGTGTGGGGCTCCAGTTAGCAGTGTGGGGCTCCAGTTAGCAGTGTGGGGGCTCCAGCCAGCAGTATGGGGACCCCCGCTAGCAGTGTGGGGGTTCCGGCTAGCAGTGTGGGGCTCCAGTTAGCAGTGTGGGGGCTCCAGTTAGCAGTGTGGGACTCCAGCTAACAGTGTGCAGGCCCAGCTCCCTGCCACAGATGCGGCAAAACCAGGTCCAAATCCTACGCTCCTGCTCCCTTTCTCCTCAGCCTTTTCTTCAAGGTGCTGGGGATTTGGAGAGGTCTTTGAAGCCATTTAGTCTGCCAGACAAGTGTCTTCCCAGGGAAAGATGTGCTAACACCATCCAGAGACTAAACCACTCCTCCCTTTATAAGGGAGGGCATGGCCTTGACCTTGGAGAGAAGATGTGGCGATGCTCTATATTTTGGTCATGCCTCATCATGAACTTAAACTCCAGGCAGTCTCGGACAGTGAGCCCCTCACCATTGCAGATGCGACAATGTATGAGGAATGTAGACAGTCAGCAAGATGGCTCAGCAGGTAAAAACACTGACTCACAAGCCTGGTGACCTGAGTTCAATCCTGTGAACTCAGAGTGGAAACAGAAAAACAGTTCCTGGAAGTTGTCTTCTGACTTACACACATGCACACGCACACACACACACACACACTGTGGCACACAGCTGCACTTTCTCTCTAACTAAAATAAAAATGATTTAAAACATTTTCTTAAGGGAGCTCATGCATTTCCAACCCAAACTCTTTTCGTTTGTATGTGAAGAAAATTACTCAGAGCAGGGGAATGAGCAGGTGTGCAGGTAAGGGTCAGAGTGAAAAGAAGACACAGGCTTTGACTTGGGGCAAGGGGCAGAAGGGGACACGGTTCCCCCACAGCCCACCACCTAGGGATACTTCCACCAAACAGACTCCTGTGTGAAACTGACAATGTATATTTGCAACTAGGATTGTCAACATTCCCAGATCCCCCTGAAATCTGAGCCAGGGAAAGTGAAGGAAAGAGAGAGGTGGGGATCAGTTACATTGCCGGGCACTTGACAGAAGGTGGGAGAGCCTTGATGCCCTTCCCCAAATACCCTGCAATGCACAACTTACCACAGGGTGGGAACCTTCAGCTGGAGACCTGAGAAGGGAAAAAAAGCAGGTCCTGCTGCAGCCAGCTTTGAGTCTGAAGACTCACCACCTCCCCCTACTGTCCTTGTCAGGTAACTGCAGGCTCTGAACAGCAAACAAAAAAACCTGGCTAAGGTTTTCATGTTCTTTGAGGTTGGTCTCTGTGCATTAGAGTACAGATGGATGGAAGGAAAGGTAAAAGTATAGAGGGAACTGCAAAGGGATGAAATTGACAATGGGTTTCAACATAGATTGCCTCTTCCCAATTGATTCTGCCACCTGTGTAAACCACCGCCGCAGCGTGGCTTCACCCCCAAAAGCAAGCCACTTTTCGTGGGTCAGGTCTGCAAATGATGACTGTGATATGCACAGAGCACAATCGGTCATCACCTTTCAACTTGCTCCCCGGGCAGCGTCAACAATGTGTGGCGCCCTCAGAGAGCGTTATGCCCGTAAAACTCCCGCATTTGATTAAGCCAGGCATCACCAAGCATCCTCTATCTCAACCAATGCACATGACCAAACTTAGATCATAGCATTTGTGGGCTGGAAATAAGAAGAAACTAGCAGTCTCTGAGGGACATGAAATGACGAGGCTACCTGGAGCCGCATGGATTCAGACAGATCTTTATCTGATGTTTGTGTCTTTTGTTTTTGTGTGTGTGTTTTGTTTTGTTGTTGTTTGGTGGATTTTGGTTTGTGGACACCTTCTGGAAGAATGAACTGGAGCAACTTGTCTCAGTGTGTAGTCTGCATCCTACCTGTTCCACAGCCACCTGGATGCATGGCCACACCTATTCCCAGTCCCATTGCTGAGACCTACGTGTTTAGTCCCCTTGGGAGATGGCTTTAGGGCTCTGTGGCCTGTCCTCTGCTGATTCCAACACACATGAACATGTGAGAGCCACCACCAAGGCCGGCAGTGAGCACCGGTGGCATGGAAGGGCCACCTGCCATGTACAAAACACGCTGTCATTCTATTAGGAGTCAAGGCCGGGAGCATGGTGGCTTCCCTCCCCAGCTAAAGTTTTTCTGCTCCTAGAGCTCTGTGCCAGGGAAAATGGTGATGCCGAGATGGGTGCCAGCTGCTCCGGTGGGGTGCTTGTCCTACTGCGTAAGTCCCTTCCTGAAGTTTGAGGAGGCCACTTAGGGCTTTAGACGGACAAGGTGAGCCTGGGTAGATGAGGAACTGTGGTCAAGAACAGAGGGTTTAGGGCACACACAGACTCCATCAAATACAACTGTGGTCTTCCCTGGATCAAACGAGGGAACCAGGCCAAGGAACTATGGGGAGGAGCCTGAGTCAGACTGGCAGATCAGCCTTGCTGGCCTCTGATTCAGGAAACTTTGGGCCCTCCTCAGGCAAAATAGGACATAGTCTCAGCCTGATTAAAAAACAAAACAAAACAAACAACAACAACAAAAAACAACATAGACTCAAACTCTTTCCCACAGTCAAGGGACCTAGACTCCCTGAGGTAGAATGACATCCTCATGACTCAGAAGATCCCTCTGACTCCATGAAGCTCCACATAGCTTCATTATTCATGCCCTTCAGAGGCTGCTAACTTCTTTTGGTTTCCAGAAAAGGGGGAGTGCTGAGAACCCTTTCCATGGCCAAGGACTTCCTAATTCTGGCAGCCAGAAATTCTTCCACACGTTTAACAATCTATAGCTTTTGCTATGGTGTGGGTATGAAATGTCCCCACTGGCTCATGAAACCTTGGTCCCTGGCTGGTAGCATTGTAGGCCCTTTAGGAGGTGAGGCCTTGGTAGAAGTAGGTGGCTAGGAGGTGAGCTTTAGGGGTTCAGCCTTACTTGTTACGGAGTTGGCTCTTTCTCTTCCCTCTGCTTCCCTCCCTGCCCCTCACACGTGAGTGCCCCCCCATGTGTATGTATGTTTCCTGGTCTCCTGAGATGAGAATAAGCCACTGAACACTACAAAGCCATTCTCAGCCATTCCTTCCCAAATAATCGACTACGTCCTCCAGCCATGAGTCCAGATCAGTCTTCCCTCCCCACCTGCTTCTCGCCAGGTAACTAGTGCACCCCTTATGCTAGAAGACACAGTTTCCCCAGTTTCTAGAATGTGAAAGATGGCAGCTGAGGTATCACGGCACACTCACACCCTCGGGGAAAAGCAAGGCCCAAAGGGAGCAGCTCTTACTGAACACTGGACAGAGGCTGTGGGCTCTCACCCAGGCTCCTGCACTTCACCCAGCCTCCCCGGGCTGGTGTTCCTTCCCAACGGACGCGCAAACAGGATAGGAGATGGATGCTCCCAGAGAGGTCTCCTCCTATTTCAACCATATCCATGGCAACAAGGGTGGGCAGGCCCTGCTTCTTTCTGACAACACTCTGGCACACTGTGTGATTGGTCTCTGATATCAATGCTTTCCTGAGCATCCCCTCTTCCAGGGGCAGCATCCTCTCCCTCCTACAACCTGGGACTGGATGTGAAGAGGAAAAGACACTTTCCATTCACCGAAGCCAAAGCTGCACCCCAAGGTTTCCAGTCCAGCCTGTGGAGCTGAGAACAGGGAACGTGTGCCTCAGTCAAGCAGAGGGAGACCAGACCCAGACTGCCCCAGGGGTCAGCCCCATTTTCTCTGGGCCCCATAGGAGGAAGAAGCAAAGAGAAGCAGGAACCTTCTGCACCTCTGCTCATACTGCGCCAAACTCCAGTCGGGGTTTCCTGGTCAACACCCGGCAGGCTTTGTCCAAATCTGCCTGGTCAGAGTGACCATTCGCTTCTCAGGGATGGTGACTAACTCAGAGGAAGCGGTAATTAAATGCTACCCACTGATAATGTAAGTATCAGTTGGTCCGGCATTGGGACGAGGCTGGGGGGCAGACACAGCAGCCATGACTTGCTTCTGTCTCTTCCAGCCTCTATGACAGGCGATCATTTCAGATGGAACTGAAATGTCACACCTGTCCCGAGTTGGAGTTGGGCAGAGCTGGACTCTGGCAGCTCAGCAGGACATAGGGTTCCCAGGAGGCTCTGGTTCCATCTTGCCTTAGGAAGCCCTTCTCTTCTCTCTGAGCCTTCTCTCTGAGCCTACTTCGTTCTCCGAAGCCTAGACACATCTTTCCCTAACAGGCTCCGAGCCTGAAGCCTCACCTTGTGTCCCTTTCAGAGACCATTTAAGTCCCACACCCTATTTCCGGTTTCTTGTTTCTTTCCTGAGTGGCCAAGGTGATGAATCACATGGTGCTTTACAAACCATCTGGCCCACTGACAAGATGTGACCAAGATTTTTAATAGAATAAATGAGACTTTTATAAGTCTCTAATAGAAAATCTCATTGTCCCATGAAACACAAGCAGGAGCTATCTTACAAAACTTAGCTTTCAGTCACACATACAAAATAAAGTAAAGACTACAAAAAAAAAAAAAACAAAAAAACAACTGCATTTCTTCTTTCTGGCTGGTCACAACCACAAATGGTCTGAAAAACTCTCAACCCATTCACACATGTTGTCAACAAAATAGCCCATGCACAGAGAGGTAAAACAAGTAACTCCTAGTCACACAGCTTGTAAGTGTCCAGACCTGGGCAAGAACTCCAGCTCTTCCTCTGTCCTGCATGGGTCTTCTACTCCCTTCTACCTGAGACTCTCTGGTTCTGCAGCCAGAGAGTCCCCCAGGGTAAAACCGGCAGACAGCACAGAGCCCCTCCTGCCATCACCCCCCAAATCTGGGAACTGGCCACGATCAGCCTCAGCCAGCAGGATTATTAGACAGAGGATGGTTAAGAAGGGAATGAGATGGATTTGAACACGTGGCCACGAGTGCCCTCGACTTTCATCTCAAGAGTGTTAAAAGCAATTAGTAAATTAGGGCCTGAGTACTTCCTGCGGCCACTCTGATATGCAGCCAAGAGGCTCTGCAGCACGGCAGGGGTTGCCTCGTAGGAGTGGGAGCCACAGAGAAGGCCTATCTGTGAGAGGGGTTGCCACCTGCCCTCAATTCAGAAAGCAATTGCTCTCCTTAGAGAACAAAATGACCGCCTCCCTGTATGGGAGGGGCCTCCCGTCTTCGCTGTGGCTCCACTCAACCAAGCCATCAGTGCTGCTGGGGTCAGGACGGAAACTAATCTGTGCCCCTCACTTTCCAGATGTGCAAACAGAGGTTCAAAGAGGACAAGAGCCTTGAACAAGGTACCAGCCAGCTAGCTGCCAAGCCCTGCAAGAATTGCTTCAGATGTCCTGGCTGCCAGCCCCTTCCTCTCAGGTATACACACAAAGCTCACGGACATCACGTCAGTATATGGCCTAGCGGTGCCACATTGGGAATATGCTTCACCTAGGATTGTGGCAAAGGTCAAACTCTTTCAGCCAGACAAATTCCCAAACTGACTGAGATATTGCGAACAACAGTTATTATTCCTTTGACATTCACAGTGTTCAAATACAAGTGTGATCACATTGGCACTTCCAGCTCTGTAGATGGAGACTGCTACCACGTCTGTCTTACAGGTAAGGAAGTTGAGATGCAAGAGAGATTCAGTAACTTGGTGTACGATGCACAGTTAGTTAGCAAGTGGCCGAACCAAGATGCAAGCTGACCTTTGCCTGATTCCAAGTTTCCTCCACATCCCTTCCCTCCTTCAAGCCTATGGGCTGTCCTGAAATACTATGAACAATCTTCTAGGTATCTATTAGGGTATCATTCTGCATGATGTAGCCTCAGTCTTACCGACCAAAACAGAGTTCTAATGCCTTTTCCCTTAGAAGCAGCTCTTCTCTCGGCAAGTTAATTTGAGAGCTGGTTTGGGAAAGCACAAGGAGAAAGGGTGTGGTGTGGTACGCAGGCTGAACTCTAGCCAGCAGCACTCAGTGAGGAGCCTGCCGTCTTCCTCTGGGGTATTTCAGCCCAGCTCCTCTGTAACTCTGGGGAAGAAGCACGTCATTGGGCAGGTGCTCTGCAGAACTGCTCAGCAAGACGGGGGCTCACTGGGGAGTCACAGAGAATGTGAGTCAATCTGGGCCCAAAAAAGAACACACAAGGGGCATGAGGTGTTCTACCTGCTCTGTCTTAGGTCTCCACTTCCACTTTAGGGTGTTTGACCACTCTTCATTATACTTCAGTCAACTCCATGTTCCCAAATGCCAGCTTACTGTGTGAATGCATGCTATATGACCAGAAGCCAGGACAGCATCCCAAGCACGGGTTAGTTCTCTGAGGGGATCCACCTCCACAGGCTGCCTCTGATCTGATGCATCTGCCCATGTGGACCCTTGGTTGGCAGCAGTTCCTTAGAGGTCTTGGTCCTGTCTTCTGATAGACCATGGTGGCAAAGAGAGGAGGTTACAGTGGGGGTGGGAGGGCTCTTCACCACCCTCTAACAGATATATTGTCTCCACAAAGCAAGGGATACTGGGAACTGGGGGAGGCCCAATGCTAGGGCTTTACTGTCTCCAGGCAGGTAGGGAGTTTTTCCTTCCTGTCCAGGGCTCTGGGCTATCTACCTCTGAATCTTGCATCCACCACTTACAAGCTGTGCATTCCTGGGCACCTGACTTCCTGGATCGTATTTTCTCATCTGGAAATGTGGATGATGGGACTGGAGAGATAACTCAGCAGTTAAGAGCACTGTTTGCTCTCTCGAAGATCCTGAGTTCAATTCCCAGCAACCACACGGTGGTTCACAACCATCTGTAAGGAGATCTGGTGCCCTCTTGAGGAAGAGACCGGGTCAGTCATCCTCATCAAACTTAAGACCATAAAACCCGTTCATGCATGCTTCAGCAAAAATAAAAAATGTGGGTAACAGTGGATAGTCCCTATCAAATGAGATAATGCACATAAAATATTTAGGAATAGCTTCTAGCAAGCAGAAGGTGCTTCATAAGGGTGAGCTGGGCCTGGAAAGCAGATAGACCGCGCTGGCTGTAGCACTCCAACCTTCCTTGGGAGACAGTGAAGAAGGAGCACTCTATAATGAGCCCATGACAAAGATAGGAGGAAGGACACACCCCCCACCTAGGCCGAGATGGGCACCTACTTTCTGAGGGTATACTCCAGTTCAGTCTTCTGCTCATGGGCTTCTTGGAGCTGAGCAAAGATCGTGGTGAGGAGGTCTTCGAAGTTGGCCAGCAGATGAGGTTCATCCTTCTTCAGCTGCAGCCACAGTTGCCTGACGTCACTTTCACTGTGAGGGAAGGAGAAACCGCAACAGGGAGTGTGGGTAAGTGAGGGTCTCTGGGAAACATGGGGACCCCCGACAGGGGAGTAAACAGCTGGAAACATACTCATTGCCTTAAAAATAGCAACAGCGAGAGTTGGTGGCACCGTGTTTGCTGCACACCGCCTCCCTCCAGCCTCACTATGACCTGGGAGGCAACCCCCGGTGCAGTGATAGATCCAGGCTCGTGCCCAGCAGCCTGACTCCTCCCGTGCTGGTCTCTCACTGCGCCACTTCCTTTGTGAGGGTCATGATGTACTGACCACACTGAGCATGCAAAGCAATGTGCTGGCCAGCATCGCAAGACTGAGGGGAGACTGGAAGTAGTCGGGTAGAGTCAGCACAGAGAGCCGGAGAGAGGCCATCACCCCTGGGAAGGATGTCCTCACTGCTGAGAGGTGGACATGCTGTCTTATGGATGGTAGAATGTAATTGTCGCTGTTAGGGAAGGAGGTGAATACACAGCACCCCACTGGGGTCTGGTGGCACTGGGAGTGACTGGCAGGGGAAAGGATGGGGAAGAGCCAGTCTGAAGGAGGCAGAGACACAGACAGACAAATGGGAAGTCAGAGTCTGAGGTGTGCAAGAAAGAGCGGCGGAGTCACGGGTCATGAGAATCACCCACAAACAGGCATGCACAGTGAGTACTCACTCACTCACTGAAGAAGAAGCCACAGAGACAGACCATGGCGACCTTGTCACCAAGCGGCGGATGTAGGTGTAGGCCTCACTCTCCCTTTCTACACCTAATACCTACAGCTGTGATTGCAGTGCGCGCAGCACAAATCTGACTCATCCCTCATTAAATCCTAAAGCCAATATGATCAGAGAACAGGGCCAGGCACTCCCAAAATAAAGGAGAAAATCCTTCAGGCCATTGTAAACACTGTATTCAGAAGCTTTGCTTGGAAGTGATGTTGGGTCGGGCCATGACAGTAGTGTTCTCTAGGCAGATATGACTCTCTGTATCCAACAGAAACAATTACTGCTGACTGAATCCACTTCCGGTTAGGGAATGGTCATCACCTGTCACCCTTCCTTCTCTTCTTCCTCTGCTTTGTCCTTCATTTCCACCCTTTCTTACTTCTGGGCCATTCAAACATCTGCCTATTCATTGAGACCATTTAGTCACCCATCCACCTGTCTATCCATCAGTCCTCCATCTATGCCTTCCCTGCCATGCTGAACTGCACTCCTCTGAAGTTGTCAGGAAAATTGAGTCTTCCTTCCCTTATGCTATTACCATCAGGCCACAAAAACAAGAAAGAAACAAACAGAGGCTAAATCTCTCAACTTGTGATAAGAAAGTCATAGCTCACTAATTGGCAAAATCATACCACCAGACCTCCAAGAACAGTTGTGTGTCTGGATGCCCACTTCTGGGCGCTACCTCTTGTGGGACCACCAGGCAGTGCAGGTTAGAGCGGTCCAAGGAGGCCCACCAGTCCACCCCTCTGCTTCTACTAGAACAACTCACGAGCTCTCTACTGAGCAACAGACAGCTCTGACTGAAGCTATGCCAACCTGCCGTGCCTTTTGTTTGCGGTTATGCCATCATGGACCAGCCCTTTGGGCTACTAGATGAGCCCTTGTCGGTGAGGATGGGGACTGCCATTGTCTTCTCTGTTGGTTGTTAGAGGTCAACCTAGAAACAGTCTTTCAGACACATCCTTCATCTCAGTTCTACACAGGCATTTGACGTGGTCCTCAGTGTGACATCTAGTGAGCACTGTCTTGAAAGTCCTTCAGGAAGGTGGCTGACTGTCCCTGCCCTTCGTGACAGTGACCAGCTCTTGGCAGTGCCCTCTCCCTCTTCTTGCAGCAGGAGGATTTTATGGAGTCCCTGGCAGTGGTACCTGGGCTCTGGCCTCTTTCTTGTCTGGCATGAAGCTGAGTTGGGAGTCTGACTGATGAGCTCCCCAAATGCCTGCCTATGTCCCCACCTTCTGTATCCTGAGCATCATCCTGGGTTATTCACAGCCTGGATCCTTCCTGGCTGGCACACATCTTTGACAGCCTTTCTCACCTCTGACACTAGACTGATCTATTATGAGCAGGACACTTCTTCGCTGACCTTGCTGGATCGCTTTCCACCATGGGTCCTTCTCTTCCTGAAGGCATGACTCTCCAATGATTAAAGCATCCCCCCCCCCTGCATGAACACACACCCGTGCCATCTCTGATACAGGGCACCCTTTGCAAGGGGAGCAGACCCAAGGCCTGCAATGATGGCAGTGGACAGCAGGAAGTGAGGACAGTGGAGCGTGTGGGAGAGAGGTAAGTAGGAGTGAACAGGGTCCAGTATAGACTTACTCTTCCAAAACCTTCTGGGCTCCAAGTCTATCCATCAGCATCTGGAACTGTGCTTCCTCATCGTGGTCCATGCCTTCCACATCCTCACCCCTAGACTGATACACATTCTCCATCTGCTTGTCAGCTTCCTCCTCACTTTGGGTATTTTGACTGAAGAAGAAGTGACCTAGGAGAGTAGAGAACAAGGACTTCAGCTCAGGGAGGACTTGGCTTCCTCTTTTCCCGGGAACCATGCAAGGATTGTCCTAGAGAGCAGAAGGGGGTCCCTCAATAGCAAAGATCCATGGGGCACCGCGTCTAGAGATTGTTCCCTCTGATCTTCCATTTGCATTCTGACAGAGATGCCAGAGCCTGGAGACAGTGCCTGGGAAGCAGGCTGGCTCCTCCATGGATCTCTAAAAGTCAGATGGAGAGCATGTGCCTCTGAAGGATGTAGCTCAGGGGTAGAACATTTGCTTAGCACAACCAAGGTCCCAGGTTCAATCCCAAGTCCTACCACCAAAAAAGAAGAAGAAAAGCATGACTTTTCCTGTTGCTACTTGAAGCAGTAAGGTTGTTCCCCCAATCACTCCCCAGAGGCCTGCCTTGCCATCCCCACCATCAGCACCACCACACACATATAGGCAGCTCTCTCAATAGTCACGATGGCTGGCGTGACAGCAATGTGTCCCATCCTCTCAAGTCAACAAAAAGCTCCTGGAGGTCAGGAAAAGCACCTGATGTGTTTAGGGAAATTACACGGCCCTTTGCAGGAGGCAGAGAGATGGAGAAACTGGCCTACTGGTTCATCTCATCTGAAGGCAGGATCTGAATTCTTTATCATGCTCCCAGACCTTAGTTCTCCTTCCTGCTGGTGACCTTGAGCATGACTGTGCTATTCAAACCTAGACACTTCTGAGAGCCACCACCTCTCAGCTGGACTTAGGCTGAGCTATCCTGCTGTCACACATTTTCACTGCTTATTTTGTCTACCAAGGCAGGAGAGATTGGGGAGAAAATCTGGCAAACTTCCTGCTGATGCCATACCTGCCTGAGCTCCCATGTGGGGACCCTGGCAATGACAGTAGATGGGTACAGAGGTTGCCATGGTATGAACAGCCAAGGTGGGCATGTAGAAAGAACCCAACAATCTACTCTCCTCAACTTCTGGCTCTGTACCCCCAAAAGAAAGAGCTGAAATGCTCCAGAGACATAGTCTAAAAGAGGTGGAGGGAGCTGGAATATATGTTACACAGCTACAGGGAGACTGCCAGCCCTAGGTCCCCATCATCCAGCAGAACTTACTGAATCCAGTGGTGAACTCCTCTGGGGTAAGAAAGCCATTGCCGTCAGCATCCAGGGCATCAAACACGTGCTCCAGCTCCTCCAGACTTAGGGGTAGCTCCTGATGTAGCCTCTAGAAGCAATCCAGACCACACTAGTCAGCATGCTGATGGTCATGGGGGTCCAGAGCTTGACTCAAGCCTGCACAAGTCTCAAACATTGTCCTCCCTTCCATATTAATGAAGAGACCCTCTGTTGGGTGACAACCAATGCATCAGACAATTTTCCATATGATTTATAAAGAAACCTATGCATCTATTTGTATTTAATTCTCATGATACCCCTTTGGGGTAGATATCATTATGTCCATTTTAAAGATGAATTGCTAGCCCTAGGGTCCTACAGCCAAGAAATCAAATCCAGGTCTGCCTTCGAAGCCGGCACTCTGAGCACTGCTGAGGACCAATGCTGTACAGGACTGGATAGCTCTAGGTAGATTCCTAGAGGATGTGGGGTTCTGAAGTAAAGTGAGACCACAGATGGGAAGCCGAAGACACAACACCCGGCACCTGGAAACCACTCCATCAAAGAAGGAGGGAGAATAGGCCTGGTGGCACAGGCCTGTAATCCCAGCTACTCGGGAGGTTGAGACAGGAGGGTGCCAAGTTCAAGGACAGCCTGCACAGCTTGGCGAGACTGTGTTTCAAAATCAAAAGTAAGAAACTGGCTGAGGGCGTAGGCCTGCACAAGGCCCTAAGTTTGACCCTCAGCACATAAATAAATAAATAAATAGATAGATAGAAATAAATAGATAGATAGATAGATATAAATAGATAGATAGATAGATAGATAGATAGATAGATAGATAGATAGATAGATAAATAAATAAATGGAAAGGACAGGGAGAGGGAGAGACAGAGGCCCATGGAGCCACTATGTGCATCCTGGTCTTTTCCTCTGGGTACTGTAAGTCCGGGTCTCTGGCCTCCATCTTTGGAGGCCCCAACTCTGTGCCCATAAGCATTGACTCCTACCCGGAGGTGGGTCAAGGCGAGCCTGCCAAAATCTTGACCACTCCTTCAGTGTGTTTAAACTGCTTCCCAGAAAAGTTTCCTCGTGGCTGCCCGCCCCCGCCCCCCACATCGAGTTAGTAGCTTCCTGGTTTCCCCTCAGGGCCACCTGAGAGTGCAGGAATCTCATTAAACCTGGATATTTTTTAACTTGGCTTGTTATGATTTGGCTTGATTGGGATTTTTGCGTCAGCAGAGAGGAAAATTCCTAACAGGTACCCCCTTTCCTGAGTCATGCTCCCTCCCGCATTATGTGGGTCTTCCTTGGTGGAGGTCTTCTGCCCCGGGAGCCCAGCACTGCTCTTCTAAGTAGTTGTGGTGCTGGATAAGCCCCCTCCTAACTTCAAGTGAACCCCCTACACACACACACACACACACACACACACACACACACACACACACACACGGTGATTTGAATGTGAAATGTCCCCCACAAGTTCGTGGGATTGAATGCTTAGTCCCTCAGCCGATAGTGTTCCAGGAGGCTGTGGATCTAGCTGGTGGAGGTAGGTCAGTGGGGAGGGCCTTGGAGGTTCAGAGCCTGCACCCACTGACAGCCCAGGGAATGAGGCAGCTGAGCTGTTGACACTTCCCTCTGGCGTCTGTCTGTCTGGTGTGAAATGGCCTCAGGCCAAAGCAAGAGTCCTCCTGTACCTAACGGCCCAACTCCAAGTGAGGAGTCCCAAGGGACTTCGTTACCTCTCAGCTGGCCCTCCTTCTCCTCAGGAACCCAAGGGCCAGCTGCACAAATGTCTCCTGTGCCCGTGACTGACAGCCTTAGCTGGCGTGCACACGGCTTTGGAGGAGGGAAAGCAGACACACGTGTGGACAGTTAGAGTCGGCAGGTGTGACAGCCCATGAGACACCTGGAGGGGGTGCTTGGCTCACAGTCTTTTAGCTGCTGAGCCATAAAGCATCATTTGGCTGGTCTGTGCATTAACGGTGGCGTTTGGTCCACATTACCAAGTGGGAAGAGAGGCTAACGGGAAAGCCATTTCGAAGAACTGCATTAAATATGAATGGGGTTTTTCAAGAAAGGAAGGAGAGGGAAAGTATGTGCAAGGGCTCTAGAAACTCAACAGCACAGCAGACATCAGCAGTCCATAAACCAGCTATGGAGGAACCACAGGGAAGAATTCAGGGTAGGAGAGTGTTGGATTTGCAAGTAGGAAGTTTATTGGCTCCATTGGAAATGAAAGACATTCCCCCCTGGAGGTAGGAGGAAACTTCCCTGGTTCCCATCACAGCTGGATCCCAACACTATTTTAGGGATTCAATTTCCTCCTTCCCTAGTGAGCTTCTGGCTGCCTGATCTGGCAGAAAACTGACAGCTTCCACCCTACTTTAGCTGGAAAGGATCAGGAAGGACATCCAAGGTTAGCAGGACCCTCACGTGGCCTTTTACTCTTTGAACCTGTCTGTGAGCATGTGGACGCACAGGTGCCATACCGAATTTGCAGACAATGTGAACCAGGGAGGAATCTTTAGACGCAGGCTCAGTCACCTTCCTCAAGCACGTGGCTACACAGTTTTACCCCTGATCAAGTGACACTCACATTGGAGAGGAAACTGGAGGAGAACCATCTTTAAGGCCAGAAGTGCACACACCCTCTTCTTTTGGGTGGCCCCAGCAGTCTGAGCAGGTGGCACGCATAGCTCAGCTATTCTGAGCACCATCGGGAGAGCTGAGGCTGTATCAGCCTCTGCCCCATGGCAGACTGCGATGTGCTTGGCTTTAGTATAGTAGGTTGGTTGGTACCATACAGGCCTTCAGTGGGCCATTTCATTCTCAGGAGCTGTTGAAGGGACTAGGGGACAGGGAGTAACGTAGGAGCATCCTATGCACGATACTCCTAACATTAAACCTGCAATTGCCTAGTTTTGTGTGGTCAATGAAGTTAGAATGGCTTTTACATTTTTAAGTGGCTAGAAGGGGAAAAAAGGGGAAGTCATAGTGACACAAAAGGAATTATATAAAGGTTAAAGGTCATTTCAAAAATGGCCTTTTTATTTTCAGTACTGGGTTTTGAACCCACGGCCTTTGAGGTACTAGGTAAGTGCTCTAATATTCAACTACATCCCATATGCTTTTAACTTTATTTTTGAGAAAAGATCTCACAGAGTCATCCACTGGCTTTGAACCAACAGTCCTGCCTCAACCTCCTAAGTAGCTAGTTGTACAGGTGTGTGCCACCACACCCCATCTATGTAGGTTTATGTGCTGCTAGAGATTAAACTTGGGGCTTCATCAAGGGCAGCTAGACAAGCACTCTACCAGCTGAGCCACATCCTCGGACTCCTGTGCTATAGTAAATGCATCATGTGACTACCACCAGGTCCAATAGCCTTGGGGTGAAGTCAGGGAAGGAAAACAGCCCAACAGCAGGTAAGGGCCGTTGACTGAACAGAGACCAGGTTTCCCCCGCACAGTACACACTGGCAGTGGCTCCAGAGCTAAGACCTTTTCTGGAAAGAACTCTGGCAGGTAGCTCATGTGTAGCTCGAGGTGGAGACCCCTCTCACCTGCATGTCCGTCCTGGCGATGAAGCCCTTGCCCTCGGAGTCACATGTCTGGAAGAATTCCTGTGCCTTCCTCCGCATGACACTCTGGGCTGGCATCTGCTCCTCCACCTCCAACCTCTCTGGGTGGTCCATCTGCTCCAGGCAGGCTCCATGTTCCTGCCACCCATGGCCTGACATCTGGGAGCTGGAGTTTCCCCTCCCCTCCGGGGTGGCCATTAGACCTGTGAATTTCCTTGTGGATTTTCAGAACCTGAGCAGCAGAGATGGGGAAAGAAGGGTGTGAATAGGGTGAAACAAGACAGAGAAAGAGCAGGAAGAGAGAGAAACTGTGTCCAAAGCTGGTCACTGGCATGTGCAAGCATCTCTTAGCAACCAGCTCTTAATTACCGGGCTCGGGACCAGTGTGGTTTGCAGGGATGGCTGATAGATCAGCCAGTCTATCAAATGAGAGAAGGGAAGGAATACATGGAGACTGAAAGGAGGCAAGCTATAGGGCGCCCTATATGCTCCAAATTTAAATAGCCACACAACACTGAAGGAGATGAATGGATACATGAACTGTCATGTGTATGTGAACACAACAGTGGCTACCCTGCACAAATAGGGAGTGAGTAACAAAATGGATACATTTCAAACTGATCACACAAACGCAAGAAGCCAAGGACTGATATGTGCCACGTGGTCCTGTTTACATAACTTTGTTTACAGTTGTCCAAGTTGACTATTGCATTTGATGACATTGATGGAAAATGGAAACAACCATGTCAGAAAGACGATAAAGAGTGAAGAGGGATGAGAACGAGGCGGTCTGGGATACGGATGGATATAACCCCTGTCGTCATTTCCTGAGTGTGGCATGTGAAGCCACGGTAGACTCACAGATCTACTAACTTACTCATTGATCCATAGTGGCCTCTCAGTCTCCCTGAGGGACTGCTTCAGATTACTCACTCTGCTCAAAAATCTGCAAGTGCCCAAGCTCCTTACACAAAATGGATCGTATTTACACATAACTTACGCATAGCCTGCCGTATATTTTATTTGGTTATTTAGAAACAGGCCCTCACGGTGTAACCCAAGCTGACCTCATATTTGTGATTCTCCCGCCTCCGTCTCCCATGTGCGGGAGGGGTCACAGATATGCATCACCGCACCTGTCTCCTACCACATGCCTTCCAGAGAAAGTTTATAATGTCTGCTACAGTGTAAGCGCTGTGCAAACAGTTCTTACGCTGTTTAGTCTAGAGAAAAAAAGCTTACACCTGCTCAGTGCACACCCATGGTGAGCTGGATGTAGAGCCTCCACAAATGAAAGACTGGCTGCATTCACGCACACACACACCATACACATGTATGTATGTGTGTATGTATGTATGTATATGCACACAAATCTATGTCAAAATTTATCAGGTTATAGACTTCAAAGTCATGCAGCTTACTGTATATCAATAACCCAATAAATGTATTGAGAAGGAGGAAGAAGATAAGCAATTATTGTTGTGTTGGGGCCACTACCACTTTCTGTCTACCCAGGCCTAAACATTATAGCCTAGTCTATTGCATATTTATATGAATGTATAATTTTATGTTTAAGGCTGTTTTGTCTGAATGTGTGTCCTGTATATCACATGTGTGCAGTGCCCATAGAGGCTAGAAGAGGGTATTAGATTCCCCTAGACCTGAAGTTACAGTTGGTTGTGAGCTGGCATGTGGGTGCTGGGAATGGAACCTGGGTTCTTGGGTAGTGTAGCTGGTTCTCTGGACCACTAGCCACCAGTATATTGTATTTATCCCAGAACCCTGATTTTTCCTTGGATATTCAATTCTGTCAAGGAGAAAAATGGCTAAAATTAAGCAATTTCCCTGTGGAATCTTCCAGACTGTGCAGGGAGCTAAGCAAACCCTACACCAGTGGTTCTCAACCTACCTAATTCTGTGTCATTATAAGTTCTTCGTGTTGGGGTGACCCCTAGTCATGAAATTATTTCGTTGCTACTTCCTAGCTGCAATTCTGCTACTGTTATGAATTGCGATGAATCTCTGACATGTAAGACATTTAATATTCGATCCCAAGGTTGAGATTGCTACCCTAAACACATAGAAGAAGGGCAGAACTCCTGGGGAAAGCCACTTATACATTGGCATCCGGGCTTCTTTCCCTACCCTTGAGGCCCCTGGATTGACTTGAAATCTTTGCACAGCTTGAGTGGGTTTTCCAAGGGCAACAGGGGACAAAATAGTGGAAGCAAAACTGCTTCCATCTCTGAGTAAAGTGGAATCCATGTCCTGGGCTCAGCTATCTCCCACCTGAGAATGCCCAAGGAAGCCTTAACCTTGAGGATAGACAGGATTCTTGTCTTCAAGATTTACTGTTAGCGAGGCTGGTGAGATGGCCCAGTGGGTAAATGCACTTGCCATGCAAGTCTGGTGAGCCCAGTTCAATCCCCAGGACCCAGGTAAAGGTAGAAGGGGAGAAATGACCTCATAAACCTGTCCTCTGACCTTTACACTCATATAGTGGCACTTGTACACATACGTGCACACACAATAGTAATATATTTTTATTTTTTACTTAAAAGATTTTCACTAGCTCAAAAGACATTACAGTCACAAAAGAAGGCAGGCTAAGTTCCACACTCCTCCCTTCCTCCCTCCTTCCTTCTTTTCTCCTGACCAAACCCAGGACCATGCCATGCTAAGCACACCCTATCACTGAGATATATCTCTCAACTGAACACACTTTGATCCTGCCTGTGGCTGAATTTCTAAACCACTCTTTTCCTCTGGGATAATTCCATAAAACACTTTATATGCAGATGTAAATTATCCAGTCTTCAAATACTCCTAGGAAGACTTCCCAGTTATCCAGAGTAATTCCAGCAGCTTGAGTGTGCAATCAGAAAGTCTGTAGATCAAACCTAGATCCCTCCTGAGGGTTTAAAGGGAATTTCTCTCTTAATCTGGACTTCGGCTGCTACTTTTCTCCCCACTTTACCTGCTGCCAACTTGAAGGCAGCCACTAAGTCACACAGATTCCCCTTGAATCCCTTCTGCAGCAGACAGTTAGGAGATCAAAGTCCCAAAGTGTCCCTGGGAGCCATTCAAATCTCTTCAACTACCAGGTTTCAGTGGGAGGAGAACCCCTGTGTAGTGGGACCCCAAGTTCCCAATGACTAGCTCAGAGTCGGTGGGGCTGAAAATAGACAATTCTTGCCAAACAACAGACTGAGCATACAGCCACCCTGCTTTTTTGCTGGGGAGAGAATAAAGGGTGAGGGGACCATCACACTTGAGCTTCTGGGAGGTGGCACAGCAGAATGGGAAAAGCCAAGTTGCCCCAGGTTCAAATCCTGCCTCCAACACTGCCTAGCTGTGTAACACTAAATAAGTTAGGTGACATCTTCATGATTCCTTTTTTTTTTTCATCTGTAAAATGCAGGAGGCAGGGCAAACAGAGCTGGGAGTAAACATTATTATCAAGAGAGAAGAGATTTGCTACATGCAGGGTAGCATTTGTTTGGGGGATTTGACAAGCTGATCTCTATCCCATAAGAAAACAGCATCTTCCTCAGCTGTCCTCGGGCAAACTACCTTTTATCATTACCACTATTGTTATTGGGGTATTATCATTACCACTATTACAACTATTGCTGTTGTTTAAATCCAACTAGTTTTTCCACCTCGGTATATTTCAACAAGCCAAGCCAAAGAAATATGTATTGTTTCAATATTATATCAATTAGTAACTTTTTTCTGTTGCTGGGATAAAATGCCGTGAGCAAGGCAACTTACAAAACGGTGAGTTGATTTTTACTTACGGTTTCAGAGGGATAGGAACCCACCATGGTTGGAAGGCAAGGTAGGAAGAGGCAATGGTGGTAGCTGGAGTGAGATGCTGAGAGCTCAGATCTTGAACCGCAAATACAAGGCAGAGAGAGAGAGAGAGAGAGAGAGAGAGAGAGAGAGAGAGAGAGAGAGAGAGAGAGAGGAAATAGTGAAGGCTTCTTAATCTCTAAGTGACGTACTTCCTCCAGCAAGGCTGCGCTTCCTAAACCTCCCAAACAGCGCCACCACCTGGAAGCATGTGTTCACATGTTCAGCTGGCATGTGTTCACATGCCCAGTACTCTGGGGAATGTTTCTCATGTCTCAGTTTCTCATCCAGTCACATATATCTTCATGAACTTTCATTTCTTCCCCCTCTCTCTCTCAGATGAGAGAGGAAGAGGGAAAGCGAGCAAGCACATGAAGAAAACAAAAATCAAGGTTCTTTAATCTAACACGGACTGTCAGCTGGATGGAGCATAGTGAAGTGGCCTCACCCACAGCAGACCACCAGGAAGGGGACAAGCCTCCAAAAGGGTCAGGTGTGTGCAGACACCATAGATAAAGACTATCTACCTTCCTTTTGGCAACCTGCTGTAGCTTATGCAATCCTCCGGTGAGCATTCTTTCTCCTCAAATTAGGTCCAATTTCCAGGCTCTGGCCTCCAGGGAGACAGGGAACAGCTGCATTACCTCTCTGAAATAATTCTTCCAGGTTCGGACAGCTGTTATTAAACACCCCCGCCACACTGCCCTGATCTATTATAAGATACATTAAAAGCCCTGGCTAATGGCTTCAGGTCTCACCAAGATGGTTGCTATTCATCCTAATTCCTCTAATAATTAGTGGTTGTAAACCACTTGGAAGATAAAAGGCATTTTATAAGAGCTAAGTCCTATTATGATTAGCTTCCCCATACTTCCTCCCCAACGCTGATGAGCACATCAAAGCGAAGTGCAGCCCCAGTAAGCTAACTGCTGCTTAATTAGATGTGTTTCAAGGCGGCCGGTATATACGAGAAAAACTGCTGCAAAATTTATCAACATTAGAAGAGTGGCCGCTTTCTTCCTAATGTGAACAAGATCTGTTCAAAGGCTGTCAGCTCTGACGCCTGGGAGACAGGAGCTCAGAGAGTGCTAATACAGACTCCAGGTCGAGGAGGGAAAGGTGCTCTCAGCTCCTGGCTTTGCATAACATCTTGTCAACAGGATTCTACATGCCCTGTCTTTTGATTTTGCAAACATGCTGAGATGTAAACAAGAAAAGGCACACTGTCTCTGCTTCGTAGATGGTAGATGAGCACCCTGCATGCGGCCATGGTTTGCAGCGATTTACATCAGTGTGGTGGAGCTGACGCAGGTGAAGGTCCCTGGCAATAGGAATGGATGTGCCATGATTGATGTTCCACTCAGACACTCTGAAACATTTGTACGCCATTGCTGGGCTCCTGGGTGCTCTCGCTTCTCATTGCCTGCACCTGTGCTTCTTATAGAGCCGACTCAGGCTACTGGTCCACAGAGGTGGGGCCAAAAATGCCCATAAGTTTCCTCAACGCTTCTTAATAGCTTTCAACCAGTGACCGAGCTGTATGTGAGGGTGAAGGGTCAGTACCCTTGTCTGGGAGAGGGCAAAGGCTGAGTTGTGGGCTGTACTCCCAAACACTTGGCAGGACCAGAGCCTGGAACCTTGCCCCAGTTCTTGCTTTGGCTTCTTTCCCTTTGCAGCCTGCCCCCTCTTACTGGACTCTCCTGGGCATATTCCCTCTTGAAAGCACCCACATGTAAAAACTCCTCTTGGGCTAAGCTTCTGCAACCCCATGTCAGGGTCATTCTCCTGCCTCAGCACTCAGGAGCAGTTTGCATTTTTTTCTACAGAACCCATGCTCCTAGATTCTCCTAGCTTCAGATCTTCCTTTCCAAGCCTCCATTCATCAGTGATCTTCTTTCAACCCTATGCTTTCAAATCCCAGGTCTGAGTTCTCAAAGGTTTCCTTTTGTATCATGATGCCCCAACTGTTTCTCAAACAAGTCTTTCTGCTTCTCTCCCGAGCCAGGCAGACATCATCAAAGTAGGCAGGAGGTGCCATGGAAGATGGATAGAGGAATTTAAGAGTTGCTCTTTCCTTGGTGAGTTTACACTATGGCAAGGGAATGAGTCACAAATAAGGGGACAGAGGATGTGAGGGGAGCCACGTGTGTGGATTGTGAAACCTCTCAAGGTGCTACCCCCAAATGAACAATTATTATTGTTCCCCAATAATTCACCATGAAATTTAACTCTGGCTTGGGTCATTTGTCTATTTTTTTGGTTACATTTATCTATTTATTTATTGGTGAGGTAGGAGACAGTGGGTATGTGCCATGACTCACGTCTGGAAGTCATAGAGCAACTTGCACGGGGCCAGTTCTTTCTTCACCATGTAAGACACAATGATTAACTACCTTGTCAGGCAGTTCTCATTTATCCAACGTTTGAATCAGAAGCCATTAACACATGTTTAAGAAAAGCTGGTTGTCATGGAGATCATCAAAATGGGCAAATAATACCGTCAGAGGAGCTTCCATTTAATTTGGTTTGCCCTGTCAGCACTAGGTTCGGAGTGGCGTCTCAAAATCCTGCTTCTGGGAGCTTAAGTAGTCATTTTAGTGGCAGACTATGAATTCCAACGTAGGTCCTCTTTAATACCTCAGTTTCTCTCTCTCTGTAAAATGGGGCTACGAAACTTTGCAGAGCTGCTGCAAAGAATTATGTGTATTGACCATTACAATACTTGGTATATAATCAGCATAGCCGAGTAGGTAATTGCTACTTTTTTGAAACTTTATTTTATTTGTGTGTGTGTGTGTGTGTGTGTGTACTCAAGTGCAGGTGCCTACTTAGGCCAGAAAAAGGCACCTGAAACCCTGCAGGTGGAATTACAGGGAGTCATGAGCTGCCAGATGTGGGTGCTGGGAACTGAGCTCTGGTCCTCAGAAAGGACAGGAAGTGCTTATAACCTATTAGCATCTCTTAAGCCTTGCAATTGATAATTTTATGCCCAGATGTAAAACTGAACCCAAGAGCATCCACACAGTTTGGATGTGGTTTCTTCCCCAAAGGTTCACATGCCGAAATACTACTGAAAAGTGATGGAATTTGTAGGGGCAGGCCTGGTGAAGAGGTTAGTGCTCATCCCTTGGAGTGAGTTGGCTCTAGTAGGAATGGGTCCATTTCTTCAGAGTAGCCACTGGGAAAGAGCTGCACCGTGCATGGCCTCCAGCTCCCTCTTCACCCATGTGTCCCTGTCTTATAGTGCTATCTACCATGAGGCCCTCTCCGGAAGCTGATGTTGGTAAAGTCTCCTTAGAAATCCAGAATTGTGGGGTAAAGAAACCTCTTTCCTTGACAATGAATTTAGTCTTCATGTCTTCTAAGCGCCTCTTTTGCTCTTAACCCACATGTGTAAGCCCATATTAAAATATTTTTATTAAACCACAACTCTGTCTTATATGAATTATGCCATCATTGCCGAGGAGATGTATCTAACACAAAGACTCCCCCAACTACTTTCAGGCTGAAGTTTAAACACGGCAGACCACTAATATCTCTCCGTGTCACCTCCCACTCTCTGTCCCACACTCTTCCCTCCAATTTATTTCCTGTTCTCTCAGCTTGCCTGTGCCCTGGTGTCTTCAAACATCCTCTCCCTCCCTCCCCACTCTCTCTCCTTCTCCTTTGTCTATGCTAAGTCCTACTTGGGCTTAATGCCTTGGTTCCCAACTATAATAAGAATGCCATGGATATAGTGGTCAAGATGAAAGACCTGGATAAATCCAGATCCCCCTAGCAGGAAAACAGAGCCAAAAATCTAGCAGGAAGAGAAGAATCAGAAATCTAGGATTAACCAATTTCAGGGTTTCAGGAACTAGTTGAAGATAAAGGTAGATTGTAATCTTGAGAGTAATCTTGAGAAACAGAGAGATTCCCCCTAGTAATTATCACCCCCTACTAATTATCATTGGTATAGGAACTAGCTGATTACGACCTTGAGAATGATCTCGAGAGGCAGGGAGTTGCCCCCTTGTAATCATCACTGGAATTTTCAGAGTTTTCTGTGACACCCTCCCTGCCCCCCTTTCAGATTACTGGGCTGTGTGGTTTCTTCCTATAAAAACTACTTCTCCCGGTCACTCGAGGTCGAACTCTTCCCCTGCGTGGGTTCTGAGTCTCGGCCCCAGTGCACTGGTCCCCGTCTTGTCGTCTTGTCGTCTTGTCATTAAACCTCGTGTGATTGCAGCAAGAACGGTCTCTCGTGAGTTACTGGGGGGGGGGGGGTTCGCGTCATCCCGAGGCTCGAGTGAGTCTCCCCTAATCGGGGGTCTTTCAAAGGGACTTACAAACTCATTCCCTATTGTTCCTTAAATTGGGGAATCCAAGGTTAGGTACCACCATGGCTGCTTTCTGGCGGTATCCTGTTGGGGACTGTGGATTCCCAGACACTGTGACCCCCTGCCTGCCGGAGTAAACAACATGTTTTCCTATGCTTGCAACTGCTCTGAGCAAGCAACTTGTTTTCCAGTTGCTCTGAGCATGAGACCCTCAGGACTTCCTGATGGCAGGAAAGTGATTTCTGGTGGGCTTGCAGCTGAGAGTTAGTTAGGGCGTGGAAGGAGACCTTATATAAGCGGCCCTGGAACACAAATAAAAGGACATTCTTGGGCATTCTCGTGTGTGAGTGTGTGTGTGTGATGGAAGAGGGTTATTTGTCTATTGTGTTATTTTCATTGGTCAATAAAGAGACTGCCTTGGCCCCTTGATAGGACAGAAAATTAGGTAGGCGGAGTAAACAGAACAGAATGCTGGGAAGAGGGCAATGAGGCAGACGCCATGGAGCCAGTCACCAGGTCAGACATGCTGAATCTTTTCTGGTAAGCCACCACCTCGTGGTGCTACAAGATTATTAGAAATGGGTTAATATCAAGATGTGAGAGTTAGTCAGTAACTTACTCTCTAGAGATAATGGGCCAGGTAGTGCTTAAATGAATACAATTTGTGTGTTGTTATTTCTGGGACTAAGCTAGCCATGTGGGAGCCGGGTGAGGCGAAAAGCAGGCCTGCCCGCAGCCCCCTCACTACATGTGTGTGTGTTTTGTGTGTGTGTATTTCAGTCTCCAGCCCCTTGCCCGACTCGTGAACTGTACCATTGTACAAGAACAGACATAGCGCTACAGTTTCCCTCCTCCAGTGACAGATGCTAGCTTCTTACAAAGCACTCACACAGAAGAGGGGGCTGGGCAGTTTACTTTGAGGGTTGCCCTTCTGAGCTTGATGTCTCTCAAAGGCCCCCTTTCTTATTGAGATCTACATAGGAGTCAGGTTCATGTCAGGAATTTTGGAAGACACAGTTTTAATTCAGGCCATAGTATTCTGTCCCTGGTCCTTCACATCTTCCCACATGAAAATAGTTCATCCTCCCATATGCAAAATAGTTCTCTCCATCCCAGTAGCTTCAAAGGTCTTAATTCATCCCAGCATCAGCACAGCCTGATGCGCTCAGTGTTCCAAGCCTGAGATCTCACTACTGATTCATTAGGAATTGAATCAGCCCTCCAGATCAGCAGGCTGCCCCTCAGCAGATTCAACCGGCCAGGGAGAAACAATATTAAACAATGGTGTCTGTACTGAGGATGGAGAGGTGCTTTTGTTATTATTCTTTAAACAATACAGCCTAACGACCATTTGTGAGGCTTTCACCTGCATTATAGGTCTTCTAGGCATGCGTTGAAGCATTTGGGAGACAGCGTGGAGGTTACACAGAAGTATCACCGCGTGTTCTGTCGTGGGCTTGGGCAGCCACAGAGTGTAGCCTCTGTGGGCCGCTTAGAACCGCTCCCCCGTATGACTTTACTAAACAGCAATGTCACTGGCATGCACATGGCCTGGAGCTGAGAGTCTTAAAGACAGATGAAGCCTGTGGGCCTTTTGTCCCTGGCTCACCTGGAGCTCTCAGCTCTGGTGACTGGCCGCTCCTTACTCAGGGAGGAGGCTTTTGCTACTGGGTACTTGAATCCCCCCTTAAGCCCTGCAGAAGAACCGACACACACTTTGTTTGTCATTAGTGGTACAGTGGGAGGGGCTTTATAACAACTAGGGAAAAGGTGATAGAAAATGACCCTTCTAGCAGGATGCAAAATTCCACAGGGAATGGGCCTAGTGCCCCTCTTCCAAGCTGAGGAGAGGTACGGGGAAAGGAGAGGGCACTGCACTGAGAAGCCTGCTTAGCAGCCCTAACCTGGCCTGTTGGGTTGATGGCATGCTGGACCCAACTCCAGTAAGCCCCCCTAAAATTACTGCCTTCAATCTGCTGATGCTGCCCCCAGCACCAAAGCTCACCTTGAAGGCAGAGATGCAGACTGCGTCCAGACTCTTGGCCCTGACTGACCTAGGGACGCACTGGGGTTTACAAGAAAGTTCATAGTAGCGACCTGCTAAAAGGGATTCCCTGTGGTTTGGTTGCGATTGATCCCCAAGAGCATTCATACTTTGGAAACTTGGTCCGAAGTATGCCAATATTGACGTAGGAAGACCTTAAGCTCCTAATGGGTGCTGACTGGGAGCAAGACCCTTGGACTGGTGTTAGCTCTCACAAAAGCAAATCGCTGCAGAGGCCAGAGCCCGACCCCTGAACTGCTTCCTGCTTCCTGCCTTGCTGTGGAGTCCCTTACTCTCACGGGCGATCCCTCCACGATGCCATCACTGTGGTATGATCCAGCTGCAGGTAACGGGACAGCAGCATCTTTTCTTTGCAGAGTACCCAGCCAAGGGTATTTTGTTACAGTAAATAACAGAAAATAGACTAAAACAGTGGCAAAGGGAGGAACAGGCTTTGGAACGGGGAAGACATGGTCCCCCCGTCTGCAGTGAGTTTGAGTGTTCAGACTGAGCCAGGAAAGAGTGTTGCAGAATATGCTGGCCATTGTGCTGTGCAATATGGACCGAGAGGCTGAAGCTCCAGCTGCAGCTAGATCCAGGTAGTACTGAAGAATCTGGCCTTTCCGGAGCTCGGGCACCCAGCCCCAGTGAGGCCAATACTCATCGGGTGCTTCCTGTCGTATGAGGCCACCGTCCTCATCCATTCACTCTGGGATCATTTACTACGAGCAGGCACTCTCCTATGTGCCAGGAGTCGGCAGCAGGTGACGTTAGCAAGCGCACACCGCGGGGAATGACAAGCCATAAATATACACACCCGATAAGCACATTCAAAAAGTGAAAAGTGATGGTGGAGGGGAGGGACGCGTTCCCTCCTCTAAGATGCCTACTGGTGCTCACTGAGTCCATAACTCATGGATGGGCCTTGCTCTCAGGATTCTGGTAGCAACCTCAGTGGAGAGGCTTCCCCTAACACTGGTTACCTACCAGCAACCCTCAGCAAAAGCCAGGGGAATGGGAGGAGGGAAGAGCGATGCTGCCCTGCCCTGATCCCAGCTGCAGACACCCGAAACGCTTCTTTGGAAAACCATGGCAAGGGCTAGACATGAGATGTTAATAGCTGTGTTGCTTGGATATTTTGTCCCTGAGAGAGGAAAGATTTGTTTGGTTTCAAAACTTTCAGTCTGTGGTCAGTCAGATCTGTTGTTTTGGGGCTCTGGTGAGGCTGTATTGATGACAGGGAGGACAAGGTGGGCTGAGGGAGCGAGACAGAGGGCCCTGCAGAGCAAACACAACCACAGTACAGGCCCCAGTGACCTACACCACTAGGGGGCATCAACTCCTAGTTTTCACCTCTTTCTAAAACAACGCCAACAGCTGGCGGCTGAGCCTTCAACCATGAGACATTTCACAACGACGGTGCTCTCTCTAACTGAAAGTCTTAAAGCAATTGTTCTGATTTTCTTCTGAACTTGGGGGTCGCAACCCCTTTGGGAGTCACGTATCAGATATTCCACATATCAGATATTTACATTACAATTCATAACAGTAGCATAATTACAGTTATGAAATAGCAATGAAAATAATTTTATAGTTGAGGGGGTCACCACAACATGAGGAACTGTACTAGGAAGGCTGAAAACCACTGTTCTATATTTTCTCTTTTTGTATCACAATCTATTACTATATTTACAAGAAGGGGAGAAAAACAACTTTGTAAATAAAAAGGCTGTCCTCTCGAGCATAAGTGAATAAGAAGCACATTTTAACTAAGTAGGCAGAGGCCAGATTGTGATGCCGTTCCCAGGCTTACAAAGCAATTTCACAAAGGTATGTCCTTCGAGCCTTACACGACTTTCTCAAGGCTACATAAGAAACAAGTCTTAGTGTATGAAAGAGATTCTCGAGTCCCTCTCTTCTAGGCCAGTGCTGCAGAAAGGCCACTTGTTTTTTCTGGCCTCCTGGCTAGCTTAGACCCCAAATAATCACACAGAAACTGTATTAATTAAATCACCGCTTGACCCATCAGCTCTAGCTTCTTATTGGCTAACTCTTACATATTAATTTAACCCATTTCTATTAATCTGTGTATTGCCACGTGGCTGTGGCTTACTGGCTAAAGTTCCCAGCGGCTCCATGGCTTCTCTCTCTGACCCTGCCTCCTTTCTCCCAGCATTCACTTTAGTTTTCCCTGCCTACCTAACTGTTCTTTTGCCCTATAACAGGACAAGACAGTTTCTTTATTCATTAATCAATAAGAGCAACACATAGACAGAAGGAGCTCCCACACAAGGCCGGTGCGTGCTCCATTATTCTATAGGCTGTCTGTAGCTGACCTTGCTTCTATTTGAAGCTGAAGCCTTCTGGAAGCTACTGAGTACCTGTGATGGCTTGACTGTGAAACGCCCCTCATAGACTCGGGTGTTAAAGCCCAGGTCCCCAGTTGGTGGCACTATTTTGAAATTCTGAAAACTTCAGGAGGTGGGATCTACAGAGGGCAAGTCACTCGCTTGGGCGTTTCCTTGGTGATATCTTGACACAGACCCTGACCTCCTCTGCCCCGCCCCCTGCTTGTTGTCCACCATGAAGTCCTTATCACTACATGCTTCTGTTGCCATGATGCGCTCTGCAGAGTATGAGGCCAAGCAGCTGTGGACCGAATCCTCTGAAAGAGTAAGCCAAAATAAGGTCTTCTTCCCCTAGACTGTCTGTGTCAGCCAGGTATGCTGGGCACAGCTATGCAGAAGCAGCCAACAGGCTACCCCAGGGCCTAACCCCCTCCTCCACACTCCTGCCTCGGATTCAGTCACACTTGCACTTATTGAATTCATCCCCCGCCCCCAAGACCTATCAATTCCTAGTCACTGCAGCAGCTTAGAGTCACTGAAGTAAAAGAAAAGGGTGAGGCAGCATGCAAGCAGCCAGCATCAGAAGGGGCAGAACTGGGTTGGGACAGTAGCCCTTCACTCAGGATCCAGCCAGACACTGTCCCTGCTTACCACCAAGAGAAATCAGGCAGATTTTCAGAAGTGGGGACTGAGATTGCCAGAGACCAGCCTGATTCTCAAAAAGTGCATGGTCTAGATGAAGAGATAGCGGGCACAGCAAAATGAAGAATTAATTAAAAACAGGGTGTGCATCTCCAATAATGAAATGGCCCCTGTTCCCCTTCTTTAGAACAAGGTGAGCAATCACCCAGCCAATGAGAGATGCCCCAAGTCTGTACATGGTTATCTCCTAGACTGGAGGTCAGGAATTGGAGGAGGGGTGGGCACAACCAGTGATGAGAGCACCAGCTAGCAAAAACACAGTGAAGGAAGGGATGGCACAGCAGTTCTAGAGGACACCAAGGGTGTGGGAGAACGGCAGCTAGTGGCTTAAATTTCAGGACCATCTTTGGAGGAGGAGGCAGGGCTCAAAGCCCACCTCAGAAAGGGATGGATTTAGGCGTTCTGTCCTGTTTGCGGTCTGCCTTGTGTGGGTCAGGGTGTGGCACGTGGATGCACGTGTATGTGCAAGAAGGTCAGAGGTTGACATCAAGCATCTTCCTTAATTGCTTCTCAGACTTGTTGTTTTTGCAACACAAGGTCTCTCACTGAGCCTGGAGCTCACAGATTTGACTAGACTGGCTGGTTCACAAACCCCAGGGATCCTCCTGCCTCTGCACCCCAGCACTGGGGTTACAAGTACGCACCACTGGGGATGAGAGTTCAGAACCCCATATACACACAACAAGCACTTTACCCGCTAAGCAGTCTCTCCAGTCCCAGATTTGGCTATTCCCTGGAGTGATCCTATTTAGAAAGGGTATGAACTTGGCTGTGGAACTCACCTCAGGAGTGAGCCCTTCTTTTCCAGATGTTGGTGGCTAGATTTCTGGCCTCTGACCTGTCCTGGGCTTGTTGTCACGTTGCTAAGTATCTCCCTACTGTGCTCTGAAAACTAGGGATGCCCAAGGCTGACGTGAGGTCTGGTGTCCGCACTGGACAGGGTGGCCAGTGCTGAAGACACCTGGCTAGGCGGATCCCTGCACACTGAGCTTTTCCTGCAGTACCTCCACAAACACCCCCTAGAACTTTCCTGGCGCGCTGGTCCAGTAGGGACACATAATTTGACTCACAGTATGTCCTCAGTTGCCATTAGATTTTCCAGGGAGTGTCCCTGTAATTCAGACTATGGTGACTTCCCTGTACACACCATCAGTTGAATAATGTCAACACTGATAACCAGAAAACCTAATATGGCGTTTTAGGGTCCACAAAGATGTCTGCCATCTATGCCCATCATTTATGAGTTACTATCTTATCTGCAATACACAAACATTCTCATATGACTTTCAAAGATTGCACTATCTCATTTGTAATAAAAACATGCCTGCAGCTACAGCTCCTGGCTGACAGCTGGTGGAGGGCTAGACCTGGGCATGCAAATCTCTCACCTGGACCGCCCTTTCAGGTGACACCTTTGTCTTCAAACCCTTCCAGCTTGGCAGAGTGACCTTCAAATGGGCGAGGCTTACACGGAGGCTTGAGAGCCTGTGCTCAGCTCCCGTGTGACCCCTGATGGGCATTGCTACGTTTTCTTTGTTCAGAAAACACAGGGCTGTGGATTTAAACAGCCTTAGGTTTAAGTACTAGGACAGTTCTCATCGTGTGTGTGGCCTACAGCAGTTATCATCAGATTGCTTTAGTCTCTGAACATGTATAAAACACCACCACTATGGGAAAGTCATGGTGAAGACAGTGAGACACACCCCATATGGAGTCCTCAGTGAGAGGCCTGGCACATACTTGGTGTTCACCAGGCGCTCACTGCGTTATTATTGTTTTCAATTTTTTTGAGATTTGCTTTTATTTTATGTGTGTGAATGTTTGGCCTGCATGAAGATCTATGCACCACCTGTAGGGGGTACCTGGGGAGTGGAGCTAGAAAAGGCCACCAAATCCCCGGGAACTGTAGTGATTGGCAGGTGTTAGCTGCCATGTGGGTGCTGAATCCAGTCCTGACCTCGGGCAAGTCACTTGGCCTCCAGCTCCTCCTGTCCTCACTGATGTTCCAGGGAGTCGCCAGATTCCACCCATTCACTTCTTCTCAGTGGTGTGTGTCGGCTGATGTACTGTCCTTACCGCTTCCTCCCCTCCCTTCTTCTGCCTCTTCTCCCCTCTTTTCCCTTCATTGCTCCAAAAACAAGAGGTTTTTTTTAGCACCGAGTCAAACCAGTGCTTTGTTCATTTACAGGTACACTTTACTTTGAATTGATTTCCCACACATTTTATCGAGAGTCAAAAACTCACTCATTTTTTCTGGATCTCACAATAAACTTTCCTAAGAGATAATGAATTCTAGAAATGGCCTCCATAAGGTCACACTCCTTTTCAAGAAAAACAAAAACAAAACCAAACCATGAATTACAAACATCCTGTCATGCCCAAATAAAAAACTCAGAGAGCAAACTGGCTTATCACATGTGTCCTCTTCCCACACCACGCCAGCCTTACCAGGGAACTTCCTACATTCTGTTTCTAAAAACAGAGGACCCCTGCACATCCCCACCTGCCTCTCCATCTCCACCTGTGGCCTGGAGGTGTTGGTGCTGGGAGCATCTCCTGTCTCCTGCTCTTTATCCTTCTGTACTCTGCTTCCCTTTCCCCTGTGCCCCTAACTGTGAGCTCCCCTGCTGGCCCTGGTCTAGCCTCCTCAACGAGAATGTTTAGGAAAACAGCCATCATTTCTCTCCCGAGCCTAGCCCCAGAGCCTTTGAGTTGTTATCTAAGCAAGAGTTTGAGAATGTCAAAGCCTCACTGTGTCCCTCTGGGCAGAACTCAGATATGCTTTATATTATGGGGGATTAAAGTGGCCAAGATCAGCTGTGTCACCCTAAAGCAAGACCAGAAGAGCTATGCACCACATGTAGGTGGTACATGGTGACATGACTGGTTGTGGCTGCAGTTAGGAGAATCCAAAGCAGGGTGTAGAACCATCTTCACCCCAGGCCAGGCAGGGCCCAGTCAGTTGCTTGATCCGGGTCAGGATTTGGTTCCTTTTCTTAGCCATTCTGCAGAAGGGTTGGCTGACCAAGTCTTCCTGGTTCTCAGATTCAGAGGGTGTCCTCCCAGTGGGAATTAAGTAGGCTCCAAATCCAAGCAATCTCACCTGGAGGCTTCCCATTGGTCACTATGAAGGGACTCCTGGTTCAAGATGTTGTGTTAGATAATGGCGGTATGAAGTCACTGACACATGGCCCCTTTCTGGTCTCAATAATTTATCGTCCAATTAAAATAAAGGTACATGAGAAACTGAAACTAGCAAGAGAGAGGAGGGAGGGAGAGAAGGAAGGAGAAAGAGACTGAAAAAAGAACAGAAGAAAATCAACATGAATGGTGGTTATCTGCTTATTGGGTTCATGGGAGGTACTTTCTTTTATACTGTTTTATATACACATTTATTACAATAAGATGTTTTTCAAAAAAATTAGGAAAGATAACAAAGGACAAAGAGGAGGGTAATGGGTTCAGCTGGGGAGTAGGGGTGGTACCTGCTGGGCATCTAGAAGATGAGGAAGGCAAGGCCAGGTCAGGAACAGTGAGGAGAGGTAGGAGGAGGAGAGGATCAAAGGATGCAATCAGGAAAATGGAAGTGGATAATTAGCATTAGTCCAGGGCAGAAAGAAAGGGTCCAGAGAATCAGGCTCAGGCCTGTGCCAAGCGGCCCAGCCATTTCTCCTTGTGGTCTCCGCACTTCTTGTTAGCGTCATTGCTTCCACTGGGTTATACTTGTTTACATTTGAGGCTCATTCATTTTCAGAACCACAGTCCCCAGCATGGTGAGTAGCATATACAGACCTCAGCAAGCTCCTGAACTCTTTGAATTCTAACAGGAAGGACTATTCCTTTACTTGTAGAGTGGATCTCAGAATGGGAGTTCATATGGGAATGTGCGTGAGGCAGGCATTGAGCTAGACCCCCTCAGCTGCCTTGATGGATCCTAACCAGATCTGCGGGATACCGTCCATCCCTATTCTCACACTACGCTCTGAACTGTTAGGTACCGTGCCCAGCATCACACAGCCAATAGAGAGCAAATATCAGACTGGAGACTGTCTGGAAACTGGAGCTAAAGAGTGGAAAGCAAAGACCAGACCAGCATAGGGCCACCATCTGGGCACTAGACTTCAGCTTGTTAACTGTGGGCTGCAGCCCTGCATGGGATTGGGTAACTAAGTATGGGGGTCATGAGAAATTTGGTAACAGTAAAGAGGTTTCTCAACACGTACAGACCAACAATTAATTCAAAATCAAACACACAATGGCCCCAAAGTGTATGTGGCAGTGCTTGTCCATGCTACAGGGCATGACTTTGGAGCAGCCCTGGTTCTGAACACAGAACATGTGCACTTTGTATTGCACATGCCATCATGCCAGGCAACCCTAAAGATGCATCCCGAACCACCGCAGCTCAGCTGTGAGACTACGGCATGTCATGAATGGCATGCTTTCACTGCACATGAACGCTTTCTCGTCTCATAGAGACATAATGGGAACCAAGGAAAACCAAGGCTTTTCCTTCACATTCCTTCGTATGTTAAATTATCATAGATTTAAATTGTATCGTAGTAGATGCTTGGTTTTAAGAATTGGTGTTTAGGGTTGGTGAGATGGCTCGGCAGGTTAAGGTGCCAGCCATCAAGCCTGACTATCTGAGCTCAGTGCTCTAGACTCACACAGTAGAAGAAAGGACTATTGAAAATTGTCCTCTGACCTCTATACAGATGTTGTGATATGTACATGTGGGCATGTACGCACACATGCACACACAAACATAATAACTAGAAAACAATCAATTTTTAATTGGTGTTTGAATTACTGACCTGAGTTCATTTTAAAAGTTGTCAAATAAATTTGGCCTGGAATTAGGGCAGAATTTCCAGTGATTTCTGAAGTCATCCTAAACCTATTTGTGGCATTTCATACTGTGTATTTATGGAGGCAGCAGTCTTAGTATTGATGACTGTAAAATCAAAATATTGATTAAAGGTGCAGTGTAAAATATTCAGTCAATATTTAATTTTTATGTAAAAATAAATACACACAGCTGCCTCATTAGTATGCAAAGTCTCTCTCCTCTTTAACAAATGGAAAGATTATGTGTCTCAAATAATTGTTTTAAAATAAATTTTATTATGGTTTACTAGTAGTAAATATTTGATTTGTATTCTTACCATATATATATATATATATATATAGATCACATAAAAATTTCTCAGGTGAAAAAGGCTCGCGAGGATAAACATTTAAGAAGCCCTAATGTAGACTAGCACAAACACTCAGAGAATGGAAGTAAGGAAAGGGGCTGGGGAGTGTAGTGCACTGCTGTGTCCAAGAGCTGCCCTGTTTCTTAGCAACCGCATCATATGTGCTTACTATCTCTGATGCCAACACAGAGGCACACGGTACCTAACCTTTTAAAAGGACTAACCTTTTACTTAGAATAGCTCCTGCCTATATATTATATTATATTATATTATATTATATTATATTATATTATATTATATCATATTATTGGAATATAGGCAGGAGCCTATATGGAATATATTCACCAGTATTCACCTATTCTCCTATCTGTTATATTCCTCATTAAAAGCCCCTTGGTCTAAACAAGTCCACGAAGATGCTGATATAGCTGGCCCTTACTACACATGTCAACCCATCCCCAGCTCTAATGAAAGCAGGACTGGAATGCCGAAATGGCTTCTGTTTCCATATCACTCATAAACCAGACCAGGCCATCTTTGCTAATTTTTTTCCTCGCTCTGAACCTTGGATTTCACCTGTCAATGGCTTGGGCTGGACAAGAGGATCTTGCAATCCTCTAGGCCTTTGGTTGCATGTTCTTGTACAAGGGGAACAGACGATACACCCTCCTCAGTATTTCTATGCTCATGCTAATTAAGTGATCCCTGGTGCAACCAGGTAGCACCAATCTTGCTGCAAGATTCTGAACCTTTTGAGGCCAGGATCTGTCCTGCTCACAGTAGGGTGGTGTGGGAAGTCCTTCTGTATATGTGTTGCTTTTTACGGGTTAATGAATAAAGAAGCTGTCTTGAGCCTATAGCAGGGCAGAACAGAGCTAGGCAGGGAAAACTAAACTGAATGCTGGGAGAAAGAAGGCAGAGCCAGGAGATGCCATGTAGCTACCGCCAGGAACAGTCAAGCTGGAACCTTGCCTGTAAGCCACAACCACATGGCAATACACAGATTAATAGATATGGGTTAATTCTAGATGTAAGCGATAACTAGCAATATGCTTAAGTGATTGGCCAATCAGTGATTTAAATATATAGTTTCTGTGTGATTATTTTGGGAGTCTGGGTAGCCGGGAAATGAACAAGCAGCTTCCTACTACAGTAGGGTGAGCCTAAAGGAGCAGTCAGCATCTGGTGTTTGCCATGTCCTGTCCTTGGTGGAGTCATTTCTCTCCATGGCTCAGGGTATCTGTTAGAATGCCTTTTCCACCCTTCTAGCCACTCTGGGAAGACCTGGCTTTGCCAAGCAGGAGGAGGCATCGTTACTGCTCAGAAAGTACCCCAGGAAGGGCTAGCAATAGCACATATGTGCACACAGGGCATGGAGACAGAAGGAGAATCAGCCAGGGGAAGGAAAGGAAGGAAGGAGGAGCAGTCTACCTAGCAGTACCAGATGATCTCATCCATCCGTGGAAAGAAGAGCTCTCCTTTTGTAAAAACATTTTTCTTACAAAGTGAAACAAAGGTATTTCTATGACCTTTGTTCATTTCTCGGAAAATGGTCCAGCAAATGTCAACAAAGCTCACACCTAGAGACTAAGAATAATGAATCTTTGCTCTCCTTTCCCCACCCCTGTTCTTTAACTAAACCCTGCCCCTTGCTGCTAGTCAAGACATTGCTGTCCCTAGATATTTCTTTCCAGGTACATTTAGAAGACAGTGTCATCTTCAGGTCACATCTCTGCTCCCACACTACTGGCCCTTTCTGAACTCACGTTTCCAAATGAGGTCTGGGAGTACACATTCAAGACCCACTAATGCAGTTTGTGAGCTCCTATACAGCAGTCTGCAAGTCTCTCAGCTTCTCTCCTGCTGAGCCAGCCTTTGAGTCAGGGAAAACTCTGCTTCTTGGGCATTGTTAAAGAAGGGTTCATTGTGTAAGTTGGCAGGAAGCAGGGCATGGAGCCTCACTCCTGCATCCTGGAGATGCCTCCACACATGAGATAACTGGCTGATCATTAACCAGGGGCACTCCCATGTTCACTGCTCTCAGTCCAAGCTGGTAGCCTGAGGGCGGGATGCAATGATCCCAATGAAGAATTCTGCAGGAAGGGGTACAGGATTTACTTCAACAGCAGACCGCTCCCCTCCCAAACACAATGATGCTGCAAGTATCAACAGACCTTCAGGGGTGGGACATAAATGATCCTGCCCACATTCATGAAACCACCATAGTGGGACAGTGGGGCATACCAGTGTGAGCTGACTACATGCGCTGTTTAACGATCTGACTGAGCAACAGGATGTCAGACGTGCAACCTCAGGCAATCAGCTACTGTCCCATAAACACAGCACGGAATGTTCCCAACCTTAGAGACTCTTTAATGCTATGGTATTCCAAGTGTTCCATCTCCGTGGCAAATATTTAGAGGTAGTCACATTTTACCTCCTGGAATAAAATTTCTAGATAAAGTAGTTCTTTTTTCGGCATCATTTAACTTTAATTTAAGTCTTAAAGGGTGAAAACCCCTCAACTTTTAAATTTTTTTTAAAGTCTTATTGTTTATTTTTATGTGTATCGGTGTTTTGCCTGCACAAATGTCTGTCTGTGCACCACATGCCCATAGGGCCAGAAGAGGGTGTCAGATCCCCTGAGAATAGATTCACAGATGGTTGTGAGGCACCATGTGGATGCTGGGGATTGAACCCAGGTCCTCTGGAAGGACAGCCAGCGTGCTTAACTGCTGAGCCATCTCTCCAGCCCCCAAATTCACAATTTTTAATGACATGTAAGTCAACATGAAGATGGTCATAATGACTACCCTGAGATATGTGACTAAACAGGCAATGCATCCACAGCCTGACCATGGGCACATTTGGACTGAATGGGAGAGCAACGGGATCCACTTCCACTTCCCATAAAAATACAGGTAAGTAACAGATCCATGTAGGAGGCAACAGGAATCGTTTGTATCAATGTAAGGCTAAGGGATGACAAATCCCTTTCCAGCCTGTGTGTGAGGAGAGGAAGAAGGAAATGACTTCAGCGGAAGCACAGATGATCAAAACCAACTCCAGATGTAAGCGCAGAGAAAACAAAGGAGTGTGTTGTCCATGCACGTGGGCTAAGCCTCATATCCAAGTCCAGGGGAACTGTGCTGTCATGTGGCACAGGTCATGGCAAACGCATCCCCAAGCTGAAAGTCATATCCTATCCACATGATTGAGACATAATTCAATCTTTAACATATTAAGAAAGAAATGCCAGATGATGGGGGCACATGCCTTTAATCCCAGCACTCAGGAGGCAGAGGCAGGCAGATCTATCTATAGGAGCTAGTTCCAGGATAGGCTCCAAAAGCTTCAGAGAAACCCTGTCTCAAAAAACAAAATAAAACAAAATAAAAAACAAACAAACAAAAAACAGTACACAGAGAGAGATAGAACATTTTTTTTGAGACAGTAGCTTATGAATTTCAGGCTGTCCTTGAAGTTGCCATGTAGTCAAGGATAACCTTCAACTTCTGAGCCTCCCCTGCCTCCTCTGCCTTCCAAGTGCTGAGATTTGATGTGGGATTGATTCCCCTCTGTATCCTGTGAATACCATTGGTTAATGAATAAAGCTGCTTTTGGCAGGACAGAATTGAGTAAGGCAGGAATTCCAAGCAGATAGAGGAAAGAAGGCAAGATCAAGGAGATACCATGTAGTCGCTGGAGGAGAAAGATGCCCGTGCACCAGTACCAGTAAACCACGAGCCTCATGGTAAAATACAAAATAATGGAAATGGGTTCATTTAAGATGTAAGAGCTAGCTAGAAATTCGCTTAAGCTATTGGTCAAACAGTATTGTTATATTATATTAATATAGTTTCTGTGTGATTATTTCCAGTCTGGACAGCCGGGAAACAAACAAGCAGCCTCAAGCATGCCACATCAGTGGTGTTTCATGCATTGTTAGGGATGGAATCCAGGACCGCAAGCAGGTCAGGCAATTCTCCCAACCAAGCTGTCTCCCAGCCCCTTGAGGTGAATATTGAAGAACAGAGAGCTCTCAATGGGACCTGGGACTCACTGATTAGGCTAGGCTGGCTACCCAGTGAGCTCCCCTCCCCCAGGATCTGCCAGTCTTTGTCTCCCCAGGATTAGGATTACAAGCAGCTGCTAACACACCCGGTCTTTTATATGAATACTGGGGATTGAAGTCGGGCTCTCAAGCACTTTGCCCACTGAGCTTTCTCCCCATTTGTCTCTTTTGTTGCCATATAGGGGGACATGTGGACAAGCTGTGGCACTGTTGGAGCCCAAACTCTGACCCTAACAACTTCCTAAGCACCTCCACTCTGATGCTATAAACCAGTGGGTGACTTCCGGCTTTCACAGAAACGGCAGGCTACGCTGGGGCCTTTCAGTTCAGAGAGTGTTTGGAAATGCTCCAAGCTAGACAGACTGATGGTGGGAAAGGACCCCACCACCTCAAGATTCTATCCTTATGTTATATATACTTTTCTTCCCCAACTAGTTTTCCTGGGCTTCTGGCATAATTTCTCTGACAATTTATGACTCTGCCCTCTAGGGGGCAGCACCAACATCATTAGGACTCCAGCTAATTTCTCTGAGGAGCAAAGCTAGAAAGGTTGGGTAAGCTGTCCAACTTGATCCCCTGCCCATCACTAGCTCCTTAAGGACAGGAAAGGTACAGGATATCTCGAGTCACCACATGGAGATCAACACAAAGGCACGCACTAGATATACCCGTTGTCTGAACCCCATCAGGAGTCTGTTGTCCTTTTCAACCTGGAACAAGTACTCCCTAATTTCTCCTTCATCTGTAGCACAAGGCGGAGACCTCAGCGACCACTCAGAGGCTGTTTCAGCACCTTCATTTTCTACCATGTCCCTGCCGGCACCAGCTGCTGCTGCGGACCAAGCATTGTCTGAGAAACAGCAGGCTCTTTCCCCACCAGTTCTGCCTGCAGGCTGCTGTGGTTTGTTGCTGCCACACTTGAAGAAAGAATACACACAAAGCAAAACCCAGTTATTCAAAGATAACCACAGATACTAGATGCTGATACCTGCAGACTGGGGGCCGTGGGAGGCACATGGGGGACAGAGAAGGGGTGGGGGGAGGGGTAACATCAGTACAAACCCACGAAAGCAGCAAGCAGCCCAGGCCTGCAAGTCTGACGATCCCATCTCTGGGGATGTGGCAGAATGCTGTGACCCATCAGTCATGCCTTCCTGGTCCTGACCCTCCTCTCCTCTGTCCAGTGACTGCCTGGGCTTCATTACCTTCATTGGGAAGAGGTGTGTGTCCAACGAGAAGACCACCCAGCTAACAAGCTGGGGAAGGAATCAATCTTGAATGAGAAAAACTGAAAGCAGGCTCAGCCCATCTGGCCGTTGTTACCTTGTCATGGCCAGTCATCGGAGCTGTGGGCAGGATGGCTCAACACCTTAGCTCACAGCCTCCACTTCCGGGCCCCCACTTCCTTCCTGCATCAGGCATTGTTTTAAAAAAAATGATAACGATTCAAGACAATCAGGAACTGGCTGCCTCCTGACTCCAGGGTGAATCCTTCCTGTTTGTTTCTTTCATGAACCAGCTGACACACCTGCATCCTTCCCATGCTACACTTGCCTGGTAGCACTGCTTCCACTGCCCCATCCTAGGAGAGATGTAACTCTCCTGGGCATCAGAATGTAACTCTTTCATTTTATCTCTAAAACCCAACAGGGGCCCGGCATGCAGAGGTTGCTCAGTATCCATGTTTGGGGTCCACAGGGGTGGTGAGACTTCTTCCCTGGGACCGTGTCTTTATCTCATATCACCCCCACACACACCCCCACGAGATCCAGTTGCCAACCAAAGGTTAATGAGTTTGAATGCTTTGTCCCCAGCTGGTGATGCTGCTTTGGAAGGTTCTGGAATCTTTTAGATGCGGGGCTTCACCAACAGATGTAGGGTAGCAGAGCTAAGGATTATGATTGATAAAGGGGTTCTAAGCTTTCTGCTCCCTGGTGCGCCTGGGGTGGGAGCAAGCCATGCTACAGGCTCCCACCAGCAACAACTAAAGCCAACCCTCCTACCATGCCTTCCCCAGAGGGAGCCAAAGAAACCCTCCTTTCATTGGGTATTTGATTGCAGCAAAGAGAAGGAAAGACAACCAAACAACCTAGTTCTTTCCCTTGAGACAAGGACATGGACTTCACAATGCAAACCAAGTTCAAGGTTTAAGACAAAGAAAGAAACGACCCAGCCAGTCAAATAAGGTAGAGTCCCATTTACATAGAAGCTAGCCCTTCCCTTTCTGAACAACACATCGGCCTCCGTGGCTCTCACATTCCACTTTGGGTGGTGTAAGCATAAAGAATGATTTTCCTTCATAATCTCCCTGTGATCCCAACAGGCCAGCAATACTCAGGTCCAATCATGAGACACTGGAAGAGGCGGTGCGGGGAGATGTCAGTTGGAAGTAGGCAAGCATTACTTACAGAGACATCTGCCAGCTATTAGAGTGGTATTGAAAGCCAAATTCTGGGTCCTTTGACTACTTCAGGTAACTCAGAAATCTTAAATGTTATACATAGTCAGACACAATACAACAAGGCAGTGAACTCAGGCCAGTATTAGCTCTAACTCTAAATGACTTAAAATACCCTGTTGGCTATACAATGGGGTACTACTCAATGGGGAAGCTCCCAGCTGGGGATGTGGCTCAACCTGCAGGGGACTTGCTGCGGGTTGCACAAAGTCCTGGGTTTGGTGACCAGCAGACTGGGCTGTGGAGTTACGTATCTGCATCTGTAATCCCAGCACCCAATGTCATTCTTGGCTACATAGTGAGTGAGCTCAACGTCAGCCTGGGCTTGTGTGGAACACTGTCTCAGCAAATCAAAGAAACCGAGAAAGCCCCATGGGAAGAAAGCAGGATGTGTTAAGCGGGAAAAGGTGAGGTTTAGAACTGTGGGCAGTCTGCTGTAACTACACAATGAGTAAATGGATAGAGCAGTGATATCTGTCTGCAACCCAGCACTAGACAGGCTGAGGCAGGAGGATGATAAATTTGACATTAGCCTGCGGCAAAGGCGCCTGCCACCAAGCCTGATGAATTGAGTTTGAACCCCAGGATCCCTATGGTTTAAGGAAAGCACTGGGCTCCACTTCTACACTGTCACACCACACACACACACACACACACACACACACACACTACATTTTAAAAAACAAATCTGGAAGGATGCATAAGACACTACTAAAAACTACTAGAGACAGGACAGGATGTGTAAATGAAGCAGGGACACTATCTCACCAAAGACCATCTGTAGTGACTTGACTTTTCAGCCAGTGCCCCTATAAATAAACCATCAACATGAGAGGAACACAGTCAGGTTTCAGACAAACTGGTAGCCTCAGGCCCATGCCCTTCGCCCTGAGGACTTCCCAGATGGCGGGAGCAGAAGTTGGCAGCAGAGAGACTGAGCTGCAGGTTTGGGAGCAGCAGTGTGCTCAACCCAACAAGGCATTGATTGAGCCCAGTAGCTTTCCTCCACCAGGGGTAATGGACCCCTCCATAGCTGCCTAGGGGAGACATTTCCTTCAGTTCTGCATGACTCAGCTCCTCAAGACAGTGAGGACTTCTGAGGTCTCCTGCATGGGCTGGTGGCATTTCCAAGCGTCCCCCAACGTTTAAGGCTGCCTTGTTCTTTTCTGTCACAGTACCTGACCTACTTGTCCTATGACATGGGAAGGGACCAGAAGGTACAGTTTCTCCTCTTGAGCATGGTATTGTGGGGTGCTCCTCTAAATTCCACCTGTTACACACATCTCTACACCTCGCCAGGAGCAGAGGCCACAAGCTCCTTCTGGCCCTTACTTCTCCTTGCACCACGAAGGGACACGGTTGACACTGACCCCTTGCCCCTCCTTATGTCCTTCTTGTCACAGTGAACAAATTAATGCCATTGGAATGAATTTTGACCTCAAAAAGAAAAGGCTCTAGTGAAGTCCTAGTGAGCACCTCAGTATCTCAGAGTAGAATGTCATTTAGACAGTTGGTTGTGAGGAGCCATTAATTAAGATGAGGCCATGCTGGAGTAGAAGGGGCCCCAAAGCAAATGTGACTGTATTCTAATGAGCTGTCCCAGTAAGGATGCACAAGGATTCTAGAATGTTGTATGGAACATAGACAAAACGAGCAATAAGGCTGCAAGCTCATTGATCCCTTAGCTTGGTGCAGATGGCCAATAATTAGGGAGCAGCAGGGAGGAGTCTCCACACATTGAAAAGGAAGCAAAGCCTGGGAGGCACCTTGATTTCCCACTTCCAGTCACTAGCTCTGGGGGACAGGATGTTTGTGTCAGAAATCACCCAGCTTGGGTTTTGTTATAACAGCCCTAGGAAAGTCAACCTCAGAGTAACCTCCGGTCAATGCTGTCACTTCTGAGTGTGTTCTCCGCAGAGACGGATGACAACACTGGGAAGGAAAACTCTAGAACCTTGACTGGCTGGCCTGTTTTATAGGAAAGCCTCAAGAAGCTGTAATTGAAGATTGCCGCTGTGGAGAAGAGACATAAAATAGTTCATGACTTCTCTGAAGGAATTGACACTCCGATGGAAGATTCTAGGAAGACATAAAATACAGCCACATCATGAGGGGCAAATGAGTCTCATATATTCTTGCCCTGCCAATGGATGCCCCAGAAGTCACTCTCAGCTGCCTGACACTCTGTTGTTCCCTCCTGGGTTCAACCTCCTACTGCCTCTTATTTTAGCTGCTCCCCAAACCTGTGTCTGCAGAGGACATTTGCCAGGTCTGCTGGACACACTTTAAGATGTCAGGTTGTCTGCCCATTTCTGCGTCGTCATGGGAACCCCCTGCCTATGGCCATTATCTGCTGTCCTTGGTCCAAGTCTCCCCATTAGCTTCCTACCTGTTTTTTCTGGTGGAGGGGGTAGGGCTTGGACGGGATGATGGCCCATTTGTTGCTCTAGAGGACTCTCAAGAAGATTGGAGAAGATACAAGTGGTTGAGAAGCACACTTTAGAGTTGACGGGGTTTTAATGGCAGAGCGCAACAAACAATCACACACACGCGCACACGCGCACACACACACAGACACACACACACACACACACACACACAGAGAGAGAGAGAGAGAGAGAGAGAGAGAGAGAGAGAGAGAGCAGAGTTCTCCTTATCGTCATTCAGAACACTTACTCCTCTCAGCTTCTATCACACCTGCATGCAGGAGGCCCCACATTTCCCAGGAACCAGTCTCACAGCCACGCACACACTTGCCTGGACTCTTCCAGAGCTCCTTCTGAATCTCAGGGTTCCTCAGAGATGCTGTCCTGGGGAAGAGTCGAGCATCCAGCAGAGGTCCAGACTGAGCTCATGGAGGAAAAGTGGCGCTTCCCCACTGCCCGGCCTTGAGAAGCAGCTGGTGGCTGGGTGTCAGCCTCCTAAAGGGCAGCTGAGGTCGGTGTGCAGCCTGTGGGTAGGATGGAGAGAAGAGATCCTTGCTTTGACTTTGAGGAATTCACTGTTGACCGTCAGGGCAGAGCAGACCTTGGAGTGGCTGGACCTTCATCCTGGTGCAGGCTTTGAATGAGACAGCTCTGCTTTTCTAAGCAATTCCAGCCATCAGCCATTCCGTCCTCCTTTCTCACACACTCTGGACACTGTGGCAACCTCATCGACTGCCCCAGAACCTCAGTTCATGTTTTAAAAAAAAAAAAAGAGGCCTTGACTGTCAACAAGGTAGGGTGAGCTCTTGACCTATTCTTCTCCCTGCATAAGACAGCAGAAGGCTTTTGGGGGGTTCCAGGCATCCTTCCTCTGAAAGATGTTGTGTGGGTTCATACACTAAGCAGGGATTCTGCAGCCACGTTGTGACCAAGGGGCAGAAGCATGAGAGTGAAGCGGAAGGAATCACAAACCATACGGTATCACTGACTCACTGATCACTGACACTCCTGGTCACCTTCGTCAGTCTTCTGGCTGTCTGTGTGGTAACTATCATCATTTAATTCATTTAGCTGGGGATTTTTTTGGGGGGGGGGAGTAACCTACTGCTGAGATTATCTGTGATATGTACGAAGAGGCTCCTAAGATCATATTCCAGAGTCAAAAACATAGGACCCCGATTACAGTACCCCAGACTTCTTGATCTCTGTTTCCTTGCTTCTCAGAGTCCTCAGTCCTTTCCCATTTACTGGACCCCCCTTTTTTTTTTTTAACTAAACAGTGCTATATGCTACAGCAAGTTCAAATTCCATTATTTAGGGGATGTTTCATACCACCTCTAATATATTACTTTTTTCTGGACTCCAGTGACTCAAAAATGAAGATTTGAAGATAGAAAAAGATTATTCCAAACTAAAGAATAAAACTATTTAGCCACATGTTTTTTAAAAAAATCCAATGATTTAAATGCATGTCTTCATTTTCTTATTAATTTTAAGCACTTTAATCAAAACAGGAAACAGCTTCCACATCCACTGACAGAGTAATAAAGTAATTGTGAGATACATACACACACGTGAACACACACACACACGTGAACACACACACACACACGTGAACACACACACACACCTCTGGGGCCTGCTGAACTGGTGAGCTTCGGGTTCATTATGACCTTGTCTCAAAAAGTAAACCGGAGAACATCTGAGGAAGACATTCAATGTTGGCCTCTGGCCTCCACATAAACACACATGCACTTGTATGCTCGTGCACACATATGCACGTGTACACACATGTACACATAAGTGTGTGTACACTCATGCACATGTATGTACTTGCACAGTCATGCACTTGTACACTCACGCACACACATGCACATATACATTTGTACACACATGTACACTGGTACGCTCTTACAGAGAGTCAGACAGAAAGCTAGCATTGCATGGTCTGACTTTTGGGTAAAACCTAAAATACTGAACGCATAGAGAAAACTAGAAGAGTGGCTGCCAGTGCCTGGGGTACGTGAATAGACAGGGAAATGCTTTCCAAAGGGCGCAGCACTTGGGGAATGAGCAAGCTTATGCGCTTAGAAAGGAGACTTGATACACAACGTGGAGACCAGAGCAGCCATTCTGGGTGCACGCTGGCCAGCTAAGAGATCAGTCTCCCATAATTATTTCGTCATTGTTGCTTGTCTTCTGTCTTCTGTGCTACCTGTACGGGCTCACTTGCATCCTGTTTGTTAGTTATACCCCCCAAAATCAACAAAAAGCCCACAATGGAAGATGTTCTCATTTAGAGACTACACCTACACATAATTCTGGCTTCTGCTTACACCCCTTCATGGACTGTCACCAGGACCTTCTCACTGAGAGCCCAGTGGTTTTCCTGTGTCTTAGAAGCTGTCCAGCACACAAAACCACTCTTTCTTCAAACCATTCCCGTTATTCTTCATCCTTCTGAGCATGAGCAGCGAACTTCGATACTGTATACAACCTTGCCACATACCCGAAAGCAAAAGAACCAAGCAACCAGGAACCAAAACCTCCAAGGTCATGAGTCAAAATACGCTGTGTCTCTACAGGCTTATCTTACGGTGTCCAGAAGTGATTTGTTGCAGTCACAGCAAGCTGAGCGACACAGGAGTGCCTTCTTCACATCTCCAGCCATCTTGCATAACTTTCCATATTATTATTTCTAACGCTCTATAACACAGCATGGCGACTGCGGCTGATAGTAATTACCTTAGCATTTCAAAACAGCTGACAGGGAGTATTTTGAATGACCTCTCTCCCCCTCTAAATCACACGTGTCTATCAGGGTTCAAACCCTCCCATAGACTCATGTGTTGGAACACTTGGTCCCCAGAGGGTGACACTGTTTCAAGGGGGCTATGAAAACTTTAGGAGGTGTGGCCAGGCCAGTGGAAGTAGATCACTGTGGTGGGCCCTGAGGGTTTTGTAGCACAGCCCCACTTCCTGTCTGTGACCATGTTTTTATTGCTGTTGTTTTTAAGTATTTGTATGTATGTAGCTATGTGCATATGAACACAGGTACCAACAGAGACCAAAAGTGTCACATCCCCCTAGAGCTGGAGTTACAGGTGCTTGTGAGATACCAACACGACTACAGGGGACCTAGCACAGGTCCTCTGAAAGAACAGCGTTTTCTCTTAACTGCTGAGCCATCCTGCCTGTCCTTGTCATGGGTAGTTTTAAATGCCAACCTAGAGTCACCTGGGAAGAGAGTCTGCATGAGGACTGCCTGAATCACATTGGTCTGCTTGGGCATCTCTGTGCTTTGAATGTCAATTGATGTAGGAAGACCCAGTGCATTGTGGGAAGCACCATTCTCCAGGCAGGGGGTACTGAACCACGGCAGAGTAAGAAAGCTAGGTAAGTAGTGGAATGCAGGGAGACAAGGTCTCTCTCAATGACCTTGGTGCTCCTGACTGGCTGGCTGCAGAGGCCTCTGGATCCTTTAGGTTGTCCCTGACCCCATCCCTAGCCCAGAGATTACTAGCCTGCCCTGCTACAGGGGGCTGACCTTAGTCCTAGCTCTTTACCCTGAGCTGAGCCACCTCCGCACTCCCAAGAGGATGTTTTAAAAGCAGCACCAAGGTTTAGGGACTTTACAGTGGCTCGCATCGGAGTAGCTGGTTTCTCATCAGCAACAAACATTCCAGAGGAAGAGGGCGAAACCCTTCCTCTCAGAACAAGAGAAACAAGGGCATTAGTCAGGAACGAAAACAAAAACTAGCAGGCATGGCCCTCATTGGAGGAAAGTTACAGAAATGTATTTCAGAGAGGAAGAGAGAAGACTCAAATGGAAGATCTGAGATTAAGAACAGAGACAATGAAAAGGCTTTCTTCTGCATGTCTCGAGGAAATAGCAGATTGGTTGTAAGATAGATCCATATCTCGCTGCATCTCTTACTGTCCAGGGAACTGGAGCCAAGTTGCTTACTGTCTCCAAGTGCCCATTTCTTCATCTTAAAAACTCCTACGATGGGGCCAGGCACACAGGACTTGGTGAAGAATAAATAAACGTACATGAAATAGTCCTTGCACGGCTCCTGATCTGGACAGCGAATCCCTTAGAAAATGAATGAACAAGCAAACAAGCAATTTGTGGTTCTTGGCAAAGACCGACTATGGCTGTCTTGCAGGCCTTCATATTACATGCATCTGCTGCGGAGCCCATGCTGACACCTTCCACAGGTCCAGGTTCAATCCTTGGATCTTTCTAAACAAACATACTTCTGTTTTCTTTACTTAAGAAGTTTGGTAATGGTATTTTGTGTACACTGGAAGAGTGTACCCTGAATTCCAGTTTAATTCCGAGTTTTAAAATATCTCATTGCCTGGGTTTTATAGGGTTATAAAATCCTTCCTGCCCCCACTCACAGAGCAGCCCAGCCTCTCCTCTCCACCCACCTGCCCCAGAGCTCTGCCTCCCGCGAGAAGACTCAACGACCACAGCACCATCCTGAGAGATACCACCACCCCCTCCACCACCAGCACCCCAACCCCTGCCTTGACTCTAAGTTTCACTAAGAGCTAAAAAGGAATGAGCCAAAGCTCAAGCAACAGAAGGGACACTAAAGACCAGCACAGGCTTCTTGGTTCCCTTGTTTACCCTGCAGTCCCAAGACTAGGGCTGGCACCCTGGTCCGCACCATCTGATGTTCCCATGCCCTTGGGCAAACCTTTCAACATCTCTGACTGTCTCCTTAGCATGCATTAGATACAATAATTTGATCTTATTTGTAGAGCATTTTTACAGCTCAGAGACATGTTTCCACTGACATAATTTCATTTGAAATGCTAAATGCATCGTTGACTGTATCAGACCTAGTATTTAAAGCCTGTGTTTTGCTATAAAATGTGAAAAGCGGAGCCCAGCCACGGCAGTCTGAGCAGCAAATGGCATCATAGAGAACATCGCTTTGATCACGTGCCCTGCGGCTGGGAGTGGGCTCTGCCGCTGTTGGGCCTAGACTTGAATTCTGATCCCCGCTTACTAGCTGTGTGTGACAATTAGTGTTGCCAACCTGGCAGAGTCTAAAATCACCTAGGTTATGGCCCTCTAGGCAATGCCTGTAGGGAGGAGTTAATCATCTTGAATGCATTCATTAAGGTAGGAAGACCCTACCTGGCAGGTATGTGGAGTCCGGCATGAAGCAGAGAAAGCAAACCGGAGCACTGCTTTGTGCTCCCTGTCTGAGGATGCAGCGTGACACGTTGCTGGACTTCCTTGCCTGGACGGACTATACCTTGGACTGTATAAGAAAAATCCACACATCCACAATACACCCTTCCTTCCTAAAGCTGATTTCTGTCAAGTATTGTACCACAGCCGCGGAGCAGTAACTCAGTCACTATGTGACCTTAAGCGAGTGGCGTATGCTGCTCTGGCTTCAGATTCCCCCTCATGGTGCAGAGCTTTGCAGATGGTGAAAACCAAGGGAACAGGACTGACTGGAATCGACATCCGGTTAGGTGTACAGGTGTCCGACCATCCATAGCCACTGCCTGGAACCCCTCTTTTATATCCTGCATTGTGGCCTTCACCCTCCACACCCCTCAGCAAATATTTGCAAAAGGAGGGTAGACTCTGGCTGTCGGGACCACACCAAGCTCATTGTTAGAGCCTTGTTTCTGAACTCCACAGAATTCCCTCTCTCTCACCAGGGTCTCAACTGGTGTGGATGGAAACAGCCCAGGGTTCCAGAGAGCCTGGGTGCCCGAGAGCCTGGACCTTTTCCTTCTGAGAGGTCCTGACTTGACAGCCTCGCTGCCCTTGCTGGACTCTGCAGGTCACTGTTGTGACAAAAGTCGTTCAGTACTGAGCCAGCGCTGACTGGCCTCTCTTAACACACAGATCATTACTGTGACCCAACACAGTGGCTGGGAACCACAAGGCTGCAGAATTAGATAAAGAACCTTATTTTAAAGGGTGGCAAGACACATAGGTAGCGCAATCCTGCTATCTGAGCACCTAGAGACTGGGAGTCTTGAGGCAGGAGGATTTCAAATTTTAGACCAGTCTGGGCTATACTACCCAATGGAAAACAATGCCCTTAACTAACTAACTAACTAACTAACTAAAAGGTTTTATCTTTAAAGGCTTTCACAGTGTCACTGCCTAACTACATTGTCAAGGCCAACCTCAGAGACATGAAGGACCATTGTTTTAGAACTGAGATGCCTGAGACCCACAGAGAGTGAGGGGTAAAGCCAAGTTAGAGCAGGTTCTTCTTGCCAGCACCTATGCTACTGGTAGGCCCAACTCCTCTGCTGAGCCCTAGGACTCAGCTGCTCACCTGCCCTCTTCAGTCTTCTTGTAGGCCCAAGTCCTGAAGCAACAGCATGGAGACTTCCATCACATTGCCTTATGGGATGCGATTGGGCCCAGGCAGGAGGGCAGGAAACATGGTTTAAAGCTCAGTTTGTGTCAGAAACCAGAAAATGAGAGCTCTCCCTCAGGTGCCCAGTCGAAGGCTTCTGAAGTCTTCCTGAAGTTTATAGGCCAAGCATCGTCAGCCACGTACTGGGCAGTGTGCTTCCTGAGCAAGGACAGATAGGTCAGCTGTAGACATCACTATGTTCTTCCCAGGGCCTCTCTGGGACGGGCCAGCCCCAGAGGCTTCACAGGCTCCAGACAGAACCCCAGCAGGTGACTGCATAAAGTGAGCGTCCCGACACGAGAGGCTGGGGCAACAAAAGTTAACTGGCCTCATTTATAGCCCTAATAGGCTCCCCTTGTCCTGTGGGGAGTCAGGTTGGTGCAGGGGGATCGGTGGCACAGGCGAGGTGCTTGCAGCATAGGTACTCCCACTGGGACTGACACGGGAATCAGGACCCTGTCATTAAACTTCCCTGAGCTTTGCTGTGCTCAGTGGAGAAGTGGGGATGCTGAGACACAGCGAACATGACATATGACCTCGTCCTGGGTATAGAACTCTGAAGGTCTGCTGGGGATCTGGCTATTCCCCCTCAATTTAAGCTGCATCTACAAAGTTTAAACCCTAGGGCTTGCCCTAAGCAAAGTAGAACCCCTAGAATCTGAGCACTAGGCGACACAGCAGGGGTGGTGTGGTCTATGGAGAGGTCATGGCAAGCAGCAGGAAGTGGGTTGGAGGACACATCCCAGAAGATGGAGATGCTAGAGAGAGAACCCTCTGGAGAAGCAGGAAGTTGATAAAGATGGTTCATGTCCGTGGCCACGACGCACTCTGGGAATAAATAGCTTTTACCTGAGCAAATGCGGACTCCAACTACAGCAAGATAGAAAGAGATGACGAAAAAGCCAGCCAGCCACGTGTGAGAACAGGAAGAGGGACGGTGCCCAGCCTCTGCATACCAGAGAAGATGCAGCAGTTCTCCGGAGGCCTGGAGGGGGACCGTAGTCAGAGCTAAGCTCACACTTGTACAATATGCTCGTGATTAGTCGAAAAGCTTAATTTAGTAGTTTGGTAAATTCCATTAGGAGCTTATCTATGGCATATAATTAAGCTATTTTTAAGCAAATCCTTTTGGCTCAAGGCTCCAGTTACGTTCTTAGTGGAACATGCTTCATGTGATATATACCCCAATCCATCATATGGTGGAATATTTAGGGTAGATGCTAATGTACCCAGGAAGGCAGTTTTGTTGGTTTTATATAATAGCATCCCTGTCTAGACCAATGAGGAGGGATTAGAGAAGCCAGAGTGGGTCCTGGCCCTGAGGCCATCTGGCTGAGAGAGGGAACCTGAGACACATGTCAGAGGGGGACACCCAACAGCCGGTGTTAAACACACCCTGAGAGTTTGGAATGTGATGATATATAATTTTTAAACATTGAGATACAAAAATGAAAACCAAACCCACATCCTAGCCCCCAGTCAGCCAAAGAGAAGAAAACAATAAGTGAAAGACAGAGGCAAAGTCAGCTCTTCTCTGTGGGTCCGTGGCAAAGGTAATGTCAGTTAGGTGAGCCACCACCCCGGAGGCCTTGTGTACCACGGTCGCCATCTGGCAGACATGAGATCTTTCTCCCATCTCTTTCTTTGTCTTCCCTCCCTTTCCTCGCCCTTTCCATCCCCTCCCCTCGACACCTTGATAGGTAGGCCAGGCAGGCCTTAAACTCAAGACCCTCCTGGCCCCTCCCCTGGTACTTGGATTATCTTTACTGAGGATGACTATCAAGCCATCTCCTAGAAAGTCAATACAGACCATAATACCACAGAAAGATGCAGGGCTCCTTGTAGGGACCAGGGGACCCTTCCAGGTAGGCTATCCCATTCAAGATGGCTCCACCCACAGAAATTAAACTCCTGAGAACCTGGTCCCCTCACCGCTTCCTGCCCTGCGCTCATCCGGGAACCACAGCTGCTGTGTCTGTCACTATGAAGCCTCTCCTCGGGAAGACGGCCTCTGATGGGTCAGTCCTGCCCGGACCACGGCCAGCTTTAATACACATCACAGGAAGCAAGCCCTGCATGTTTAACCATCCCTGCAAACCTCCCTGACGCTTTGGTGTCCCCAGAAGGGTAAAACCTGATGTGGTCCGGTCAGGTCAGAGGCTGTCCCTGGTGGGAATGCTGCCAGTCATGGCCCCTGGTGCTCTAGAAGCCGCCCTGACTCCAGGGCTCCAGAGCATCTCCCATTCTCCTTCGCTAATGTCAGGCCATTAAATTAAAGTTCCCCAGCTCAATGGGGCGCTCTGTTGGAAAAAAAAAAAAACAGAGCAAGTCCAGGGTACGGTCCCTCCCCCCTCAGGGGCACTCTATAACTATCTAACGAAACCCCCGCCTGTTGGCCCGGCCCTTCTCATGAAGTTCTGCACTGCGCACGGTTCTGCCTTGACCACCCTGCACGCCCTCTCTGCCAGGTGCTGCTTGTCCTTCTAGGTACAGCGTGCACACCTCCCCTCCCCTGAAAGCTTCAGGGACAGGCTCCACACACTCGCCTATGAACAATAAGTTCTCCGGCGGCAGCCTGAGCTGTGTCCCCCTCACACTCATCCGTTGCCTCCAAGGAGGAGTCAGTAAGCACAAATGCTAGGGAGATCGTCACCTTTGTCCCTGCCTTCTGGAGAACCTGGGACCAATGCTGACACCAAGAAGACCCAGCAAGGGACAGAAGGCACCAGGACAAAGGGTCTCAACAGAAAACCTTGAGACAGATAAAGTCATCACAGGGAGCCTTGGCCACCATGCCACTACAATCCTTGGGGCGAGCACTTGAGGCAGACAGGTAGGAAACCATCCTCATTTCACAGAGAGCTTCTAGTGGGCCAGTGCTGAGGACGCATGGCTGCTTAGAAACAGAACTGGTCCTAAGTTAAGCCTTCAGAGGAGGTAGACAAAGCAATGATTGAGGAAATGGCCTTGGAGCTGAGCTGCCGGAGTTCAAATCCCAGCTCGGTTCCTTACTAGCTGTACGACCTTGGGAAAGGTACTCCACCTCTCTGTGCCCCAGTGCCTGCTTTTGTAAGGTGGGGAGGCAATAACCATAGTGCCTAACTCATAGGCTTTCTTAAGGACCAGGTAATTTCCATCCAGCTCCAAGCCAAGTGTGGGGCATCTCTCTGCATTCAACGTCCAGCTGTGGGGAAAAATGGTTCCCCCCGCCCTCCCCGCCGCTGCACCTACAAAGCTCCCCACCTCCCAGAAGGCTCCTTTGAGAAAGACATTGTGACAGGGCTTCATCCAGAGACCAGAACACTGGCTGGATCCAGATTGACCCAGGGCTCCACACCAAGCAATCTCTAAGGTAAATAAAGTGAAACTAAACCAATCTTGCAGGTAATAGGAGATTTTCCTCTTGCCTGCTCTGGTAATTGAGCCATTGTAGCTCATCTCCTGTGTTCCTAGGTGCTCCTGAGAGTTAGTTAAAAGAGTAATGAAGGCCTGGTCAGAGTCACAAATGCAGCTTCTTGGAGGAAGGGTTTCCCACTGGATGCCAAGTGGGTCCTGATATACCTTCAGCTCCCATGCCAAGCCTTACCCATGTCCCTTCCCTGGCTAACTCTGGAAGGTCATAGGAACCATAGATCCAGGAGAACACTACGAGCAAGAATCAGGATGCTGAGCCCACCCAGTCTCATTGATGGGTAAAGTACCATCTCCATGGCTTTGATTTAGATATACAGTGAACAGTGAGATGTTAAATGTTCAAGATGTCAAGTGTTGAAATTTAATCCTCACTGAGAGATAAAAAGAAGATTAAATCAAACACACACACACACACACACACTGGGCTATTGGAGGAATGAGCCCAGGGCATCCTCTTTTGTATGCTGGGCAAAGATTCCACAGTAAGCTACAGTCCCAGCTCTCTCTCTCTCTCTCTCTCTGTGTGTGTGTGTGTGTGTGTGTGTGTGTGTTGTTTGTTTGTTTTGTCTTATTTTGTTCTGTCTGTTCATTTTGAGACAAGGTCTCATGGTGTGGCTTAGGTTTGTCTTCCTATGTGGTCCAGGCTGACGAGATCCCCCTTCCCTAGTCTTCTGAGTACTTAAGATGACAGGCATGTACCACCATACCTAGTAAGAAGGTGGGCTCTTGAGTTAAATCTAGTGTTAGAAGTAGGACCATCAGAAAGTGCCTAAATAAGGTCGTTAGTGTAGATCCCACAGTGTTGAATCCTAGTGGCTTTACTGGAAGAGGGAGAGACATGCACTCCCCTATCTCTGACTCTTCTATGTCTCTTTAGAGACATGTGATGCCCTGTCCCACTGTGATGGCCAAACAGTCATCATCAACCAGACTGGATTTGGAATCAGCTAGGAATATACCTTTGGGTGTTTCCAAAGAGTTTTAACTGGGGAGAGAAGACTCATCCTGCACACAGGCAGTACTATTCAGTGGACTTGGGTTCTGGATAGGATAGAGGAGCAGAGAGCTGCGTTCTTCTCTCCCTTTCCTGGCTGTGGCTGCAGCATCACCAGCTGCCTCCGCCCCTGTTGCCATAGCTAGATCCATTCTTTCTACAGTGCTTGCTCTGCCATGATGAACTGCACTCCCAAAATGGTAGCCAAAACAAACCCTGCCTTTCTCAAATTGCATTTGTTGGGTGTTGTGTTTGTCACAACAGTGAGAAGTCTCAAGTAAACACCAACACGGAACTGGTTGGGCTGCAGAGCCTTGGTCTTGAGACCTCCAGAATGACAAGCCAGGATAAACCTATGTTTTCAGACTTATTTACACAGTCCGCTGTTACACTGCTACCTACAGAAAAGCAGCTGATATGCCCTCCCCACCCCCACAACTCTCAGTCCTGGCCTCCTTCATCTCTCCCAGGTAGGCCACATTTTGGAGTGATCTTTGGCCCAGACGCGTGGCAGGAGAGACCTTGGAAATTGGAGCTTGCTGCTACTTCTCAGGATCTCCCAGAAATGTGTGGGTGTGGCAGAGTTACCTGGAGTCTGGCTCCACCCACCCTGAGTTCACGGCCACTGTCGACCCCTCCCTCAGTCACCTGTCCAGGATGTGTCAACAAATAGCAAGAGAAGAAAGTGTCCCGCCAGCCTTCTGAGGAAGCCAGAGCAGGGTGCCAAAATAAACTACCTAGGGAACACGTTCTCTACAGAAGAGCCTGCCACAAGAGAAATCTTACACTCTCCACATGGGAAGAGACACCCACATGTGACTTTGCCCAGGCAGGAAAGGGCCTCAGGACCCATTCCCTGCATCAGCTCTAGTCTGACAGGACACCTCACTAACAAGGCCAGAACGGAGTAAGCTGATGATCAAGACCAGCTGTTCTGCGCAAGGGCAGAGCTGGCCGAGCCTGAGACCCGCCATGTGCGTCCTCCTGTGGCCACAGGTGAGCACGAAAGGAGCCCTTTAGAGCAGCCGAGCAGGGAAGAGCCTAGAAGGTGACTCTGGAGTCCCAGAAGGGACAAAAGTTGCTTACGACAAGGGCTCTAAAACAGCCCATTTGCCTGGGTTTGAATCCTGACTCCACCATTGCCAATCAGAGTGAGCAGAGGAGGGGAGATCGCATGGACAGACAGAGCATGCCCTCCCTCCTCCTCTGTTAACTTTCCTGCAATATGGAAAAGAGGTTTTACTCGATGGGGTGTGTTGAAGCTCCTGCCAAGAGAGTGTCCAGAAAGTCACTGGGACACACCTGCCACATGCTGGGCTTGGTTGCCATGGGGACCATTAGAGTGGCAGGAGTCACATTCTCAGCCTTCTCCCCGTCACCCACAAAGTGTCCTAGTTTGGACAATACTTCATAAAGTCGCCCTGCCCTTGTACTTGTTATGTCAGCCTGTCTGTCTGTTTCTTGAGCTACAGGGACCCCAGGTTTCTAATATGTATACCCCCAAAGATGGCTCTGCACAAGCTAGCGGCTGTCCACATCATGAGCTCTGTGAACTCTTGCTTCTTTTCTCCCCACTTGGTCTTTCCTGTCTCTGCTCACACAGTCATTCATTTTGGGGTTCCCCTGTCTGTGCTGTGAGGCTCTGTAAGTCCACACATGTATTTTGTCTTTACTAGGGGCTTCCTGATTGTGCACACTCAGACAGGACAGGTTCGAACTCTCTCAATAAACTGTCAAATTATTCTTAGAAGAAGCAAGACTTTGAGAAGCCAAAGAAATGATTTAAACACTTGAGAGATGATATACTGGGGTATGTGTGCTTGTGTGTGTGTTATGTGTTTTTGTGTAGTATATGTATGTATATATTGTGTTTGTTATGTGTGATACGTGTTTGTATGGTATATGTATGTGTGTGGTATGGTATGTGTGTGGTGTGTTTGATATGTGTTTGTGGGGTATATGGATGTGTGTGGTGTGGTGTGTGTGTGTACATGGTGTGTTTGGTATGTGTTTGTGTGATATATGAATGTGTGTGGTGGTGTGTGTGAGTGTGTGATATGTGTTTGTGTGGTATATGTATGTAGGGGTATGCATGTGTGCATGTTATGTGTGCTTGTGTGGTGTATGGACGTGTGGTGTGTGTATATGTGTGCGAGTTATGTGTGTTTGTGTGTGTGTATGATGTTTATGAGCTGAAGAAAAGTGAATCCTCGCTGGAAATGGTCCACTTGGTGCTGGGAGCTGTTTACACACTGCCCCAGGGCTGTGTTCTGCAAGCCTGCAGGCCTCTCTCTAGCACAGTCATCTCCATGTGGAGGAGGAGAAGGCAAAGCCTGAGAGCTGGATTCACAGGGTCTAGACTATTTCTGTCAGTCACTGACAACTGACCGAAGACTTTGATTTTCTAAACTTTCTGTTTCCCCATCTGTCCCTCCAACACCCCGATGCTGTGACTCCGTAAAAGGCCTTGTGGCTGCTCTGTTCCTCACACACAATTCATACTATTCTGCAACTGTATATTTAACCCTTCTACGGGGAGACATCGGAGGGAACCAGGCTCTGGGAAGCTATGATAAACAGAAGCCATTCTCCCTCAAGGGATTCCCTGTGCACTGTGATCTTTCTATGTGGGAGAAAAGCAACGGGTGCTGGGAACTTGGTGACTAATGCTGAGTCCCTGGGGACTCTCCTGACACCCTCACCTCCTGCCAAGCTTCTCCCAGCCACCAGGCCAGCACCCCAGCAGCCGGTAAGCTTCCTCCCAACAGCAACCCAAGCAACTGTCACAAGGGCTCACCAAGTTCTTGTCCCAAGGCAGGGCTGGCCTGCAGGCTGAGCTGACAAAGTCTCTCAATACTGATGCACCTGATCCTGTACCGGCTCCCTCCGTACCCAAGCCCTGGGACCAATTCTGTCTTTAAAGTTCTCCTTCCTGCCTACTCCATTTCTTCTTTTCTTTCTTTCCTTTTTTATTTTCCTTTTTTTAACATTTAAGCATGTGTGTGGACAGAGGACAAATTTCAGGAGTCAGTTTGCTCCTTCTGCCATGTAAGTTCCAGGAATGGAATCCACGGCCGCAGGCTCAGCAGCAAGTGTCTTCAGCTATGGAGCCATCTCACAAGCTCGCCCCTCCTAGTCTGAAGTGTCTGGGTCCCCACAAGTGGTCGCTGACTTACTTGGTTACTGGAGTGGGTCCTCTTCTGGTCTCAGATCCCTGGCTCCACGGATTTGCCACGTGACCTTGGACAAACTGCTTAACGTTTTCCAACTCTAGGATCTTCTCCTGCAATGGAGGCAATGATGATCTCAGGTGGGTAGTTGTTGGGATAATTAGACAGGGCTCTTGAATCCCAACGACAACCGTCACTCGCCCCCTCCCCTCTCTGCACACCATGTCTTGTGGCACCCTTTCTTCTGCGTTCCCACCAGCCCAGTTCGGTCTACAAAGTCACTTTCCCAGGCCTCTTGCAGCCTCAAGCAGCAGTGGCTCCCATTTAGAATGGTCACAGATGCCGTGTTTCTGAGCCTAGCCCCGACAGAGCCTATCCCAGTACCCCCAGGACTGACTGCAAAACTCAGATTCCCTGGCCCAGCACTCAACTCCCTCTGCCCACTGCCCTCTGCCGCAGCCAATGCTCCTCAATGTAATGCACTTGGCGTTACTTCTCCCGACTCCCCAGCACAACCTCCAAGACTTGTGCCCCTCTCGCTGAAGCATCCAGACTCAGGCTCCTCCTCAATATCTGGACTAAGGACCACATCCAGCTTGTCATGCGAGTCCCACACCTTCCAGAAGGAGCAGCCCCCTCTTCCCTGTGCATTCACTGTGTTATAGTACTGAGAGGCCAAGGGATCTCGGAGGTCACACCTCCTTTTCCGCATCCCCAAACAAAAATCTGTAGGGTAGCTTTCATGGATGACTATTACCCGCGAAGACATGCATGTTCATTCCACCTGAAAAGAGGCCATGAACCTGGCCCCTCAAACTAAACTTGTACTTCACACAGGACAAACTGTCCTGGGTGTGCATCCCTGTGTCTGCGCCATTGAAAAGAGACTATTTTATACGTACTGGCTTCTTCCAGAGTTAAGGGACTCATCCCCTTATGTGCCAGTCAGGTTCTTCCTCCTTACCTGTCACCTCTGTGGTCATTCACTCATTGACATTTTCTGCCTGCTAAGGTCAACGGCTAATGCTGTGGAGATTCCTGATTTCCTCCACAGAGGCAAACAGGGCAGATTCCCCCAGGGCACTCTGTGGTTAGTGGCTAGACATACCGGTTCAGAGACTCACCCACAATCAAGGGTAGAAGTCACTATATTCTGGTACACCATGGTGTGGTACACCTGTGCATAGATGCGCGTGTGCACGCGCACACACATACACACACACTACATACACACCTGGACCAGAGGCAGCACAGGTCCACTGAGTCACACAGCACAAGTGGGAATCAGGAGGAAGAGCCAAGTCATGAGAGCCACGCATTCTCTGACCTCGCTTTCTGTTCTGGAATTTCTCTCTCTCTCTCTCTCTCTCTCTCTCTCTCTCTCTCTCTCTCTGTCTCTCTCTCTCTCTCTCTCTCTCTCTCTCTCTCCTCCCCCCTTTCTCCCTCCTTCTCCCCCTCCCTCTTCCCTTTCTTTCTTTTAAACTGTCTGAGTTTTATTTTCTTCCACATGGGGTAGCAGACTCAACCACTGTGCCAGCCCACGAGGGCTCCCAGCACCACCACCCCCAACCCCTTCCTGGTCAGCCAGCAGTGTGAGTTTCTAGTCACTTTATCACTATAAGCCTCAGTTTCCTCTATAAAACAGGGTCTGGGTGTGACTAGAGGGTCGCGGGGCTGGGAAGCAGGGTGGGGGAGGTGACTTCTTTCTAAACCCTGGTGCTCTAGGCACCCCTCTTACGGTGCAGGGCAGAGGGCCTAAAGGAGCAGGACCAGTCCTGGGTAAGTCAAGGCTGAGCTGCCTGTCCCTGGGGCCATGCCGCCCAGGCCAGCCTCTCAAATGATTTCCATGTGCTTCTCTGTTCTGCAGGAAGTTCGGCCTCCGGACCCAACAGACGGACTAGGGCAAGGCCTCCCAAGACCTTCCTACGGTTACCTGGCGGGAAGTCCAGTGCAGCTGTTCGAGTTGTCCCCTGTCTTCTGTGTTCTCCGTCGTCAGGAATTCGCCCCGCCAGCCCGACCTGTTCCTTTGTCCCTGCCCCCGCCCCTGCTGCGCGTCCGGTCCAGCTCCAGCAGCACCCCGCTCCGAGAGTTCCACTATCTACGCGGTGTTGTGGGGTCCCAGCCCAGAAAAGCAGCACGCGGCTGCCACTGCCTGAAGCCTAGGTGGCGAAGGCGGGGCCACTGCTGACAGTGTGGAGCCCGGTGCTTCCTGTGCCCTCCCTCCGCTGGTCCTTCCTGGGCCTTTGCTCAAGGAGCTAGGCGGTTCTGTCTCCAGAGCCCCTCATGGCACTATAAAAGACAGGCTTCACGCTGGGCTTTGCGGACCCACGGGAAAGAGTGCATTCACCGCTGAGAAACCATCTCCAGCTGCTCAGTCTGCACACAGAAACCGAAAAGGATTTTGTTCTTGATGCTTGTCCGACCTTTCTTATGTATTCGACAGTGGGCTAGAATACTTGCATTATTAAAGCCCATGCAACACGTGCTTTTTAATAAAGTACTCTGTAACTCTTCGAAGGCTTCCATGCTAAAGGATGCCCCCCCTCAACCTGTTCCATAAGGTCCCCTGCACTTTCCCAAGCCACAGTTCATTTTCCAGCTCCATCCTGGGGAACCTCAAACCGCACAGCTCAGCATGAGGCATACTACCTGTTGCAAGCACCAGAGTCCTCTGTCTTTGCTCAGAATCTGCCTCCTCTTCCTTCTCGTCCCGTTGGGACCCTACTCGTCCAGGGTCCCTGAAATGTCAGCCTGGGGACCCTTCCCCAGACACTACCTCTCAGCAGAAGGCCTAGTCCTTTCTGGGTGTTCTCCTCTGGTAAGTTTATATCAGTACCCCTGTCCTACATACACATAAGCACACTCTAATCCCAGATCAGAAATAGACAGAAACCCACACTATTGGCTCAGATTACCACAATCCATCCTTTCTTCTTGCTGCCAGCCAGCGGCTGGCTCACCGTCTGCTGCTTCAGGAGTTCAGAAGTGACCTCACCCCTCACCCCTTTGCTTCCCTGGAGTCCCCTTCTCTGTGCTCTGGCTTTCCCTTCCATGTCCTGTTTGTGGTGGCCCCCAGTGTTGGGACGGGACAATATGACACGTGAGCTGAGGGCTGGCTAGGTAGGCAGCAAACCTGGGCCTCTAGGTTGTGCCAAAGATAACTCACCCTTCTTTATCAGCTACATCTAGAACAGAGGCCCTTCCTTCACCAGAACTCTAGGCAAGAAGAGACTGCAGGACCCATCTAACACAAAGCCTTCTCATTCCCATTCTATAGAGAAGAAAACTGAAGCCAGAGACATCAAGTTAGAGGCACCTAAGGTCATGGGCGTGGTCATCCTTGTGATTATCACCTCTGACTTTGCAGACTTGGGTTGCCTTCCACGTCGACAGCCACCCCACAGGATGGCAGTCATTCGCCTCTCACAGTCTCCCCAGATATTCATAGGTTAAGACACCAGCAGTCAAGAGCACAGACAGAAACCCACAGATGTGAGCTTCATCTTGGCAACTACAGCCTTGGCAAGTTATTGAGCCTCTTGTCAGTGGATGGCCAGCCATTTCTGCATCGTGGACACTCTAACCTTATACCTAAGGCCCAGGGAACATCACAGAAGGGAAGAGGGGATTGGGAGAAGCAGAGAACCAGGGTGTGTGTCGCAAGATAGCATCTTCTGTACACGACAGGAATCTACATCCATGCAGTCTTAACAGCATGGTCCCCCAAACAAGACTGCACAGTGACATCAGGTGACATCCTAACATGGATGTAGGAAATCTCACAAGGCCCTACCTCTAGGTAAAGAGCTACAGAAAACTCATGGCCGTAGAGATGGGGAAAATGAGTCTTCTTCAAGCTCCCTGATAGGTTATCCAACATCAAGTGGTCAGCCCTAAGCACATGAACATGTAAACAACACTGAAGGAACTCAGCAGGCCGTATTTATATGTACATTGTATGTATGGACATGTGCATGTGTACAATAATAATCAAAGAGGAGGGGGTCAGAGTTGAGAGGGAGTTGGAGGACACGAGAGGAGTTGGAGGAGGAAGAGCGTGAGGCAGAGATGATAAATAGTCCTCACGTACTAAATCCTAAAAATAAAAACAAAGCAAATACGGAGGGGGGGGTGTTTTAGGAGTCCTAGCAAATGTGCCTTTTAAGAGGGTTTAAATATTTATTTATTATTTATTTATTTATTTATTTATTTATTATGTATACAATATTCTGTCTGTGTGTTTGCCTGCAGGCCAGAAGAGGGCATCAGACCACATTACAGATGGTTGTGAGCCACCATGTGGTTGCTGGGAATTGAACCCAGGACCCTTGGAAGAGCAAGCAATGCTCTTAACCTCTGAGCCATCTCTCCAGCCCCTTAAGAGGGTTTAGAATGGTGGCTGGTGTGTAAGAAAATGACCAGTTCTCCTTTCTTACCAATGACTTTGATCACTGTCAGGCCTCACCCCCCAGGCAGAATAACAGGCTAGGACTGGCTGGTACTAGTCGCTGCCACCTAGGGCTCCAGGATCATGTTCACTTTCTCCACCAATTAAAAAACTAACATTCAAAAAAGACTCCTGGGGGGTTCCCAACAGAGTCACCGCACAACGCCAGGGAATTTGGAGTCCCTTCTTAGGGTCTTAGTCTCATCGCTAAGAGAACTTATAAGTGATGTAAACAGAAACCTGAGGACGGTTTATCACAGAGCACTAGGAAAACTCCAGGGCAGGCAAGCTGTAAATGTCACAGCTTCCCAGAGGGAGGAAATAGAGAAGGTAGCTGCCATTGTAGCCAGCTCCAAGGCAGCAGAAAGCCCATGGCAGGGTCGGGGCAGCTTTAGAAGATGAGCAAAAGGTCCAAAGCATTAATTGGGGATCCTCGAAAGGTAGGCCGACCCAGCCAGATGAATTTCAAGCCTGCTTAGCTGGTAGGGACTTCTCTGGGGGATGAGAATTCTGGGAAGGAAAAATACATTATCTTATGGTGAACCCACCTTCCTATGTATGGTTTCCTAAACAGGTCCCTAACTTGTCCCATCACATTAGCCTTTAAGGGAGGAGACCAGAGGTGTGAGGCCACCTAAAGGAAGATTACATTCTTTACAGATAAGGAACTGCTCTCTCCCAACCCCACATGCTCCTGTCTCTGACATCGTTCTGCTTCCTGTCCCCATGGTCCTGTGTCTAATGATACTTCATTTGTCTAATGACATTCTGTTCAATGACAGAAAACTGGTTGCCACTCGGGGATGCTGGTCCATCCCAGCTCATGGACATTACAGGACAAAACACTAACTGTGCCTTCACGGTGGTGCCGACAGTTTGCAGACACACACCATTCCTTCCTAGAACTGCCTGGAACCAGCCTGAGGATGCGATGAAGGTCAGCTGCTGCACTGGAGACTCTTCTCACAGCCGAGAAGAGATGGAGGAAAAATGGCTCTTCTGTGTATGGACAGGAAACCGAGGCACAGCAGGGTTGGCCCTAAGCTGTGCATCCAGCCTTGAATGCAAGATAAGATCCCTGATACCTCATTCTCCATGATGATATGGCCTTCATAATCCAAGGTTGACCAACTTCAACCTTTTTTAATATACTGGGCATCGACTAGGTGGCAAATAAGGCCTAAGCAAGGCCAGCTTTATTGGAACGTGATCTATGGACGCATATGTAGAGCCTGTAATTAGGACTTGATGCTAGGTTTAATTCTCTGTCATCACATTCTTGGATGTTCTTGTTTTTGAACAGGCCCTGATTCTTAGTCCACAGTGGGCCATGCAAATTTGACAGCCGGGTCTGTATGTGGTTTTCTCCTTAGGACCGCTCAGCATTGCAGGAAGTCTGCCACAGGGCTGACCAGGGCAGTGTGGTGTGGCAGAGACCATGGAAAGACAGGGGTGTGGAATAAGGAGAGGGACTTAGCCATGCAAGACTTACCAGGCAATGCTATCCAGCTACATAACCTCCCCAGCTGCTAGCCAGCCACCTATACTCTCTCTGTGTTAGGAGAACAGTCTGAATTCTGGTACAGGGGGAGACTGTAGCCCTAAACAGCAGCCTTGTAGCCCACTACCAGGTCTTGGCAGCAATAGGAATACCCAGAAAATATGTACTCTTGAAGTTCTACTTTTTCTATGTGTCTCTTACCCGGATTTCTTTACTCCTCCAAATTCCTGTTGGCCTTTTGTTGTCTCTGCCTTCCCAACCCGAGCCAACCTCAGGAAAAGGACAGAAAAAGTCATCCATGCTGAAAAGCAAGTGACAGACAAAATCAGTGGGCTATTCATCCAAAGGACACGTGGGTGTTTGGGGAATGGATTTGCATCCTGCTGGCCTTCATGCATGACATCTAGCAGGCATTTGAGACATGACGGTTAAGTGAGTGCGGAACGGGTAAATGCATATGGCAAGGCCTGGGAGTCTGAAGGTCAGCTAAGAATAGAAGCTTTGTTGTTGGTTGTGGTGTCTTCACTTTTGTTCCATGGGGTGCCAGAAGATGAAAACCATGGAGAGACTCTCAGATGGTCACAGGGAAGGTTAGGAATCTGGAGCAACAAGAAGGGATGAAGAGGGAGCAAACGTCCATGACCCGAGTTCACGAAGAGGCAAAAAGGACTAGCGAGCACAGGTGAGGTGGGGAGCCCTAGAGTCTCAGAAACTGGGTGGAAAATGCTCATGGATGAGTAGAGAGAACCAGGTAGATGGAAGTCCTGAATAGTGATTCCTGTGTTCTCTGGAATACTGGGAACTAGAAAATAGGAAGGGTTCTGTGTGGATTATCAGAGTAAGTGACATTCAGACTCTTGTAGTATATGCTGCTTCCCCTCTGGAGCTTGGGAAGGTGTGTCTTGGTCTGGCTATGTTCTGCTGTTTTTGTTGTTGTTGCATCAAAATACCTAAGGCTTGGTGCATTGTCCAGAAAGGAAGCTTATTGGTTCTCAGAGTCAGAGGTCCAAGAACCTGCTTAGCTTTGTGAGGGCCTCCTGAATACAAAGCAAAATGGTGGAAGGCATGACAGTGAAAGCATGTGTGAGAGAAAAAATGAGGAGGCAAGGCACATTCTCTTTTCAACAACCATCTGTCTAGGAAACAAACTGTGATCTGGTGTGAGAACTGTTCTCACTTCTCCAGCCGAGGCTCTCCCAGTGGGAGACCCTTTCACTAGGCTGGCTCGTAAAGGTTCACAGTCTCCAACATCATTACACAGGATCAACTTTCTAGCACATGAGCCTTCAGAGACACAAGTGAACCATGTCCAAACCACAGTGGGGCTTCTCTATGGGAGGAGGAATATCGATGGTGTGCGTGGGCTTGAAAGGCATAGGGACTCCTCTATGGACATGTGCTAACCTCGCTGTCTGAGTCTCCTTTCAGCTTCCTAGCAACTTTCTTTCTGGCATCTCTGGCTTGGATTTTCTCACTGCGTTCCTATTTCTTGGTCCTTCCAAGGGAAGAGCAGAAAGTCGGGCTGTCCCAGAATAGAAATTCCTCTGAGGTCCCTTCCCCTTATCACAAGTGGCTACAATTGTTTTTCCCACCAGGTGGAGGCCAAAGAAAACAAGCAGATCTTTCAATATTGACTCTCCTGGCTCCGTGCAGCGGCACAGCCCCACTTCCAGAGCCTCACAGTAAAGGTCATGTCTAACAGCTGCTGAAAGCTATGGGCTGGCCAGCTCTACCAGAATGAACAGACTCCGGGAGACAACCCTGTATTCACATCTTCTGTTTCTCTCCACCGTGGACATGGGGGGATTGGCTGGGAAGAAACCATTTTGTACGGAATTATGAGAGGAAATCAGGCTAGATGCTTATCGCTATTCTAAAGAAATGGGATGAGAATGGAGGCCTCCTTGAAGATATTTCTCAGGCATGACCTCCCTTATGGGCATCTCAAATCTGGACTTCTCCAAAGGCCAGACAAGTAAGACATGGTCAGTGGTTTTCTACTTTGCAGCCATCAGCTCAGATGGAGCCGGGAAATTATATCTTAGTGAGGGTTTCTAGTGCTGTGAAGAGACACTATGACCACAACCACTCCTATAAGGAAAACATTTCATTGGGGTGGCTCACTTACAATTTCAGAGGTTCAGTACATTATTGTCATGGCAGGGAACATGGTGGTATGCAGGCACACGTGGTGCTGGCTACATCTTGATTAGAAGTCAACAGGAAGTGGTCTGTGACACTGGGAGTAGCTTGAGCATAGGAGACCTCAAAGCCCACTCCCACATTAACACACTTCCTCCAACAAGGCCAAACCTACGTCAACAATGTCACACCTAATAGTGCCACTCCCCTTGGGAGCCATTTTCTCTGAACCACAACAGTTGACAAAATCTAACAGGAGCCACAGAGCCAATCCTGTAAAACACATAAGAGATGATAGCCCCAAGAGACTTGACCAATAAATCCCAGCCTGTGGGTGGCCATGCCAGGACACATGGCTTCCATTATGGTTTTGATATGGTGTGTCCCAAGAAGGTTCATATGTTTGAGGCTTGCTCCCCACCTGGTGATATCTTGCCAGGTTTTGTAAAGTTTAGGAGATACAAGCCCAGGGGTAGGAAGTAGGTCGCTGGGGATAGCTTATCCCTGGCTCCTTTCTGTCGTTCTGTCTCCACTTTCTCTCTGTCATCAGGTGAATGCCGCCATGATCTCACTCCTCATGAGCCTAGAATTCACAGAGGTCGTCTATGGACTAAAACCTCAGAAACTATAACCAAAACAAACCTCCTCCCCTTAAATTTATTCTGTCAGGCAACTGCCACAGTTATAAGGAGTCTGACTAATACAATTGTCTCCCATCTCCACCCCCAAGCAGTGCCATCTGTGTGGAAACTCTCTGGACATGGATTCTTCTTTCTCTACCACAGCATTATGAATCCCGTATTTCTGAAGAATGGAAAGGGGTGTGTGTGTGTGTGTATAAAATCATGGTGTCCTCTAAAGAAACCATATCTGCTAATAAACAAAGCATAGCCCTAGGATTCACAATGCCCTGCCACAGAAGTGAAGGAGCGTGGAGACAGAGCTATAGTGAGAACTAGGTCTCATCTCTAGTAGTGCACTGTTCACAGAATGTCTGAGGAAGGCAAGTGCACACAATCTCCACTAATTTTGCTTTCTTGTGCATGCACATATATTTATATAAAACCCAAAATCCAGGGCTCGGGAAATGGGTCAGCAATTAAGAGCACGTGCTCTTCTGGATGACCCAGGTTTAATGTCCAGTACCCACCTCAGGTAGCTCACAGCTTCCTGTACCTCCAGCTCCAGGGGAACCAGAATTCTGTTCGCTATGGGCACTTGCATGCATGTGATGCAATAAACTCACCCAGTCTCTCTCTCTCTCTCTCTCTCTCTCTCTCTCTCTCTCTCTCTCTCACACACACACACACACACACACACACACACACACACACACACTAAATAAACAAATGAATCTCAGAAAAAGTACAAGACTTTTAAATCCAGCACTAATTCTCTGACTTTTCATGCAATAAATAGGGAAACAAGAATCACAGCAAGCAGAGGGTGATGTATGTCACAGAATGTCTTCAGGGGTAGAGTCTGGTGGGACCAACCAATTCCCCGAAGACATGAAGATGAAGAAAAATTGTTCGAAATGACATTATGGAACAGCCCCAAATTGTTTAATTTCTCTACCATTAAGTCAGGGAACATCAGCGGCTTTAAGAGCATGCATTTGCTTTTGATAAAAGAAAACAAGAACTGGCATTTCTAAACTGGTGCACTCAGACGATAATAGATTTTAGGCATCAAAAATTATCCTGACTAACAACTTGGAGTTAAAAAAAGATAAAATACAAAATAATTGATCTATTTAGAAAATCTATGGCTATCTTTTGATCCATTAGAATACAAAAATAATCAAAACAACATCTGCTTGATATTATTTCTAGGACAAACAATTGAGACACCGCAAAATAGCTAAGTAAATAGACAACATCAGCCTTAGGACAGAATTTTACAACCTGCAGAAATGAGTCCTCCTGAGCCCGGTGAGCTTCCTCTGCAATGCGTTCACCTTCATGGCTCACAGCTGCCTTTCCTCCGCACAACCACAGCTTAGACTTTCATCTCCTCCCTTCGACTATGACCTTGGCCTTCTAACCCTCCTGCCTAAGTAGAGCTACTAAATGAGGAGACTGAAAAGCCCAGCCCTAGCTATGCCTCTCGCCAGAATAACAACAACATCTTCCATGGATATAGCTTCTGTGTTTGCAGGATGAGACTCACAATCCTTAGGTTGGTCTTCACAGCCCTCAAGAACCTTCCCATATGGGTTTCTCACGGCTCTGTCCCAACCAGGCCGTACAGAGCCCAGCATTGTTTTCCAGCAGCAATGCCAATTCCTTGCTAACTCTGTTTTCTCTGTCTAAAGGGACCTCCTTGCCACATCTACCCAAAGCCTAGTGGTAGATGCAGCCCTGCTCTTGCCTGCTGCAGGAAGAGAGAAGACATTGCTAGGATCTCACCACCAGGGGAGCGTCCCTCATACCAGTCCTGACCAAGACGTGATCACACCCACTACACATTCAAGCTGTCCACTGGGTTGCTATGGCATGGAAGGGGTTGAGAGATGGTGGGTGTTTAAAAATCTTTTTTTAAGTGTGTGTGTGTGTGTGTGTGTGTGTGTGTACATGTGTCACAGCATGTGTGCAGAAGTCAGAGGGCAGCTTGGTGAGCTTGCTTCTTCCCTTCTACCTTTCACTTGGGTTCTGGGCATCAAACTCAGGTTATCGGGTTTACTGGGCAAGCACCTCTGCCCACTGAGTTCTTTCTTAGCTGATAGGTAGAGATTTAATAAGTATTTAGCTTTAACTAATCCAGGAAGTTTCTTGAACTTCCTCATTCATAAAAATCTCACTAAGGCAGGGCACAACTATCTGTTAAGATTGTGGTGAAAAGCAAATGAGACACACCACATAAAAAACAACTTGTCCAGTGTCTGTTTCACAGTCATTGGAGGAGGAAAAATGTGAGGTCGGGGGGTGGGGGGAGAATGAAAGATAGAAACAACAAGTAAGCGCTCTCTTTCTTCTACCAGAACCGTAGGCAACATTGCCTCATGTTAGGAGAAACCGGCCCATATTATCTATCTGGGTAGAAATGATTCCGTGACCCTGGAAAATGTAGAAGTAATAAATTTTCTAAATATTTATTATATTTGATGTGTGTGTGTGTGTGTGTGTGTGTGTGTGTGTGTAGTTGCCTGTAAAGACGAGAAGAGAGCACTATCTTCTGGAGCTGGCATTACAGGGAGCTGTGAGCCTGTCATGTGAATGCCCAGAAAACTCCGGTCCTCTGAAAGAGCTGTAGTTCCACTGAGTCATTTCTCCAGTCCCGGGTTAATTTTGGGGATCCATTGTGTAGAGTTATTAGCTGACTCTGAGCTGGACTAGACATTAACATTTCAAGATGGAAGGAAAAGCAGAAAGTTCCTGTCCCGGGGAGAGTGAACTGCAGAGGGAGCTGCAGGCAATAGAGACCAGACTAGAAAGTGCTCAGTCCTGTGCCCCTCCTCTCCCCCACACCCTTCTCTAGGTCAGCAGACTGAGCTCCCAGAGCAGCTTCTGGTATCAGAGAGTCAAGAGGTTAATACACTGCTTTCTCAACGGCGACGACAATGCTTGTTCAGAACTGCAAGGCAATCATGCCGTTCCGGAAATTGACTGGTGGCGGGCAAAAAGCTGAGAGATGTTTGCTCATGAGAGCTTCTGTAGAGGGAAAGCAGTGTGAATCTGTGGTAATCACAGCCCTTCCCACTCCTCTCTCCAGCTCTGTGCTCTGACAGTTCCGTCAGGACAGGGAAGGTCAGCAAAGCCTTGGGCCACCAGTAGACTCACTTGACCCAGAGCAGAGCTAGCTTAAGAGATGATCTCAGAAGCAAGGGTACAGACAGAGTGGTGGCTTCCCTAGTCAGAAACTGTACAGCAATCCCTGACCAGGTGACTGGTAGGCATTTAGCAGGGTATTCCAGAAAGTGAAGCAACCCTGGGGAGACTGATAAAACCCTGGGCTGTCATGGGTTAGCCAAAGGTTGTGTGCACCTATTATCAAACAGAAACAGCCTAAGCACCCTAGCCTGGGGATGGCCACCCATGTGCAGGAGCTTAGAGATGCCAGAGGAAACCAGAACAAGGGCAGCCTTGGGTTAGGGGTCTGCAGTCTAGATGGTTTCTGTAAGCAGGGACTGGGAGTCTTGCTTGAAAAGCCTCTAGGCAGGCAAGAGGTGACGTTAGATTTTCAGAATTAAAAATAAAGCACACACACACACACACACACACACACACACACACACACACATCAAGTATCAGACTGTTGTGTGACACCATTTCCCCCGGAGGAATGTGACTAAGGATCGTCTCACCCAGACACACAGCCTACAACAGGAAGACCATCTTCATGAACCAATCAATGGTTTGTTGGGGTTACTTGTATAAGAATGAGTGAGGGGTGATTTAGAAGAACAGAAATTGTTATGCCCGAATTCTGGAACCTGAATCACCACCACGAGACTGACTCCAATGCAAAAAACAAAGTCTTTATTGGCAAGTTAACTCAGGTCCCTTCCTTTGCGCATCAGCGATAACCACAGCAGCACCCCAGGAACAGGGCAGGAGAGACCCATAGCAGACCCATAGCTCAGGAAATTCCGAGCTTCAGGACTTGTGATTGGCTGCCCCCTAGTGGTGTGAGGGGGAATTTCAGACTTCCAGATTTGGGATTGGCTGCCCTCAGATGAGGGTAATTCCCAACTGCCAGTAACCACTGCCTGAGACTCTAATAGGCCTGTTTTCCCTATTCAGAGATTGGCTGGTTTCAATTTAAGGGCAAAAATGGCTCCAGTTCTGGGGTCAATCTATGTTTCTTTTTCTGGTTCTTTCTAGCGTTTTACCTAATCTTGCGGCCAATCTCTTTGGTATGCCCTGACTCTAGGGACATAGTGCTTTCTTTTGGTCCTAGTTTCAGGGTCAGAGGGGCATCATCTCTCCGGCTCTAGGTTTGGGGTACAAAGTGTCTCTTCCTCTGGCTCTGGTCCTGTTTTCAGGGTGTGTTTCATTTCCTGACTCTAAACTAGAGCCAGGTTGCTTGAGGGTTGCGCTAGGGCAATGGACTCACTGATTCTGTGGGGCCTGAGCCTCTCAAAATGTCTCAGAGATACTACATCGTCAAAAACCCACCTTAACATGCTGACTGCTCATGAAACAAGAAATCTGGAGCATCATGCCCAGCCAGCAGGCAGGTCAGCAGGTTGGAGAGCAGCCTTCCTAGGTAGCTCCATTGGCCAGAATTCCTCCCACTGACTTTTGCTTCCTCTTGGAAGTTCAGGTTATCTGAAAGTGGCTTTCAGCACTCCTTTCTGCTTCTATAAGCTTGGAGGGGGAGGAAACATAGTGAATCTGGTCAGTTTCAGGAACGTGCTGAAGCCTTCAAATTGTTTACTTCTTGAGTTTAACAAGCTTCCTTATAAGATGGAATGTTTTAGCTCCCCTTAGAATATCCTGCGTCTTCATGAACTTAACTGCAAGATGGAGGGTTTTTCAGAGGAACTTGCTCCACAAAATAGACACATCCACGAACGCATATTGCTGAGGCAGAAGATTGAGATTTCAGCCAAACAGGACACCATTGCCACTCAAGAGAAAGTGTAACTCCACGGTGGCTTTAATGTGCAATACACAGTTTCAGAGCGCAAGTCAGGTAAAGAGAGAATGTGTTCAGGAGGAAAACACAGCCAACAGGAACCATCTCTGGTTGTCACTAGATGTTGGAGTAGCAGGTAACGTCTGGAAAGCAGCTATTGTAAATATGCCCAAGAGCTAACAGAAACTCTACTTAAAACTGTAGGGAGCGTATAAAGCAGCAAGTAAGAATTCAACAAAAAGATGGAAACCATACAAATGGATCAGTTCCAAAACCAGGGTGTGGAAATGTGGCAATCATTTTCAAACTAGTTTAAAAAAAAAATACCGGTCAACCAAGATTTTATATCCAGCCAAATGATCCTTCATAATGAAGACAAAGTAAAGACATTTCCAGGTGGCCAAAGGCTGAACAGGTGATTTCCCAGAAATACATACATTTGCCCTTTTCCTCCAGAGCACCTGTGTCCTGTTAGCCCTTGCTTAGAGGTCCCCCCCCACCCCAATGGTTCTTCTTTAACTTCCTTGTTTCAGAGATCACTCCAGGTTATATATTCACACCCATTCAGCGGCTGAAGGACATTTAGATTGTTTCCATTTCCTAGCTGTCCTGGTTAGTATTTTGTTTGTTTGTTTGTCAAGCTGATCCAAGTTGGAGTTATATTGGAAGAAAGAACATCAATTGAGAACAGTCTTACCTAAAATTGGCCTGTAGACAACCCTATGGGACATCTTCTCTATTAATAATTGATATGAGGGGGCCTAGACTCTAGTGAGCAGTGCCACTTCTGGTCGGGTGGATTGTGTAAAAATGCAGACCGAGCAAGTCAGAGGGACCAAACCGGTAAGCCATGTTCTTCACAGTCTATATGTTCTCCATGGCCTATGTTCTCCATGGCATCTGCTTCACTCCCTGCCTGACTTCCATAGTGCTGAACTTTATTTGAGACATGCAAACTAAAATAAACCCTTTCCTCTCCAAGTTACTTTTGACCATGGTCTTTATCATAGCAATAGAAAGCAAACTCGAGTACCATTCAAGAATATATATCTTTTTTTCCTTTCCATTTTATGTGTATGGGTGCTTTGTCTGCATGTAGTGCCTGTGGGTACCAGAAGGGGGCGTTGGATCTTTGAACTGGAGTTACGGATAGTTGTGAGCTGCCATGTGGGTGCTGAGAACCAAGCTTGGGTCCTCTGGAAGAGCAACCAGTACTCTTAAACCCTGAGCCATCTCCCCAGTATCACTTTTCACATTTTTATTGGGGTTCCATTCATGAGTGGGACTATTCACAGGTTCTTAAGAGTCCTCAAGGTGACGGGGCACATTAGGCATGGGCACCAGATGGTTGTAGGGTACATTCTAGTGACCACAGCAGCGCACTTGGTGTAAGGGCTGTGTGAGGGCAGAATTACCACAAGGCTGCACACAGTGATGGATGAGGCCAGCACCAGTTCCTTTGTCCAGGCACTCTTGAGGACAGTGGGGTCGCCCAGTCATCAGAGTCCACCCTAAATATTTTGCAAAGAACACTTGATATGCTAACACAGGACAGAAAGCAGGATAACACAAAACCATCAGTGTGAACCAGAGAAGGCAGAAAGGTAGGGAAGGACTAGGAAAGTGACATTGGACAGATGAACAAAACAGGGGACAGTTGTACTTGAGGTTGAGGTTGGAATTGATCTGATTTTACATGTAAATGGTCTGGATATATAAATAACAAGAGATTATCACAATGAGGAGAGAGAGGGAAAGAGAGAGAGAGAGAGAGAGAGAGAGAGAGAGAGAGAGAGAGAGAGAACCTGATTACATCCATAAAAAACTGACTTTAAAGACACAGATTCAAGGCTAAAGAGATACCAAATAACACTAAACAAAAGAAAAGTGCAGTAATTATACTGATTTCAGACCAAGTGAACCCCGGGACATGAAGGATTAGCAGGGCAGTGGATGCTGATGATAAAGTGAAGGGATTATGCAGTCCCTGCTGTGTGCACTTGACATCAGAGTGTCAAAATAGGTGAGGCCCAGACTGATAGAACTAAAAGGAGAGATAAACACACTCCCTGTTGCGGCTGCAGATGTCAGCACCCATCCTTCCGTGATTGAGATCCAGCAAGCAGAAAATCAATAAGGATGTAGCGAGCTGGATAGCACCATTAATCAACTGAGTATAATTGACATTTATAGACTATTTCATCCAGTAACAGTGAAATACCCATTATTTTCGAGCTCCTATGGAACCCTCGCCACGACAGAGTACATTCTAGGCCTGTAAACAAACCATAGCAAATTTAAAAGAATGAAAAATCATACCAAAGTGTGTTCTTACCACAATGGCATCAAATTAGAAATCAATAACAGGGGGGGAAAGCTGGAAACATTCCAAACAGGTGAAGAAGAAACACACACAGGGAAGAAAATGCAAATATTTTAATGAAATCAAAATTAAACGCAGCTTCATCAAAATCTGAAGGATGCCGTGAAAGAAATCAATGGTGGGGAGATTTACCACACTGCACGGGTGACTTGAGGAAGAAGAAACACCTAAGCCAGCAGTCTGTGTAGCCACCATAAGACACTAGAAAAGGGGAAGGAAAATTAAGGGCCAAGTCAGAGCTTCATAAATTAAGATGCAAAGTTCATTGACGAGATGACATCACATGATTAAGACATCGTCTTTCAGTGAAGTGTGTGGCTGCCTGCTCGTGGTCTTGCTGTGGGATATTTGTACATTGTGTGAAGATGCAGTGCTGTGACTGGTGTAATAAAAAGCTGAACGGCCAATAGCTAGGCAGAAAGAATAGCTGGGACTTCTGGGCAGAGAGAGAACTCTGGAAAGAAGAAAGGTGGAATGGCCAGAGAGACATGGAGGAAGCAGAATGGGCAGTAAGCAGATGAGGCAATGAGCCACGCAGCAAAATATATATTAAATACTGAGTTAATTAAGCTATAAGAACTAATTAGGGACAAGCCCAAGCTAAGGCCAAGCTTTTATAATTAATAGCAAGTCTCTGTGTCATTACTTGTGACCTGGCAGGCCAAATTTGACTACATGATCTCAGCACTTCAGTGGTAGAGGCAGAAGCATCAGGAGTTCAAGGTCACCCTCCAGGAGACATCAAATTGGAGGCCAGCCTGAGCTACAAGAGAGACCCTTGTCTCAAAAAACAACAATAGCAACAAGCACTCAGTTCTCCCTAAGCTGGTGCACGCAACATATATCCCATCACCCTTTGTGATAGAAGGTGACAAGTTGGCCTTAGAGTGTTTATGAAGCTACAAAACAAGCTGGAACAAGTAAGACAATTTTGTAAGAGACAACGTTGAAGGATGAGTGCTCCCCATTTCATAAGCTACTACAAAACTTTAATTCCCAAGACACCATGATATATAGGGATGCATGTTCTTAGAGCAGAACTGAGAATCCAGATATAAATGTTACATTCGTGAACAATTGACAGTTCACTGGAGAAAGCAGGGTCTCCAACAACAGGGGCCAAGACAGGGATGTCCACAAACTTCCATCTTTCTCTCGCCTTCCACAGGAAAAGTTAGCTCCGAATGGGCTGTAGTCTGAACGAAGGAGCTACAGCTGTGACCTGCCTAGGAGGAAAAATCTTGGTGGAATCTTAGCGAAATCTCTGGAAATCCGTAAATCAGAGCCATAAAAATCTTACAAATCCTGATGTACGGCACTTCATTAAATGTAAAAGCGTCTGTGCTTCAAAAACAACCCAAATTAAACAAAAAGGTCATAGATTGGGATAAAATATTTACAAAATGTACACGAGAGAGAGGATTTATATCGAGATTCTAAATAGAGGCTTGACGACTTGAGGTGACTGATGGCCTGATTAAGACTGGGTGAAAGGCTGGAGCAAACACTCTGTCAAAGAAGATAGAAGGGTGATGCGCAGACACAGGGGGAGGGGCTCCGCTGTTAGTCGGCATTAGTCATCAGGAGACGCAGCCTCAAGACGCGTTATACAGTTGTCTACTGCAGGAGCCGCACAGACACTTGCATAGGACAGTGACGACCACAAACCTATAAAATCAACTTGCACGCAGGCATGGAGAAAGCGGGGCTCTGGCATAATCTTGGCAGAAGGGAATGTGGTTCGACCTTTACAAACCACTTCACTCAGATTTGTGTTATTGTTGCTGTTTTGTTTTTCCTTTAAATTAAATGTAGACCTACAGGAGGTCCAGAGATTTCTCTGGAAGAAAACTGTCTAACAGGAATGAGAATACCTTGTGAGTGAATGTGCACAGCAGCGTTATGTATAATTGTCTCAAACTGGAAACAGTGCAAATGTCTGGAGAAAGGATAAACCCACAGAATGGATCCAGACATTCAGTGCAATGTGATCGGGCACTGTAGAAAGGATGTAACATTAGGCCGTGGTGTGATGTGGACTGACTTCAAACAGTTTGCTTAAAAAGCCACAGTCAAAGGCTCCACAGTGTACGTGATTCCGTGTGTGCTCGATGTCCAGAACAGGCACTTTACAGTGATGAATAGCAGATTGCTGATGAGCTGGGAGGGAAGAAAGGGGGGAGGATGTCAGTTCACCTCGAGAGAGCACATTTAATGGGATTTTAGGAGGAGAGTTTTATAAAAGTGGATAGTGACCACGGTTGTCCAACTCTACAAGTGTGTTAGAAGTCATCAAGTTGCTCACTTGCAATAGGTAGAATTTTAAGATATAGCAAACATCTAATAAATCTGCAAAACAGAAGAAAGACTAAAACCTATTCAAACCACACTAAGCTACAGCTCCTTATGGTTCCAGAAAATGAATGACCCCTGGAAGATGTGGAAACTCGGAGTGACAAGATCCACCCCTGATAAGGAGATCTGTTGTGACATAAATTCTTCCTCCTCTTCCTGACCTATACAACTCCACTCCGGCCCAAGCTACAGCTAGCCTTGCTCAGGCCATGGTGTTGGAGGGTCCTTCTTTCTATATGTTGCTTTCATTGATTGAATAAAAGAAAACTGCCCTGGCCTTTGATAGGGCAGCCCTTAGATGGGCAGAGAATACAGAACTGAATTCTGGGAGGAAGAAGCAGGGTCAGAGAGCCACCCACCATGAAGCTGCCAGGTTAGACATGCTGAATATTTCCCGTTAAGCCATGACCTCGTGGTGACATACAGATTATTAGAAATGGGTTGAGTCAAGATGTGAGAGTTAGCCAATAAGAGGCTAGAACTAATGGGCCAGGCAGTTTAAATTAATACAATTTCTATGTAATTATTTCAGGTGTAAACTAGCCAGGGAGCCGGGTGGCAGGAACGCATCCCTCTGCTCCTTTTACAAGGCCATGCCCTTTCCAGCCATCTACCATTTCAGCGGACACTTCCATTTCCCTGCCAGAATCTCTGGGGCCATGTGCCAGGTTTGCCCAATCATTTTCAGCATCATAAAAAGGAAATCTCTTTGATGCCAGGAATGGTATAAATCCAACTGAAATCAATTCTTAGCTACAATCTTGGCTTTTAACCAAAGCAGAGCTAAACATTAGAAACATGTATTTATTTCTCAGGCATCACTAGCCCCCTTTCTCTATCATAAAGAACCGTGATGAAAGAGAACCCTGGATGCTGCAGTGAATACATACAAGCTTCTGTCTGATCCCTTGTACATGAGTGTCTGTGCATGTGTATGCACATGTGTAAGCATATGGCTATGTGTGTGTGTGTGTGTGTGTACATGCACACGTGTGCATATGTACCCATATACACACACATGCCTATTCCCAAAGGCATCGGTGGAAGATGGGAGGTAAAGATGTGGCCATTTGGTGTCTAAGCCATTGAGTTTTACTTGGGTGGCACATCTGTGAAGGAATGAGAGGCTGACATCACCACTTCCTCTGCCGACTTGGTTTGTTGGTTCCTTATTTTCCTAATAGGAAGATGCTTCTCTGGGGCTGCAGCTGGATGCTTCCAAGGGCAGAGCTAAGCAGCCCCTTTTCTTTCCATCTGAACCAGAGTAGCTATGTCTTTCAGGGCCACAGAATCCCTCAGCTACCCATTTCATGCATTCTCTGCAGTTCTTTTCTTGATCCTTGATCATTTTACAGCTGTGCCGGCTAGCTTTATCAACTTGACATAAACTGGAGTCAGTTGAGAGGAGGGGACCTTACTGTGAAAATTGTCCCTACCAAATGGGCCCATGGACAAGCCTCTGAGGCATTTTATTGATAGATGGTTGGAGTGGGAGGGCCCAACTCACTTTGAGCAGTTCCACCCTTGGGCTGGTGGTCCTGGGTAGTATCAGAAAGCAGGGCGAGCAATCCCTGGGGAGCAAACCTGTAACCAGGTCCTCACTGGCCTCTACTTCAGTCCCCGCTTCCAGGTTCACGCCCTGTTTGGGTTCCTATCCTGACTTCCTTTGACGATGCACAGTGAGGTGGATGCACAAGCCAGACAAGCTCTTTCCTTCACAAGATGTTTTTGGTCATGGTGTTTCATCACAACAGAAGCCCTAATAAGACAGCAGCAGATGTTTATTGGGCTCCTATTAGGTGAAAAAGTCCATCTCAGATGCTGTGGGGATACAGGGATGACAAAGAAGAACATTTCCTCACATAACTTACAGTCTAATTAAAGCAGAAGGTAGACAGGTGACATAAATGACCACATTAGTAGGTAACAGTTGATCTCCTAGGTATCAAGAAAACTACCAGAGTCTTGAGGAAGGGAAAAATCCTTTAAGCTAGAACAGTCCAGGAACCCTGGTGGGAAAGTGTCCTTTAAACTGGGGCTCAAAGATCGATAGAATTTTGGTTGGCATAGTAACCAGAGGAAAGGAAATGGAGATGGAAGGAAAGCCGTGTGCGTGGAATGTGACTTTGGAAACACAAAAGCACAGGGCATGTTTGGGAGGAACACAGAATATGCATCTGCCTCCGAGAGACACACATACAAGTCTATACATACAAGTAAGAGCTGGAATTTTGAACTCATCTCTAGACAGGCAGGTTAACCTCTCTACTAGAAAGCCATTTAAATCATGGAAGCCAGACCCAGCTCTCTTGACTGACTGCAATCCCTGAGAAGCTGCCCAATATGACCACAAGCATATGGGGTCTGTGCTCCATGACCATCGGGTCTCCTCCAGTCCCAGAACTGCACCATTTGGTGGTCTCTGGAAGGCTAGGAACAGAAAATAAACTCTGCCTTTTGTACGTTGGGCAACAAGAACTTTGTATGACTCCTGAATAAAAGTTCTGGTCTCTTCAAGAATTGCCGGCGGGGAGTGGGGTGGGGGGTGGTTGCTTGGAATGGGCTCCTCTGGAGTGTACGAAATGATCACCATTTGTGGCACGGAGCACACAGACCCTTCAGATAGGTGGTTCTGCCTAGGCTTCAAATACCAGGTAGATTGACTGGTCTGTGTTACCCACACAATGATGGGAGACAGGAGGTATGCACCATAGTCTTAAAACTGTGTGACTTTTGTTACTCTCCAAATGAAGAGTCTCGAGTGGTCCCCATAGAGATATATTTCAGTTAGATAGGCATTCTTCATATCTTTCAAAGACTACATAATATGGCATTTAAACTGTTTTAATAACTTAGGGCTTTTCATGACAATGAGACATGTCTGCTCCTGGCAGCTCCAATCTACTTCAAGAGGAAGATGGGCATCAAACAGGCTCCTTATGGAGTTGGTTAGCCGTTTGGGCAAGAAACTGCTCTTGCCTGGACTGTTGAATAAACCTGACATGAAAAACCCACAGAGAGAGGACCGCTGAACTTGCCTAAAGGTGAGAAGATCCTTTGGGGTTCCTGTTTCATGAAAGAGTCTGCAAGACATTCTGCAGGACACAGAAGAAAGTGACTAAAGTGTCTTTAAAATTTCCTGCTTCATGGAAATGTCTGCTGGATACTATGGGCCTGAAGGCCAAAGATGAATGCCCCAACAGTACAGAAGAACTTTGGGTGACTGTCCAGGCAGCAAGATGTCTCTGTCATTTCTAGAGTTTTGGAAGTTGCTTACCTCTCATTTACTTAGGTAATATAAGGAATGAAAAAACTGGGAGAAATATTCTTCCCCAGAGAACACACCAACTGGTTATCAAATATCAAGTGGTGAGCCTGAAGACATGTACATATAAGTGACACTATACAGGCTAAGAAAACCCTAGTTCTGTATTCAGAAATACACATGTATTCCTATGTATGTAATAAATGTATGCAATATTATGTCAAATAATGAAAAAGATGCGTGAACTTGAAAGAGAGCAAGAGAAGTTCTGTGGGATGGTTTGCAGGGAGAAAGGGAAGGGGAAAAATGTGATTATAATCTTAAAAAAACAAAAGAAATAATAATATACAAAATGAAATAGCTCCCCAAAATGATATGTTTAAAGCATGCTAAAATCGCAGAACTGTAGACTGCTAAGCGGAAATACTTGTAGTCCAATTCTGTAAGATGTTTTTGGAACCCTACTGCGTTCTACAGGTGGAGTCATTGTTGGCCCCACCCAACCTTGCTGCTTCTGCTCCTCTACCTGAAGTGCGTGCCATGCCAGTGACACCATTAAGGCTTTTACCCCTTCTCCTCAATTCTGCCTCACTGAACACCAAGTCTACTGACTGGGTCTTCTGTAATACACAGACACTCTGCTCCCCAACCCCACACTACTGTTTGGTCCAAATCCTCACAATCCCTTACTGAACTATGGCCACAGTCCCTACATGAATCATGTTCTCATACCCAAGGTATGTGTTTTAAGCCAGGATCTCTTTTAATTTCTGAAGGTACCATGAGATGCCTGTCCTTTCATGGAACTTGCTTTTGAATGAAAGTTCTAACTAATGAGAAAGCCAATAGGGGAATGTCACGATGGTGTGTTCTAGAAGGCAAATGAGCTATCACAGGAGAATAACTGAGGGCTGCGGAGGTGCAGAAACAGAGTGGCTACAGAGACATATGGGAGCTGGGGACTAAGAGCAGCCAGCATCTCCTACAGTAAGCCAGGAATGGGGTGGTGCAGCAGGAGAGGGGCACAGTTAGGACAAAGTGCAGAAAAATCATGGGGTTTTGCCTAGGGTGATGGCAGAGGGGATCGAGAGAAGTAGATGACATCAGATTATGTTTTAAACACAGACCAGACCTAATGAACCAATTTGGGTCAGATTGACTTATAGATGAAAGAGACTTACAATGATGAGTGACTGAGTGGATCGTGGTGATATTTGTTATCCTGACAAAGAAAGGAAGACTTGAGACAAAGAGAAGGCCATGGCAGTGGAGGAGGCTCTAACTTACCCCTAGGGGGTTCTCATGCAACCCCCTAGGAGGCCAGAATGCTTCCATTGCCTGGCTCTGCCACAACTCCTCCCCACTGCGAACGCAGGGCTCCACTGTCATCTAGGAAAGTGTACACACTACTTCTCCACACAGACCCAACTCGATAGTCCAAGGTCACCTGTCACTTCATCATAGAGTTTTTAAAACTGTCTAGTGCTCATCTCAATACACAGGGAACTCTGCTGTTGGATGAAACGGGAAGCAGGATTCCACCATCGTTGCCCTTCCTGTTTCAAGACCTGGCATGCAATGGTACTCAGTAACACTGATGGGACAGAAAGAGGGGAGGAGGAAAAGGAGAGAGGGAAAAAGGGAAGGGGAGGGGAAGGGAAGGAAAGTAGGGGGAAGAAAGAGAGGGAGTGAACGACTGTTCTTTTGGTGAGAGCCTTCTCGGAAGGAGAATGTGGCACCATTTGTACCATCTTCTGGCGTGTGTGGGGACTGAAACCTGGGATGGAATGAGAAGAGCGCCATCTAGTGGTCAGAAGACTGTTCTGAAATTTTTCCCCCAGAAAAGCAGGTAAAGCAGGAACTTGCCCACATCAAGTGATATTTTAAAGCCATCTGGAGTAACATCATCCAGAAATTGATTTGCACGTGTTTCTCACATGCCTCGTGGGAAAACTCAGAACAGTAACAAAAATATTGAGTGGCCTGAAAGGTGAATGTATTAATAGAAATATGATTGCTAGCTCTCCTCTGGCAGCAGAGCCCTGAGTGTTCAACTTCATGCAGCCAGACCTTGCGGAAGCTCTGCTCCTTCCATATCAGTTGTGACCCTTCGTTAATAACCTGATGATTCTGTGCAGGGAAGTGAGTCACTTCTGTCCTGGGCTCCCAGGAACATCTGCGAGACCAAGGTAGCCCTGGTTGAGGGCATGGACGCTGCAGTAGGGGTGGGCACAGGTCCAAAGCAGCCTCATGTCTGTGTGAGCCAAACAAGTCCAAGCACTGCCCAGAAGCCATCAGCGGCTCTGCTGGTTAGCTGTGAATTGCTCTCTGCTGCTGAGCGGCTTTCTTTTCCGATTTAACCAAGAGTGGGGGAAATGGTGGGGCATTGACTGCCATTTATGCCTCGAGCCTATGCCTGCAGAGACCACTATGGGGATATTTTCATCTTCTTGTTTTTGTTTGAGTACTGGGGATGCAGGAACGTGGAGGTCTGGTTTGGCCATGGAGCATAATATTCTGTTTGCTTATTTATAAAAGACCCAACTACGCTGTGTTCCGTAGCTCAGTTAAGAACACTAAATAGCAAGTTGCAGTGGAGGAAGAATGGATGGCGTAAAAGACTGAATTCTTTCCCCAACTGTGTGATCTCAGCCAAATTATATGATTGCTTGGAACACTGCCTTCTCACCCCACACCCACCCAGGTCCCACCTCCACCCCCTGCACAGTTTCTTTTCTCTATTCTTCTTCTTCTTCTTCTTCTTCTTCTTCTTCTTCTTCTTCTTCTTCTTCTTCTTCTTCTTCTTCTTCTTCTTCTTCTTCTTCTTCTTCTTCTTTTGCTGCTGCTGCTGCTGCTGCTGCTTTAGTTTTGTTTTGTTTTAAGATAAAGTCTCACTAAATAGACCAGGTTAACCTCAAACTTGCCATCCTCCTGCTTCAGCCTCCTCAGTCCTATAGCAAACCCCTGTACCTAGTTCTGAATGCTGTATTTCTAAAAGTTGAGATGAGGAAACAATTTGCTGTGTTGATTTCTATGAACAAAAGCTGTAAAGAAATCAAACAAATAAAAGCATTTGTTACTTTAAAGATAATTTACTGAGGTATAATTTGCATACAGTGAAATCCATAAATCTCAAGTCCGTAGTCTGATGGGTCTTGTCCACTGTATACAGGAAATTTTCTTCCTATCGTGGAGCTTTTTTTTTGCCTTGCCTTAAGTTTCCTGAAAGAATTTCCACCCACCATGTGGTCTGCCTCTGAATTCAACCACACTGTGGAATGTACTGATACACAACCAATCATGGGGTGCCCAGACCCAGTGGATACATCCACAATACAAGTCCTGCACCTAAGCAGGAGCATGGTGGAAAAGAGGGTGGGAAGGATGTTAATTAGACCTAGAGGACTGGGAAATCTATCCTGAGACTGTGTCTCCTAGAAATAGCAGAGGATCCCCACACCTGATACCTCAACAATATGGCTGCCTAAACAAGACCTGAGCAAGCTCAACACCAATAGAAAGGTTAACATAGATGGTGAATCTCATGGGCCCCACCCCAGACAAAGAGCAAAGAACTACACGTGCCAGTGTATGCTGACAGCAGAAGAGGCCATCTTTCCTGGGGATGAGGCTGGTTATACAATACCAGTGGTCAGCCCTGGAATCATGTACATGCTAGCAACTGTGAGCAGACTGAGCAGGTTGTATTTGGACATTTATGGGTGTGTGTGTGTGTGTGTAATAACAATTAAAGAAAAAGAGTCCAGGATTTTGAGAGGGATTGAAGAAGGTCAAGGGAGGATCTGGAGGAAGGAAAAGAAATGAGAAGAGATTATATCTTTACATGTTAATAAAAAAGAAAGAGAGGGGAGAAAGAAAGAAAGAAAGGAAGAAAGAAAGAAAGGAAGGAAGGAAGGAAGAAAGAAAGAAAGAAAGAAAGAAAGAAAGAAAGAAAGAAAGAAAGAAAGGAAGATTAAAAAAACCCAGCAAACCTTGGCCAACTAGAGTCTTGTTCTTGATCCCCACAAAAGTGAGCCTATTGCTCCTCAGGGTCATGCAGAAGACAGGAGGTTTGGTGGACCAAAGCAGGCAAACTTTCTGTGAGGATCATTTCAGGCTCGAAAGAGTGCAACCATTCCTTGTTATTGTTTATTGCTACAATAAATTATCATACATTTTAAAAAATTGTCTGGGCGCCTAGAGGCATAGCTCAGTGGTTGAAAGTACCTATGACTCTTGCAGAAGACCTGAGTCTTTTCCTGCACTGTCTGTGACTCCGGCTCCAGGACATCTGGAGCTGTCTTTTGGGCTCTAAAGGTAATGCATGCACATGCACACATTTGTGTGATGTATGAGGGAGTCTGAGGTTGACTTTGAGTAGCTTCCTATCTCTCTGCATAATCTTTTGGCACAGTCTTTCAACAAACCTGAAGCTCAGGGATCCTACTAGACTGTCCAATGAACTTGAGGTATCTGCCTGTTTCCACCAACCCCCACAGAGTTACAGGTACCCAGCCCACACAGATCTTACATGGCTGATGGGATCAGAATTCAAGTCTTCATGCTTAGTTGACTTTACCCTCTGAGCCATCCCCCATCCCTGATACTAACTCTTTTCTAGGTTATTGTATTAAACTTACTAGTGGTTTGTCAAAAATGTTTACATCTATGTTAGTAAGAGCACTAGTAATAACTTTGGGTTTTTGTCAAGTTCATACGAGCTAGAGTTATCTGGGAAGAGGAACCTCCTCAGCTGAGAAAAACCTCTATCAGATTGCCTATAGACAAGTCTGTGGGGTCATTTTCTTGATTAATGATTGATATGGAAGGGCTTAGTTTGCTGTGTGTGGTGCCACGGCCCTGGGAAGGAGATCATGGATGACATAGAAAGTGGGCTGACCAAGTCAATAAGCAGTGACCCCTTCTTCAGTCCTTGCCTGATTCCCTCAGTGGCAAACTGTGACTCACAGTCGTAAGCTGAAACAAACGCTGCCTTCCCCAAGGTGCTTTTGACCACGGTGTTTATCACAGCACTGGAAACCCTAAGACAGACACGAACACACCTGCTCTTCGGTTTATAAGGGGCTTGAGTAGTGTTGGTACTGTTACTACTTTAAATATTTTACAGAACTTGAAGTTTGTAGGACAGTTTTGAAATTATAAATGTAGATGATAGATTCTTTAAGGGGCATCCTGGTTTGCTTTCTGGTGCTGTGATAAACACCGTGGCAAAAAAGCAACTTGGGGTGGGCGATGTTATCTTATCTTACAGGTTACCGTCCTAATTGAGAGATGCCAAGGCCGGAGCTGAAGCAGAGACCATGGAGGAACTCTGCTTACTGTGGTTTTGCTCTGGCTTCATCAACTACTTTCGCCCAAGCTCACCTACCCAGAGGTGGTGCCACCCACAGTGGCAGTTAGCAATCAGAAAAATGGCCACAGATGTGCCAATTTAGTGAAGATAATTCCTCGATGGATGTTTCCTCTTCCCGGATGTGTCAGGTTGGCAGCCAAAACTACCCGTCACAATGGACTTTGTTAATTTATGTTTTTCAGGGAACTTTTTGTTTCCTTTAAGCTGTCAAATACATTGTCATAATTTTTTATATAATATTCCCGAGCTATCCTTTAAGTGCCTATAGGATCTGTAGTTACGCCCCCCTTTATCCCTGACATTGGCAATTCGTGTCCCATCTTCTGCCCGACTATGTGGGTGGAGGCTCCTCAGTTTGATCTCATGAGGAAAGCTGATCTTGGTTCCGTTGGGTCTTCTCTTGTCTGTTTTCAGTGTCTTTGATTTAGGCTTTCTTCTTATTCTTTTCCTTTCTGTTTACTTTAAGTTTAATTTGCTCTTGTCTTAGGGTTTCTATCGCTACGAAGAGACACCATGACCGCAGCAACTTTTGCAAAAGAAAAAAATTAATTGGAGCTGGCTTACAGTTTCAGAGGTTTAGTCCATTGTCTTCATGGTGGCATGCAGGCAGACACGGAGCTGGAGAAGGAATGGAGAATTCTATATCTTGATCTGCAGGTAGTAGAAGCAACTGTGTGCCACATTGGGCATACCTTGAGCATAGGAGACCTCAGCGCCAACCCCCACAGTGATGCACTTCCTCCAACAAGGCCACACCTACTTCACCAAGGCCACACCTCTTAGCCAAGCCTTCAAACACATGAGTTTCTGGGGGCCCTGTCTGTTCAATTCATCACAGCTCTCTTTTGTATTTTTGCAAGATAGAAAATGAGATTATTAATTTAAAATTTCATAAATTATGATTAATGAAATAATGCTTCTCTAGGCACTAATTTATTTCATAAATGTTAATTAACATGTGCATGTTCCCTTTCACTTATTTCAAAGTATTTTCTAATTCTTTTCAGTCTCCTTTTGGCCATAGGTTTTTGAGAAATTAGTTAATTTTCAACTATTTGGAGATTTTTCTCAATATATTTGTGCTATTTTTTTCTGTTGTGACCAAGGAAATATTCTACTTAATGCGAGTTACTTCAAATTTATTGTCAGTTAATCTTATGGCCCAGTTTATAGTCCATTTTGGTGAAGGCTTTGAGTGGATTTGGAGAAAATGTTTGTTATATTCTTGCTGTATGGGATGCTCTATAAATATCAACTAGGTCAGTTGTTGGTCGTCTTCTGCAGGCTAACGGTATTTTCTACTTGTTTCACCCATGAGTGAGAAAGGAAGGCCGGAATCTTCCACTGTAATTCTGCATTTGCCTAGCTCGCTTTCTGTCCTCTAAGACACTGGCTCCCATATTTGACCTTCTATTTTTAGGCCCATGTCCATTAATTGCTTTGTCTCTCTCATGAGCTCACTCTTTATCACTATGATATGTCTCTCTGTATCTGGCCCCAAAACACCCATTGTTTATCATTGTTAGAGTCAGTCCAGCATCCTTGTAGTTAGCGCTTATACAGCATGGCCTATCTACCTTTGATTTTTAATTATCTGTCTTAAACGTAAAAGTGGATTCCCGGATGTAGAAGTTTCGTGAACTCTAAGAGCCTCTGGGTTAACCGGGGAGTTGAGATGTCCCATCTAGTTTACTTCCTCTCAGCTCAGTGTCACCATCTTGTCACCAGTTTGTGTTTCTGACCTGTCTCTGTTCCTTTTGGACACTTTCACATCCTTCACTACTGGAAAATTTTTAGAATTCTGCTGCATTTTCATCCTTACTTGGCGTATTACTTCTACGACATGAAAAACACCCAGCATGCTCTACCTGCTTCTCCTTGCTTCCTGTTAGTGTTGACAGTTTTGAGTCACACATATAGAGATCGCCTGCCTCATTGAAATTTTTGCTTCAGCCAATGGTCTGCACAATCTCAAAGATGAAAGAAGCCATCTTTTACACTTCCCACAAAGAGTCTATCTTCAGTCACCATTCTTTTTATAGATTCCAATTTACATTTGTTAGCACTTGTCCTCTGCCTGAAGACTTTCCCTTCGGAGTTCTTTGCACACACATCTGCAGGCAATGGGTTCTTCAGCTTCCCGGGATCAGAAAAGCACCTCATTTTCACTACATTTTTATCTTTTCATTTCAATAGAAACAACATGAAATCTATGTTCTTAAGGGTTTTATTATTCTTGTTTGCCTTGCTTTGTTTGCGGCAGAGTCTTACTCTGGAGCTTAGGCTGCCCTCAAACCTATGATTCTCCTGTCTCAGTCCTTTGAGCACACCATGCCCGGCTCAGTCTGAACCACTTTTGAAGTGTGCACCACAGGGCTGCTAACTCCAGGCCCAAGGGTGTGCAGCTGCTTGGCAGCAGTTAGTTACCTTGCAAAACTGAAACTTGATGCCGGTTGAAGAGCGATGGTCTTGGCAACCATCATTCTAGCCGTCCTGCCATCTACTTCAGTGGATTTGATATCTTCTAGAAAATACTCACTTCTGCCGGCTTGTGTTTCAGTACCTATGCCCCATTTCATTTAGCTTCGATTCTGTAAAGTTCCATCCCTGTTCGTATCATAGATTTCGTGTGTGTGTGTGTAAGTGTGTGTGTGTGTGTGACAGAGAGAGAGAGAGAGAGAGAGAGAGAGAGAGAGAGAGAGAGAGGAAGAGAGAGAGAGAGAGAGAAAGAGAGAGAGCACGTGTGCATGCCACAATATGCACACAATGTTCACAGAGGCCAGAAGAGTGCATGAAATCCCCTGGAGTTCAAGTTAGAGACAACCGGGAGCTACTGTGTGGATGCTGGGAACCAAACCCAGGTCCTCTTTGAGAGTCATTGTGCTGTTATGTTAACCCCTGGGCCTTCTCTCCAGTCCAACTCGGCTCAATTTTATATTAGATTCTTGGGGGTTTTCATTAGTGGGCGGGAGAACTCCCTCATGTGTTGTGGGTATTAGTCCATCCGACACGCGGCTTGAGAATGCTGCCTCCCATCCCAAGGCAGCTTTTCCATCTTCTTGATCATTTCCTGTTGCCTGCTCTTGTGCCCAAGTCAGGACACCTGCTGACACAGGGTTTCCTAGTACCTGGTGTCATGTTGAAAAGGCTGCAGTCCGCTTTAAGTGAAGCTTTGAAAGGAGAAAATAATGGCTCATTCTGGTTTGCGCATGCGGATGCCCGATTTTCCCAGCACTGCTTGTTGGGGGAACCATTCTTTCTCAGCTATGTTCTTGGCTCCTTGTCTAGTTGAACTTGGCAGTCATCGCTAATTTCTGGGGTCTGTGTTCTGTTCCCTGGGTCTGTAAGTTTATCATTGTGTCAGTAGTAGGCTGTTTTCAATACTGGAAATTTGTAAAGCTTCTAGCTTTCTCTTTCTCAAGATTATTTTCACCATGCAATCCTATAGGAACTAGGGATTCTTTTTTCTTTATAATTTTGTACAAATGTGTCACAGGGATTTTTTGAAGATGATATTGACTCTATAAATTGCTTCGGGTAATGTGGATTCTTTAATAGTATTTGATCCAAAGGCATGGGATGTCTGGTTTGTGTACGTAGCTCTCAGAACATCTCATTGATGTTCTACGGTTTTGAGCATACAGGTCTCTTGCCTCCTTAGTTAAATTCTTTTCTAGGTAGTTTGTTCTGTTTTGGTATTGATAAAAACAGGATTCCTTCATTTCCCTTTGGGGAAGTATGTTTTAATACAAGGAAATACAATTGACTTTTATAAGGTAGTGCAGACATTTTATCTTTAGAAAGACTTCTAGCTAAAGAAACGCAGGATGCCTTTCCATTTATTTGTATCTCCTTTGTATTCTGAAGGTTCACAGAATTTGGTCTTTGATCATTTCTTCTGCTGAGTTTCAGGATCTGCAAGGCATCCACAGATGAGATCATGCCATGCCCAAGCAGAGGCCACTTTCTGTCTTATCCGTTTAGACTATCTTCTCTTCTTTTGTCTAACTACTCTGCTTGCCTTCGTTTTGGAAAGTTTTCTTTTCCTCAGACTTTTATTTTTTGAGGAAAAAAAAGTCCCTAAAAATCTTTTAGGGGCCAGGCAGTGGTGGTGCACGTCTTTAATCCTAGCACTTGGGAGGCAGAGGCAGGGGGATCTTTGTTGTGAGTTCGAAGCCAGCCTGGTCTACAAGAGCTAGTTCCAGGACAGGTTTCAAAGCTACAGAGAAACCCTCTCTTGAAAAAACCTACCCCCCCCAAAAAAATCCTATAGGGTCTGGTTATGGTGGTACACACCTTTAGTCCCAGTACTTAGGAGGCAGAGGCAGGTGAATCTCTGTGAGTTCCAGGCCAACCTGGCTTACAGAGCAAGTTCCAGGACAGTCAAGGCTACACAGAGAAATATTGTCTCAAAAACAAAAACAAAAACAAAATCTTTAAATGTTTTGAAGATAGTATTTCTGATTTAAGTAACTCTCTAATGAGACAGCTGCTGTTCTAGGTTCCAACAAGTCAATATATCTTTGTTCTGAACACTTCTTCTATTCTATCGTTTATTTTCAGAAGCTTATGCCGTGTGCCTTGAGGCCATGGTCCCTGTGCTTACGCCAACTGAGATTTGTTGAGATTCTTAGAACTTGTGGATTCGATTGGGAGCAGGGGAACTTTTAACTGTAATTTCTCCAGATTGTTTCCTCCTTTCACCTTGGCTGCCCACGGCTTGTCTGTAGATTGACGACGTCCCGGGGTTCACAGGGCCTCTGTGCTTCTCTGTGTTTTTCCTCTGTGTCTTTTGGCATGCGTCCTTTCTGGTGCCTTCCCTGCATCCATCATTGTCTGGGGTTCATGATCTTCAGTTAGCACCATTCGGTGTGGTTTCTTCTTTAAATATTGTGTGTCTACCTCCATGTTTGGCTACAATCTGCATTCCACTTTCCTCCACGTCCTTGCTTTCTAATGACCTTTCACACACGTACAATCATGCTCTAAGATTCTTATGCACTGAATTCATCAGCTCTCTCGTCTCCAGTCCATCCAGAATGATTTTCCTTCCGGTTATAGATGTTATTTTTTTCCGACTCTGTATGCCTGGAGATGTCTCATTTTGTGACAAACACTGTGGGTCACGTGACGTGGACTGCTGGATTTCGTGGTACTCTCTCAAAGAATGCACAGCTGTCCTGGCATGTGATTACGTTGCTAGCAGCTGTGTTTTCCTCTAGAGATTCTCTTTGAAGTTCAATGAAAACAGATCCAGAACAAATGTCCACGATGAAGGAAAATCCTTTTCCCAACGTTCTGTGTATTACAGGGCTTTCACATTCTGGTTGAAGGTGTGAACATTGGTCCAGTCTTGGGTGACCTCTGGCCCAGTCTTGGGTGACCTCTGGCCCAGTTTCTAGCAGTTATTTCCTCAGACTTGAGGAATTTCGTCTAAACAAAGACACACCAATCCTTGAGGAAACCGCTCTGTAGCTGTCTGCAGTTTCCACTTCAGATGCTAAAATTCCTGAACTCTGTTCTCTGTCTCTGTGGTTTAAGAATATCATACTGTTTTAGATTCCCTACCTTTCACTGCAGTCTTATCTCCAAAAAATAAGCTGGGGTAATTGTGGGGCTCACCTAATCTGTTTCTCTTCTCTTAGGGTATCACCATCTTGTATCGCCTAGTGTCCAATATATTCAATTCTTGGCTGCAGGAAGAGAGTGGCCAAGGCAGTTGCTCAGGATCTTACATGCACACTGACCCTTATTCTCGTCTATTGAAACAGACACTGTTATCATCCACTCACTTGTAAATGAGAAGAACTAGTCTAAAGAATTTTCACATGAATTTGCATGCCTGTATGGGGCAAAGCAGTTTCCTCCAGGTTTGATTGACATGATCACGGTCCCTTAGCTATGGCAAGGAAATAAGTGGAGCACTACCTGACAGCTAGTTCTGTAAGCAGGGCTATAAAGCTATCAATACTCCCAAGCAGAAAGTGGAGAGGATCACAGAACACCCATCTAGGATTCCAGCCCTCACTGTCTCCTGCCCCTCAGCATCATGGGATTGTAGGGGATGCTGGAGCACACAGCATCCCACACAGCATGGGAGGTTAGCCGAAGGTGAGACTTCAGGCTGCATCTTTTGTGACTGTCTACACTGCAGGATGACCTTAAAGAGCCCCTCCCTCCAGCCCCTGTCAGCAAACACAACGAGCTCTCATAGGTTCCCTAAGTTGATCTTGGATATAATAGTTACGTAGGTCTGTCATTAGTGTCCCTGGGAGAAGCCGTGTGACAAGCTGGTAAGTGAGAGATCTGGAGATCTGGGATTTGAACCAAGGAAATCTGCTGCATACTTTGGTGTAAATATAATTTTATACACACACACACACACACACACACGGCAATATACACACACACATACTTGGCAATACACACACACACACGGCAAGAGACCCCTGACTTTACTCCCTCTTCTCTTTAAGGACGATCTATCTATCTATCTATCTATCTATCTATCTATCTATCTATCTATCTATCTATCATCCTCTTAGATCAAGACCCTTCTAACACTAAAAGAGGTCCTCACAGTTTGTCATGTCCTAATTTATTTTTTAACTCTATTTCTTCTATAACTGTGTTAGGAAACGAAAGTGTAAAGCACATGAGTACAGCCATGTCCTCTAAGGAAGAGGGTGGAGGCAAAGTTATGGCTATAGATACAAGTTATTTTCCTAACAACCGGATGGTTTAGGTTCAGAGGCGATCAGCACAGAGCGTGTGTGGACAGGTAGGTAAATGTTTTACCAATCCTAGGAGACACCACTGCAAAGGTAGACAAGAAGGTGAGGCATACTTCCAATACAAAAGAACGGCCCCTTGGACTGACCTTGGCAACACCAGCGCTCTCAAAGAATGATGTGTTCAATTTCCCCAGCAAGGCAGAGAGTCAGCAGTTTGCAGGACAGACGTGATTGTTGAGAGAGCAAATCTGAGAGGACACAGTGCAATTAGGGAGGCTGCTGTGGAGGCGAGGAAGTCGTGGCTCTGAGAAAAAAAAAAGCGGCGGCGGCGGCAAGCGCTGCCTATGGTGACACTCGTGACTGAAGGCCAGAGACCCGAGACGACGTCCTCTCCTCCTCCAGGACAATCTATCCATCATCCTCTTAGATCGCGTCCCTTCTGGCACTGAAAAGGGTCCTCACAGTTCGTCACGTCGCCGCCCTTGCCTCTCCGCACATCACTCTTAGACTCTCCAGAAATGTCAAGGGCTCGGGGGCATAAGAGCCAAAGTCCTAATGAAGGAGGCTTCTCGGTGTCTCAGCTATCTGCGGGTGATTTACTATTTATTTTGACTCAGTCTCTCCTAGTTGAGCTTCTCAGCGAGGCTAACACCCTGTCAGACTCTCGCTCACCTGGAAATCCCTCGGCCTTCCGCACATCTCCCCACAGTGAGCTTCCTGCGACCTTGCCTGGCTTCATCACACCCCTGGGGCAGGCCGCATTTTATAACTCCACTCACAGAGATGAGTTCATGCAAACCTTTCACTTTTGATGTCTGGACGCCTGTCTTAGTCAAGCTGTGTTCATTTCTCGTGATGATGTTTGGGCTTCTGTCCATCCTTGGATTGAAGAATGGATTTCCTGCTTGTGCCAGCCACACACTATCTTTCCCCTCCACAGCCACCATCTTTGCCTGCTCTGTAACGTCGGAGCTGACTCTACTGGTTGTGGCGCTGCTCCTGTGCCAGCTGGCTCAGTGCTGGGCTGTAATGATAGAGGTCATGGAGGAAGGAAAGGGTTTCCTCTGGTCTTCAGCTTCCTGTGCTGTGGTGAGGCCATCAGTAAGCAGATACCCCAGGTACCCCGTGCAACAGTGGCAGGCTGCCCAGTGCTGCTATGCAATGGCAGCCTCCAGACAGTGTCCTTGGCACCAGCAGGGTGGGCTGTGTGTGCCCAGGGCAGCAGGGGAACTCTCCCTGTAGCTGGAAGTGCCAAGGTTTCCAAATGCCTTCCTGTTAGTGCCTTTTAGGTCAGGTGATAGCCACTTTCAGCCACGACTGCTCTATCTGTCCTTAATTCCCTTTTCCCTTTTGTTAGGAAGGGTATTTTACTTAATATTGTCAACACATCTTAAGCCACGCTTGGTGGCGCATGCCTTTAATCCCAGCACTCGGGAGGCAGAGGCAGGTGGGTCTCTATGAGTTTAAGGCCAGCCTGGTCTACAAGAGTTAGCTCCAAGATAGGCACCAAAGCTGCAGAGAAACCTTATCTCGAAAAAAAAAACAACCAACCAACCAACAAACAACAACAAAAAACATGTTTTTATATGACTCTCCCCTGTTTAAATTTCTACTGTTCATCTTTAGACTCTAATTGGTCCAACACTTCAGGGCAGTTTGGTCTTAGATTTTTATTTTCGAGAGATATTAACGAGAACAGAGGAAAATGGTGGGAATTTTTTCATGTGTGTGTGTGTCCATCTGTCCGTCTGTCTGTGTCTCTGCCACTGACACAGGCTTAAAGGCACCAGTGTGACATCATGGGTCAGAACATAAGCTCTAAAGCTGACTTGCTTGGCCACGTCTCCTGTGTGCTGCACACCAGCTGTCCCTGAGCCTCCACGTCCTCATCTGTAAAATGGGAATACACAGGGCTTCCCACTGAACTACCACATTCTCTGTTAAGTCTGAATTTCAGACAAACAACAAATTCTTTCAAGGCTCACGATGAAACAGGAGACACGTGGGCATTCATCCTGACTTGTACTTGCTAAGCCTGGCAGGGCAAATGTGATATCATAAAAAGGTTAGATGAATTAACATGGGTGCCAGGCTTGGCACAGACATGGAAAATTACCCACTAGTAGTGCTTTAGTTTGGGACCATGCCAATGATAGCACTCTGGGCTCCATGCTCTACTATGCCCTGAATCACACCCTGGGCTCCAGGTCATCTCTCTATTTGATGATGTTGCCCTTTTATGAGGATTCTCTGCTGTGAACTGCAGGGCTCTTGTTTCCTCTACTGCTCCCTCTGAGTGTCCTTTAAGCTCCTCCCCCTCCATCCTTCAAAGCTGCCAGGTAGCAGCGTGTGGGCAGGTGTGACACTCATTAGATCAAAGTGTGCCCCTGACTTAAGTGAGCTAGCCATAGACTGGGCATCAATCCAGGAGAAATACTGGCAAGAAGAGGATTGTAAAGGAATTATCTGGACCAATCAGAACTTAGGCTGGGGACTAGGGAATAAATGAGGCCATAGGGGTGGATGGAAAGCAGGCAGCTATGGAACAGTGAGAACATTTGTTATGTTAGGCTTGGTAGGCTTGTGTGCATGTAACCTCGGCATTTCAGGAGACTGAGGCAGGGGGACAGGTAAGAATTGGAGATCGGCCTAGGATGCATAGTGAGACGACGCCCCCACACCTCTCAGGCAGGGGGTGGTGGAAAGTGGGTAACTCTAACCTGCTAACATCCTGAAATTGCCCTCACTCTAGCAGGCACACTATCTGCAATAAATCTCTTTCTTGAACAAAGCGGAAATGAGCTTCTGCCCTTTGCAAACAACACACATGTAACACACACACTCCAATAAGTGGGCATTCTTACTGCACTCAGTATCTGCTGGGTATGGTCAGGAGATTAAGAGTTGAGAAAGGAGCTGGGGAGAGGACTCGGTGAGTAATGCCAGTCATGCATGAGGACCTGCGTCTGAATGCCCAGCTTCCGTGTAAAAGTAAGGCAGGGCAAAGCCTATCAGCAGTCTGGTGCTGGAGAACAAGACAGGTGGATCCTGGGCCAGCCAGCCTAAAGAAATGGCAAGCCTCAGGTTCACTGTGAGATCCTGTCTCGGCGGGGGGGGGGGGGAGGAATACATAGCACTAGTGTGGTGATAATTTGTTTGTGCTCTAACAAATAAAGCTTGCCTGGAGATCAGAGTGTGAGTTAGCCACTAGCTAACCATAGAGGCCAGCCAGACAGTGGTGGCACACACCTTTATTCCCAGCACTTGGGATCTCATGCCTCTGATCCCAGTACTTGGGAGGCACGTGCCTTTAATCCCAGCACTAAGGAAGAAGAAGCAGGGAAGTGATATGGCTGGGTGGAGAGAGGAATATGAGGCCGGCAGACAGGAGCTGGTCCCCTTTCAGACTGAGGAGCTGATGAGGTAAGAAGTGGATCTGGCTTGCTTCTGACTCTCTGATCTTTCAGCATTTACCCCTTCTTCTGAGTCCAGGATTTAATTAAGATCAAATAGAATTCACACTACACAATAGAGGAAGACAATCAGTGTTAATGCTTGGCTTCCACATATGCACAAGCAGGCACCACCATCCTCCCAACACACACACACACACACGCAAACATACATGCGTATGTCACACACACACAGCATATACTACACACAGACAAAAGTTGAGAAGTTCTCTATCTATCTATCTATCTATCTATCTATCTATCTATCTATCTAGTATCTATCTAGTATCTATCTATCTATCTATCTATCTAGTGTCTATCTATCAACTATCTATCTATTTAGTGTCTATCTATCTATTGTCTATCTATCTATCTATCTATCTATCTATCTATCTATCTAGTGTCTGTCTATCTATCTATCTGTCTGTCTATCTATCTATCTAGTGTCTATCTGTCTGTCTGTCTGTCTATCTATCTATTTAGTGTCTATCTATCTATCTATCTATCTATCTAGTGTCTATCCATCTATCTATCTATCTATCTATCTATCTATCTATCTATCTAGTGTCTATCTATCTATCTATCCATCTATCTATCTAGTGTCTATCTATCTATCTATCTATATCTATCTAGTGTCTATCTATCTATCTATCTATCTATCTATCTATCTATCTATCTATCTATCTATCTAGTGTCTATCTATCTATCTATCTATCTAGTGTCTATCTATCTATCTATCCATCTATCTATGTATCTATGTATCTATCTATCTCTATATATATCGATCTATCTATCTATCTCTCCTAGAGAGTCTTAAGAGTGCAAGAAGACTTGTGTATAGATAAGGGATGATGGATGGATGATGGTACAGTCACACGACAGTAAACTGAGATGAGACAATTTTCTCCTTCTCTTTCTTGAACTTTCAGGTATTGCAGCATGCCTGGCATTGGGTGAGACTAAATATTCTAGACAGGACATTTATAGGAATGCAGAATGAACCCAGGAAGCTGGAAGCCCTATGGAAGAGGAGAAGCAAGGCATCATATAGTTTAGGGTAAAATAATTATAAACGTTTTTTAAAATGTTTGATCCCATGGGTGTGAGCACGCATACATCCAGACACGTGATATTAAAGATGCACTGAAGTGAAAATGTATGCATGATATTTAGGGGACAGCCAGGTGGCTGCCCTCTGGTGAGCATGGACTCAAGCTTTCTGTGGTTTCTACGTATGCAGGAACAGTCCAATTATTAACGACTGAAATCACAGGAAGGAGAACAAAGGGAACTTGCAGTGTTTGAGGCAGGCACAAGCAAATGAAGTTAGAGAGCGTGAGTCACAGTGAGGATCCCCGAAAGTGGAGAAACCAGCCAACCTGGAGGGTCTTGAGTTCAAGATAGGCCTCTCAGCACTGACAAACATGCTGAAAGCGTGCAGCGCCCCCTGGTGAGCCCAACGGTGCCCTTACAAATAGGATTAGCACATAGAGCTTGTGAGCCAGGGACCACGCCTTGACCTCCCCGACTCCTGACTCCCAGGCCTTTAGGTCTGTGCAAGGGAACCCCTAAACAAGATACTGTTACAAGAATCGTACCCCAAATCTTCCCTTCTTCCCTTTCTTGATCAATCCTTCCAACTAGCTACTATTTTCTTTCCAGAACTTGATGTCCTCTTTCAGCTCGTCTGGTATGGACGCCATAATAGAGTTATTATAGACAGCATGTCATATCTAGTCTGATCTTCACGGAGCGGCGTTCGGTACTTGACACGTAGGCCCAGGCTACATCCCGAGCATTCCTTGCATGTGCGCTCATGTAGCCATCAGCACAGCAGCTCGGGAGGAGACATGGCTTGACTGGTGGGGAAACTAAAGTAGGACTGAAACCCAGACTGCCTAGCTTCAGGTCCAGACTCTGACTGTGATGACAAATCACAGGCTTTATCCCCAAAGACTGCCCATGTCGGATGAGTGCATGTCCAGAGTTGGTTATCTTTTCAAAATGGGGACTCCAAGCTCCGGCCCCTACCACCGCGTCAGCTCTCAGTTATGGGAGAGGGCAACGGTGGTGTTAGCAAAGGTGAGAGGACCCAGACCCATAGCCACCCGCAGCCTGATAGTCCCCTTCCCCTGTGTCGCCGTAACTAAGTAATAGAAAAGATTTCAAGAGGACCCAGGGTAAAACAGAGCCAGTGAGCTTATCAAGCATTCAGACAGAATTACCAGAAAGGCCATGTGCACTTTTCATGATGGCTATATGTGATCCCGTAGCTTTCCAAGTTATATTCCTCAGAGAGCATTGTTTATAAAGTTTAAATGCTAAGAAAAAAAAAGAAAAGAAAAGAAAAGAAAGAAAGCGAAGAAAAAAGAAAAAGAGAAGAAAAGAAAGGATAAGAAAAGAAAAGAAAAGCAAGACAACTTTAAAAATATGTAAAATATATGAACTGGTCTGAGTCTTTTTCTTTTCACCTTATTTTATGTATATGGGTGTTTTGCCCTGACGTCTGTGAACCACTGCATGCAGTGCCCAAGGAGGCCAGCAGAGGGCATCAGATTCCCCTGAACCTGGAGTTACAGGTGGTTGTGAGCCATGAGGGTGCTGAGAGTCAAATCTGGGTCCCCTGGAAGCTCATTTAGTGCTCTTAATCCCTGAACCATTTCTTCAGCCCCTTACTTAATCTTCGTATCTTAAAGAATTTCCTTTATGAACGAAATCGTTGAGGTGGTTTTATGAGACACACTGGATTTAAGGGTGAGAGAGGAACACTAACATGGTAAGACTTACATGTCAAACACTGTAGACTTTCACAGTCTGCCCTCAGAAGCACAGGTCACTTGTCCACATCCTTGCTTGAGATGTTGTTACGAAGACACAGGCTGAAAACACACATCATCTCTATAGGCCGTTTTGGCTATAATTATCAGTTGTGTTGAACTCTCGACAAGAAAGGCAATAGATCTCAGGGCAAGGGGCTTTCTTCTCCTTTTCATGTCTCCTTAGAGCTGCCAAAAATCAGCCTGCATCTCCCTTCTCCCTCCCCACCGCAACCCAGGCCATTCTAAGGAATAACAGACAATCTTCCCAGGCTCCGTAAGAACCAAACTTCAGCTGACTGTTGCCCAAGTGTTATTTAAACCCACAGAATGATACACAAATCACAGCCTCCTCTCTCACTGAACGACAGCACACCTTCAGGGAGAGATCTGACTGCGTTCTATAAAAAGAAACCTCGTGTTTGGTGGAAGGCAGGAGACTCACTGGGAGGACTCATCACAGAAGGTCAGCACATTTCATGTTGAAATATTGCCACTTCTGATACAGCAGCTAAACACACTAGGCCCACTGGGGATGGGGTCTGATGGTTCAAGGTGAACGCAAGCTGCAGCTGGAGAGGGGAACTGGTTTGTCAGAGTGCTGTTGCCAGAGAGGTCCCACTCCCAGCTGGTCATATGCTAGAAAGGGGATGAAAATAAACTCTTTCACAGATGGGAAACAATTGCAGGACCCTCAGCACCACTAAAGCTCCTGGAACTTGATGTGCCCTCACCCTGGTAGACAATGGGGATCTTGCACCCTGCAGGCTGTAAGTGGTAGCCAGGGGTGAGACAGGTATGTGCCGGAGAATACCAGGACAGTTTGGTTTTTGAAATTCTTTAGGTATTTGGTGTGTGTGTGTGTGTGTGTGTGTGTGTGTGTGTGTGTGTGTGTGCATGTGTGTGCAGATGTCCACAGAGCCCAGAAGAGGGTGTTGGATTCCCTGGACTATTATGAGGTTCCTGATGTGGGTGTTGGGAACAGAATGCTGGTCTTCTACACGAGAAGCAAGCTCTCGTAAGCACTAAGGCATCATCTCTCCAGCCCCAGGACTAACTTAATTGTAGGCGGAATGTTTGGTTCCTCACACATCAATTTGTGCCTCTTTTATTCCACTCCATAGGGTTCACTGGCACCTTGGAGATTTATGTGCCTGGGCTCCTCTCTTTCCAATCTTTGTGTGTATATATATCCTACAAGGGAATGATCATGGGTGCTGGGCTCTGGAGTTGGGAAGATGGAGATTTACATCACTATTAGCTTTGTGACCTTGAGCTCACCACATTCACCACGTTCACAGTGTTCCTTTGCTCACTGTGTGGTGGTGTGAATAAAGCCTGGGGCACCATGAGGGCAAGGTGAAACAATGTGTGTGTGTGTGTGTGTGTGTGTGTGTGTGTGTGACGAGACACAGTCTTTCCCACTATTGCAGAATTCCTGGTCAGATACGATTTTTAAAACTCGCATTTTCAAAGACAGGAGCATGGTTTGGCAACAACACAAACTGATCCACCATACTTTAAGGTCTGGACCAAGAGAGATCTCATGGATAGCCCTGGGTAGGAAGATGCTTACGGTGAAAAAAGAAAGGCAAGGAAGAGACAGAAGACTTCTGAAGGCAACTTCCATCTGGATTTAGTTCTTTCACTCCAAATAATTTTTCTTTAGCATCTACTATGTACACAGCATCTTGCTAGACATGGACATTGTTATGATTGTTAAGGCAATAAGGTTATGAAGTCACCTTGGGACAGGTCTGGTGTGGGAAAATTGTCTGTATTCTGTCATATTTTAAATAAATGCTGATTGGCCAGGCAGGAAGTATAGGCAGGAAAACCAGACAGGAAGTAAAGGTGGAGCAAAGAGAATGGGAGTATTCTGGAAAGCAGGAAGCTTCCTCCGACACTCCTGTGCAAACCACCGAAGAGACAGGATGTAAGCTGCCCAGCTGAGAAAGGTACTAAGCCGTGTGGCTAACGTAGTAAGGATAATGGGGTAACATAAGTTATAAGAGTTAATAAGTAGCCTGACCTAATGGGCCAATCAGTTTATAACCTAATGTAGACTCCGTGTGATTTTCTTTGGGGCTTGCAGGCTTGTTGCGGTACCGGGCGGGACAAAAACCCCAACAAGCAGGCCCCTTCATGTTACACAGGTCTCTTGAAAAAGCTTATGTACAGACAAGCACAGGTGTACGTGGAAAGAGATCAGCAAGGGCACTTTCTGTGTCTCACCCACCCCAGCAGGCTGCCTCATCACTAGCCTGCCCTGTCTACTGTGGGAGAGCTCCATTGCAAGATTTCCTTTGGCCATCAATCTTGTGTTAATAGGTGTTTCTTTTTGGGGTCTAACTAAAACATCCGGTGTTGCAAAGGGGTCCTCCACCACCTATATCTCTGCTTCCTGTGTTTTCCATAACTTGCAGTCAACCAAGAATGAAAAATACTAAAATGGAGTATTTGGAAATAAACATTTCAGAAATAATTCATAAGTTTTAAAGTGTCAACATTCCTGAGTTGGCCATGGAAACCTTACAATGCCCTTTTCTGCCTTGCCTGGGATGTGAGTGTATCCCCATCATATATGCTACCTACCAGGAAGTCACTCAGTAGCTGTCCAGATTATAAGATTGACTCACAGTATCACAGTAGTTTTGTTCAAATAATTTGTCTGTTCCTTATTTGTATTTGTGTGTGTGTGTGTGTGTGTGTGTGTGTGAGAGAGAGAGAGAGAGAGAGAGAGAGAGAGAGAGAGAGAGAGAGAGAGAGAGAGAAGGTTTCATGTAGTCCAGATTGGCCTGAAACTTACTATGTAGTTGAGGATAACCTTGAACTCTTGACCCTTTGTAGAAGGAGCAACAGCTGGGTGTGCTCTTGCCGCCTGGCTAGCTTTATCTGAAATAATTATGGAAACTGTATTCATTTAAACACTGCCTGGCCCATTAGTTATAACCTCTTAATTGGCTAGCTCTTATATATTGATTCAACCCACTTCTATTAATGCATATTGCCACTTGACTGTGGCTTACCGGGACGAGTCTAACCGGCGTGCATCTCGGAGAGGAGAGCTATGGCGTCTGCCTCACTTCCCTTCTTCCCAGCATTCTGTTCTGTCTACTCTGCCTACCTATGTTCTGACCTATCAGGCCAAGCAGTTTCTTTATTAATTAACCAATGAAGGCAACAGAAATACAGAAGACCCACCTACATCAACCCTTCCTTTCATGTTTACCTTCCATGGGCTGGAATTATATAGGTGTGCATCACTGCGCCCAGCTTTGCTCAAATGACTTTTATATTACAATGACAGTGACCATAAAGTGTATCCAAAGAGAAATTGTGAAGTGGTTCAAGGAAAAGATGGGATGTTTTATAAGGAAGAGGGGGAAATGTTCACATCTGGGGTTAGTAAAATGGACCATAGGAAAGAAGAAACTTCTGTGTATGAAGCAGCAAAGTAGGGGAAAGAAGTTCACGGTGATTTTGCGATTGTTTCTCTGATGACAAGTCACGGCCACAGTAAGCAGTATGTGCAGTGGAGGAGGGAAGGCATCAAGTTTGTGAGTGAAGACTGATGCTGGTTAAACTGAGTTCCATCTGTTTCAGGAACCCGCCCATGGTCCTGGGAGGCCTACCCCGAGGATGAGATGAGGTGACTTCTCTGTTCTTCTTGAGTATGGTTGCTACCGGTCATTGTCTTCTGAGCAATCACCTACTGTAACAGGCCCCCAGATCTTAACACAACCAACACCATTTAGAGGCACCAAGGCACGATTTTGTCCTAAGAGCTCCGCACATAGATCCCAAACATCTGCCAAAATGAGAACAAAGGTCTAACCCATCATAGTTCATAGTTCTGGGAACGACCCTAAATGTCCTAACTTTGCCTTTTGGCTTCTGTAGCTCTGCTTATTGATAACCACTCTTGCTAAATGAAGTGTGTCTACCAGAGTATGGTTTTGTGCATAAAAAGCCAAGAATGGTAAGCCAAGATCACAGCTTGGGAAAGTTCCCCGTGTAGCCCAGTGGCTGGTGAATAAAGACTGTCTATTAGTTTTCAGAGTCCCTGTGTTCTCGAAAGAGTTTCCTCACATGAACTTCTACCCCTAGAGGCTATTCTGTTTCTCTAGAGCTCGAGAAGTTGGACCCATCTTGACTGCCAAGAAAACTGAATGCAGCCTTCATTTTCATGGATGATGAGCTCCTATGGGAATACGGTGTCAGCAGGGACAAAAGACATTGCCTTTGGGCACAGGTGTGGCATCAGGGTAGCAGCTACCAGGTAGCCAGTGATTTTTCTCCCAAGAACAGTAAATAGGCCATGCTATAATACATCCCATCAAATAGTTACCTCTATCAAAACTTACAGAATTGGTACCAAACGGGGAGAAACCTATCATTCTCTTATATGTGGCCAGCGGCTTTCTTAGGGAGGATTAGTGACAGATTAAGGAATAGAGAGAACTCAAGATTCCGTTTTACTTTAATGCTAATTTGATCTCACACTCAATGACATGCATTCTCTATTCAGCGGTGCGCTGACACCCTGAGAACCTTGCTGGCCAAGGAGACTGCCCTCCCCAACACTGGCTCCTGGAGAAGCAAAGGCTTCCTCCCACGTGTAAGTCGACCAATGCCAAGGCCCCTATCAGTGACCCCCTTTAACTGCTGTGCAGGCAGACAACACTTCTCCGTCCAAAACACCACGGGACCAGATACCAAACACCAGAGGTCACTCTCCTGCCCCAGAGCCTGATAAAATTCCAACTGCCCAATCCCACACTTGGTCAAAATCCTCAATTTGTCTCTCTTGCCTGTGTCAATCCTTCCATCCCGAGAAAACCACAAAAAGGACCACAAGTGCATGCGCATGGCATCCTCTTCTTTCAATGGCCTCGGCCTCTCTGTCTGACACCTCAACACTGATTAATCTGACCATGGGCACTATGGGCTGCTGAGTGCTGCTAGAGCAAAATGCCCGGGATGGAGGAACTTAAAAGTACAGACCTTTGCTATTCACAGTTCCAAAGGCTAGAAAGCCCAGGCTGAAATAAGAGCAAGTTCTGGCGAGGGTCTTTCTGCTGTGTGACCACATGACAGAAAGCAGGAGGACTGAACACAATCTCAAAAGGCCTTCACAGTGACACGGAGCTTCAACCTGGTGACCTAACGCCTCTCCTTAGGGGCTACTTCCCCCCACTGTGCCATTGCAGACTAAGCTTGGACACATGAACTTAAAGAAAACAACCAGACTATCGCACTGGGCGAAACCTTGCAGCGATTTTACCGTCTCGTGAATCACCTGAGAGAAGGTCTTGGGTGGTCAACATCTTAATCTACAATATGGAATGTTGTTGGACAAGAATATCAATCTCTGGGGTAGTAACTTCAAAGTAGGAAATGCTTTACTGTTGGGCATTAATGGCTCGTGCCTTTAATCCCAGCACTGGTGAGATAGAGGTAGGAGGAGCTCTGAGTTCAAGGCCAACCTGGTCTACACAGTGAGTTCCAGGATAACCTGGGCTACACAGAGAAACTTAAGGGGAAAAAGAAAAGAGAAGAAAGAAAAAAAGAAGGGAAAAAAAAGGAACATAAATGCTTTGGTTTTAAAATGCTGACCATAAAGCATCCTTGCATTTTAACACACGCCCCTCCTGGAAGCCCGTGTTTTCTAGACGTCAGCCTTCAGGCAGTATTCAGAAGGTCACTAACGCAGCTGCTCCCTGACGGACGGTGTGCAGACATGTGGATCTCTTCTGTCTTCAGGAACTCCATGAAAAGAAAGGGGTTGTTAAGGACAAAGACTGTTTCCGTGGCATATAAGATGATCCCTCTCTCACTGACATCCTGACAGAGAGCATCTGCAGCTGCCTTCTGTCTCCGTTTGCTGGAACACCCACCTTCCTCTCTCTGGCTTCTCTTATCCTCCACACCGCGCGGTTGGAGCTGAATTCCCACCTGAGCCTCGTCCCGGGGACTCAGCTCGTAAGATGGGAAGAGCTGGACTCTAATTCATTTGTCTTCTCTGGCAGCAGAATTCAAGGGTGTCTCATTTGTACCACACTTGTCTCCAGAGACCAGGCAGACACGAAGACCTCCACAGGAGAAAATCCCATTTTGTAGAGGGGGAGACAGCAGCTTCGGTTACAGGTCTTGGTTGAAATCATTCGATGGGGCACAAGGGAATTCAGAGTTTGAACTGCTAGGCAAGCAGTCAGAATCAGGGCAAAGATGTTCATTATGGCCTGAGTATCAGTGTCATTTCCAATATTCTATGTCGAAGACATACTTCCCCATGAGGTAGTTTGGTTAGGTCATGAGGTCATGAAGAGTATTCATAAATGACATTATTGCCTTTCTAGGAGACATAGGCATGTCTGTCCTTTCTAGCAGCCATTGAGGACCTGGGTGCAGACCCTCACCACACACTGCTAGACTCTCCAGCACCTTGAACTTGCATTTCTCAGCCTCTGGAACCAAGGAGCGTGGGTTTCTATTGCTTATGCCTTGGCACAGAGCACTCTGAGATGGCGAACCAAACTAAAGCATTAAGCCTGGCAAGCGTCGGGGAGATGGATGAATCTTTTTGGTTTGGGAGTTGGAGCTCCGTGCTTTTGCACATGCTAAGCAAACTCTACCACTGAGCTCCAAGCCCCTGGTGGGACCCTTTAAGAGGCTTTCAGCCCAGGTGCCCTTCCAAGTAAAGCACTGTAATAGAGTAATCTTTCAATAACACTTCTAGGCGGTTCTGGGTTACTCTGACCCCAAATGCAGAGCATTCCCCAACGTCTCCTCTCTATTTCCCCAATGGTGTAAGCACTTTTATGTCCTATTTAGTGAACCAATTTTTGGTCGACACAAAGGCATGAAAGATGGCTGATGGCCGAGAAAAAAAATAAGGTGAAAAAGTATTTTTTAAAGATGGACTCATCAGTTAATCCAAGTCAGACAAAATTTGACAGGAACACTTCCTTCCTTCCCGTGGAAGGAATTTGGACCTGTTAGTATTACATGTAGTTTGAACCCTGGATTTTTCCTAACCGTGTATCGTGAGCATATTGTCATGACATCAACTATTCTTCAGACACAAGCTTTTCATAAATCTGTGACACCGGGTCATATGTGGATTATATGAAATGTAACCCTTCCCTGTTGGAGGGCTGGTGGGTTTCCAGCGACTGACCCATGTGCTGTGCTACAATCTTTTGTGTAAAAAGATGGATCTGAGCCAATAGAAAAGCCTTTGTTTAGGCTCTAAAATTAAACCGTGGGAGCCAGAGAGATGGTTCAGCAGTTACGAGCACTTGCTATTCTTCTAGAGGACCTGAGCTGGGATCTCAGTGCACTTGTCAGTTGCTCTCACTGCCTGCAACTCCAGCTCCAGGATGCTTGCCACCCTTTCCTAGCCAGCCTCCACAGGGACACACACACGCACACACACACACACACACGCACTCACGCACGCACGCACATGCACGCACGCACGCGCACACACACAAATAAATCATTAATTAAGAAATGTAACTGTTGGGAGGAGAGAGAGTATGAGCAAGGACATCAAGACCATGATGGGGACATCCACCAAAATAGCTTACCAGAGCTAATGGGAGCTCACCAACTCTGGCCCGACAGGGAAGGAAGCAGCATAGGACCAAGCTAGACCCTCAGAATGTGGGTGACAATTGTACGGCTGGGGCAGACTGTGGGGCCACTGGCAGTGACACCAGGATTTATCCCCGCTGCTTGTACTGGCATTTTGGGACCCATTCTCTTTGGAGGGATACTTTGCTTAGCCTGGATATAGTAGGAGGGCCTTGGTCCTTCCTCAAAGCAGTGTGCCTTACCCTCTCTGATGAGTAGATGGGGGGAGGGTGGGACTGGAGGGGATGGGAGGAGGGTAGGGAGTGGGAACTGAGATTGACATGTAAAATGAAAAAAAGATAAATTTCTTTAAAATAAAATAAAAAACAAAAATCTAACTGTATAATTACATAATGTTGTAAGGTTGTGGATTTAGTTTTGCTTTGGTTACTGTGTTTGTTTCAATTTTTAAAGAAAAAAGCCTGGGATTTTGTTGTTATTGTTTACAATGGAGCTGCAGAGAAGCCAGTGTGGTGCTCAGTTGAAGGATCTAGGCCAGTCTGCAGCAGCATGTCTGCTTTGCTGCACCTTTTGTAGGCCATCTGGGCAGATCTTAGGAGAGTTTCGGAGTCAAAATCACGGTGTTTATCAGATGATGGATGCTGGAGAAATGGAGATTTATCCCCAAGGTCATGAGGTTTTCGGTTCTGGGTTTCTGGATGGCAGGGCTGAGGGAAGGCTGATGGCTGAGTAATAAAGACAGGACTCTGTCTCGTCCCTGAAAGCTTTCTGAGACAGCTCATAGAAGATGTGACATACAGCAGTTAAGAAACCCCAGAGCTAGCAATGGCCCAGTGGGTTTCAATCTATCTGCTTCCGGCTGTGAAGCATGAGGCTGGGAGGGCCGGAGCGCCCGCCAACCACTCCCTCCTCCACACACTCGAGAGCTGGAGTTCTCATCTGCTCCTTGGTCTCCCACAACTTCCCTCTTTATCTTAGGGTAATCAGCCACTTCCATGGCTTTAAAAAACGATCACTTTCTGAAGACGATCTATCTATCTATCTATCATACAGAGATACACACACACACAGTTATCGTTGCCATTTTAAAACTTTATTTTTTAAGTACACACATGAATGCTGAACGTGTTCACCCTCCTCCTCTCCTTTCTTCTCCCTTTCTTTTTTAGCCTGCTTTGTTCCTCTAGACCAGTGGTTCTCAACACATGGGTCAAGACCCCCTTTGGGGTCAAATGATCCTTTCCCTGGAGTTTCCTAACCATCGAAAAACACCAATGTTTACATTATGATTCATAACAGCAACAAAATTACAGTTATGAAGTAGCAATGAAAATAATTTATGGTTGGAGAGTACAACATGAGGAACTGTACTAAAGGATCGCAGCATTGGGAAGGCTGAGAACCGCTGCTCTAGACAGCTTTGTTTCTTCTTTCATGCCATACAGACATGATATTATATGATATTATATATCTATGCAAAACCTAGAAGTCAGAAATGAGGGACAACTACTAAGCTTCCTGGGTTTTCTGTTGTGCTCAATTATTCAGGGAGTCTTTTTGAAATGTACTACATCAAAATCAGAGCTGTCTTCCTGTCTTTACCAGTCAGGACTCTTGGCTGAATGCGTCAGAAACCCAAACCAGCTTGGGCAAAGGAGTCTCACGATAACCTCAAAGCTACCCTGGAACTATGCAGCCTAGGCTAGCCTTGAACTCATGAACCTCCCACCTCAACCTCTGAGAGCTCTGAGAGGCTTGTAGCACAGTCCTCATCTTAGAAACAGTAATGTATTGGTTCCTAATAATCAGATCATGACAAGGGTTAACCCAGCCTCAGGATACCCACACAGCAGGAAGCAGAAGGCTCAATGGATCCTTTCCACCTCCCAGATGGGCTCCTCTGCTGGTTTCACTGGTGAAAGAGAGCCTTTTGCACATTGCCATTAAATCAGGCTTGTCCTTGGCTCCGCCTCCCTCATTTGTTTTCACATGGATGATCTAGTCTCCTATGAGCCCACTACAGTACCCCCACTGCGGTTTCTTTTTCACCATCAAGCAGGGTCAATTGCAGCTTCTGCTGTGTTTATAACACATTTGGGGACATTTTCTCAAAATCCAAATACCTCTGCGGCTGTTTTCTGCCTGTGGTCACCTAATCTGCTGAGAGACTGCTCAGCTGTTAAAGCAAGGCGAAGGTCCAGATGAACACGGTGGGAGCAAACCTAAGCGGTATTACGGCCCCGTGTCCCTTCTGGTCTAATCCTCAGATTAGAATGGGGTAGACTTCTCCAACTCTGGCAAGAGGGAGAACCATTGTTCTCTGGAAGTCACCCAGGAGGCTGCCCTGGAAGCATCCTCCATTGCCGAACCTTTAGTTTTGAGTATTTTGCACACTAGGGTTTTGTCTGCCCTCCATTTTTATGGCCCCAGTCTGATCCTAAGCCAGAATGACTACAAACACTAGGCTCTTTGCAGGATTACTGTCTTAATCCCACTGTGAATCGGCGTAGAGGGGGCAAAAGCTGTGTGTCACAGCAGATTATATCTGAGAGAGACAGTGAAGCCCACCCTTCACCTAACAGATGTGGAACCAGAGCTCGGGACAAGGGGGTGAGAGAAGAGCCAGGATTAGATCCAAGTTAAACTAAGTATTTCTAAAACCATCTACGTAAATGTGGATATCTGAGGCACTGGGGAGCTGCCGTAGAGACACAGCCCAGGACTTTCCAGAAGAACGCCACCAAGACACTGAGCCGTGTGGTACAAGTCTCCAGATGCTGTGAGAGAAGTGCTTTCCCGCCACAGTAGGCAGTTTAAAGATGCAGGCCCGTCCACACTCTTCATACCCGTGACCAATCCTGCCTGCTGTCCACTCTCTGGAATGGGGAAGGTACATGTATGTCTCGATGCCAGGGGTGTGGACAGTAAGGACCCTGAAGTACACTTCTTCTCCAGTTTCCGCTGCCTTGTCTTTCTCTGGCTTAGCGTTTTTTTCTCTCTTGCATCCCAACATCCATACTGTCTCAAAGGGACAGACGGATGGGAGATTTCACACACCAGCTTCTCCAGGGGCCTTTAACCATCGCTCCACAGAGGCCCTGTTCTTGGAAGAGTCCTGCTAAGTACTGAGCAGCTAACAAATGTCAGACCCTGTGCAAAGGGCTTTGCACCCTCAAACAGCCTCTGGGATCTCCAACAGCACTAAGGGGTGAAGAAGCAGCCGTTCTGAAAATCAGATCAACTTCTACGTGGCTGGTAAGTTGCAAATCAGGTTCTGTAAGTAGGGCGCTATGACAGGTGCCAGGGCCTGATTGGGGTACCTGGCTTTTCAGCGCTAACCGCTATGAAGTGAGACAGCATGGCCACAAAGCAACGAAGGCACAAAGCAAGTAAGATCATAGCAAGAGGGAAAAAGCTACAGGAAGGGGAGGGGAGGGACTTACGCCTGGCTCTGTCATGAAAATGTCAGACACTCAGTTCTTCGCTGTGGCAAACGACCTCATCTTGCTTCCATTTCGGAGGAACAATATATACACACACCACAGCTTTAAATATTTTAGCTTGCCCTAAATGCTGAGGTTCGACCCTCAGCGAGGGAGGTTGACGTGACACAGGCTAGTCTTTTCATAGAGAGCATAGGACGTGCAACCTGAGTGCCCAGGGGCTCCGGGCTGCTGAGTGGGAGACCCAGTGCCTGGTGTTTTCTCTGCATTAGGAGGATGGTAACGCCTGCGGGCTCTTTAAGTGAAGTCAAGGGGCAGCGCCATAAGCCATCCTGTGAAGACCGATGGATTAAAGAGAAACAGAGAGAGGAGGGCTTCTTGGAGGGCAGGCGACTCACAGACAGCAAACACATTGTTCATTGGCTCAGAAAGTGCCAGAAACATTTTTCTGGATTCAATCACATCTCACATGAGGAAAGCACACAAGTGAACTCAGGTGGTATTTAGTATATGAGGTGGTTTAAGAAAACTCAACTGGCCAGACTGACAACCATGAGGCTGGGTTATTATTAGGGCAGGCAGGGTTCAGTTCCCCCAGTAAGTGCTATAAATGGGATAAACACACAACTCAGGCAAAACAAGCAAGGCTCTGCAGCTTGATGACAGGAAACCTACTAGATGGTTTCTGGAGCATCGTTAGTTAATCTTCGGGGGTTTGGCTGACTCGGTCCACAGGTTAGATGCTGCCACCTAGTGGATGCTGCGCTCACAGCACGGACTTGTCTAGACACCTGTCTGAAAGCCTAGCCCCAGGATGCCTTCTTTAACGTTTTAACTGGGCAAATCAAATGCAAACTGTAAAACCAGTCAGAAGATGCGATCAACGACAAATTGTGTAGCTAATTAAAATGTCCTTTTGGGGTTGGGGAGGTGGTTCAGCGGTTAAGATGCTACTCTTCCAGGGGACCTGCTACATTGGGTCGCTCACAATCACCTGTAATTAGACCTCTAGGTCATCAGATGGTTTCTTCTGGTCTCCTGGGGCACCTGGATACACACGGCATACACCACACACACACACACACACACACACACACAAACGCTTTTGTGTACATGTGCCCACACAGAGAAAAATTTTCAAAATTACTTTAAAAAATTTCTTTCTTGAAAAGCCAGTAAGCAGAACTCCTCCGTGGCCTCTGCTTCAGCTCCTGCCTCCTCGAGTTCCTGGCCTGACTTTTTTCTTCCTGAAAGTGAGACCTGAGAGCTGTAAGATGGAATGGGCCCTTTTCTCCCATCCTGAGTTTCTTTTGAGCAGTGTTTCATTAGAGTCACGGGAAGCAAATGGGGACATTACCCACGGACCAACCATGCAGAGAAACCATAGCAAACACCGAGAACTCTCCTGAGGGTAGACTTGGGTCCCGGTGTTGCACAAGGGCCGAGATGACAGATCCAGGAATGAATACCCTAACTCTTCAGTGTGGTCCTCAGCAGGGAGGAGCCTCCTACCTGGGCAGAATCTGGACACAGAGTCTTGTGGAGAGTCAGGCAAGGCATAGAAACTAGCAGAGCGGCTGGGTGACCAAACACTCTCTGACTCTTCCCTCCTCTACACCTGGAGTCCTTCCAGGGCAGGCCTGGGTATGTGCACCATAGTGACGTGCGGAGGACAAGGCCCTTTGTGGAGCAAATGAACAGACTCACCTACAATTCCACGTAGGGAGAAAAATAGCTGATAAAAAGACAAGTAGAGAAAGAAAAACAAGGACAAAACAAAAAAGCCCTGACATTTGGAAATGGCCTGGTACTCACTGCTAAGCCATCTGACACCCCAAACTCGAAAACACCCCAGTCAGACAAGGTTACTCAGCCCATGAGGAATTGAGACAAGGCAAGGACACCATTTAATTTTGTCTAAGCAGACACAAATAAGGTCACTGTGGCACCCACCACCGAAGGCAAATGTTAAATGTCTGCTCTTATCAATGACAGTTCATCTGGAGCCAGACTTCTGAGCTGACACTTAGACACATCAAATCTAATGTGAAATCTCAGCTACCCGGACCACCCACAAACCACAAGACCCCTCCTGGAAACTTCCTCACTCTCCTCTCTGGAATACCCACAGTGTTCCTGGTGTGTGTCCCCTTTGCTGTGGTAAGCATTAAGGCTGATCTGATTAGCTTACAGAGTTGCTTCTGGTGGTGTTTGGCTGAAAGACACCGAAGGAACAAACAAACATGAAGGGTGGGGGGGAGAAAGTCTGCCCTTGACTCTAAGCACTGTCTGGCTTCCTTATGAAGGTGCCCTAGCCAGCCTGTGTGAGGGCTGGGCTAGGGCAGCATCCTTCCCAAAGAGGAGGGTCGTTGATATCATCCTCCACTCACACGTCCTGAGTGAGCCCTTCCAGGTATAATATGGTCTTTTTCCTCGTCACTCTCTGGGGTTGGCACTGTTGGCACTGCTGCCACAGGGAGACTCAGTCCCCTCCTCAAGGCCAGGGTATAGCCTACTGGTGGTTCAGGAGTCCGTCGCCTGACTCCAGAGCCACCACTTTGATAAACATAGTTTGCAAGACAGACAAAAGGAATGTGTATCCAAAGCAGAAAGGCGTGGCGGATGGCCTGAGACGGATCAACATCTTGACAGTAAGCTGCCCAAAATCTACAGGATCCCTTCTGCTCTCCTGATGAACTTCTCAGTGTTCATCAAAGCTCCCTGGGAAATGAGGCCTTAGGAAGGTGCAGGGCTTTGGGGGCATGGCATTGATACGGTTTTTACTCTAGGACCTTCAGTTCAACAAAAAACAAGCCCCAGGCTACCTTTAGCTTCAGCTTGTTTTCTCAGCAAGGGTGTGGATGAGGTGGGTGTGGCCAGGGGTCCAAGTTTCACCTCCCATCTCTACATTCCAATGCCACTCCCCAAGGTAAACTTCTCTCATTTCCCCAGGACTCAGTTTCTCAGAAACTGTGGCGGTGACTCTATATAGGGCCTCCTAACGGAATGTGAGCACCAGAGTCATACAAACAAATGTGATGGTTGTGGAAAATATGGTAAGATGTTTGCCAACATGCAATGATCAAAGATTAGTCCAAAATCAGATGTGTTATGAACCAAGGTACTTTGGACGTCATATGGCATCACCACGGCTCCTGTTCTGCACACATAGCATCACACTTTGCAACGTCTGAAGCTGATGCCCCATGAAATACTGGTAAACACTGCTTGCCACACCTTGGCTCACATTTGCAATGTCATACATTACAGTGCTCTTCTTTTAAATGGCTTTATGTATATGGGTGTTTTGCCCATGGATATGTACATGTACATGTACCATGGACCTGCTGGTGCCCTCCAGAGGCTGGAGTTAGAGAAGGTTGTGAGCAGCCATGTAGGTGCTAGGCATCAAGGTGACTGTCACCTTTGGCAAGGGTGAAGTCTGGCTGCATGCCCTCCTTGCTAATATGAGAGTACAGACCCGGTTCAATGGGTTCCCCACCTGGCACCCTACAGAGAGGGGCCCAGAGCTGGGACTCTGAAGGGTGTGGGAGGGTTGCTGAGTGGCAGGCTCTGAATGAGACCCAGGGCAGTCATTCTTCTATGTCCTTGCCGGAATTCTGTCCCAATCCAAATCAAAATGCATTTAATGATTTTTTAATGAACCAGTCAGTAACTCAAACAGCAATATTTAAAAGCAAGCACTCCTTCTCTGCACATTCCACGGTGCCTCCAGCTGTATTTTCTTTGCCCAAACTGGCGAATGCTGCTGCTGAACAGCTGAAAGACAGCACCTAGCAACATCCAGCTGAGGGCCCAGAGCCTTGGCCTTTTTCTGCTTATTTTTTTTTTTCATCAATTTCACCTTTGCCTTCTGGCGAGTTCTCCAAGGTCACAGTGAGTCAAACAGTACAGCCAGAAATAAAATTCAGATCAGCTGGCTCCCAAATTGGTACCTGATCTAAGTGGAGGGAGCAGGTTTGCCGCGGATTCTCTGAGAGCCTTAATCAAGTGTAGCTTCTAAAGCCTGCTGCTTCCCTGGTATTTAGGAGACAATGCAGCGTAATAAGACCCACAGGAAAAGGTATTTTTAAAAAGGGATGGAAAAATACAAGGCGAGCCATCTGGATTTATAATTAACACAGCAAAGCGAGCTGAATTCAGTTCTGGACTGGGACTCTGCTAAGCTACATCACACAGTGGAGTCAGCATCCGCCAATGAAGAAGCAAGCAGCCTGCTGTCTGATGGCTCAGTAGAGGGCACAGCAAAGCTAGAAAGCTGCAGGAAATATTGATGTCTTTGGCATAAAACCCATGTTCTTCTCTCAGGAGAAGCCCCTTGGAAATGAGCAAGACCAGTGCTAAATTCCAAGTTACATGGCTGCACGGCGAGAGTTAACTGGAAGCCAAGTCCCTGTAGCCTGCAGCGCTGAAGAGAGGGAGCCAGGCAATTAAAGAGGAGAAAAAGGACAGGAAACTTAGATCAGTCACAGGCAGAACCTGCTGCCTGGTGTTGGGAACATCTTAGGCACTTCCTTCCTGGGATGGAGCAGGCCCAGGTCTGTAAGGGAAAGGGCAGAGTAGAGAGGGAGACTGCCTAGACTCCCAGGAGTTCTCCGTCCTTCCATCACATGGGGCGAGAAGGGAAACTACCCTGGGAAAAAGTAAAGATACAAGCTATCCAGTGGATCCTTCCTTAGGATTCAGGGCTTGGCCCTCCCTGTGATTCTTACCCGCAGTAAACCTGAAGCTCTCAGATCATGGTCTACTTAATTTCTTTGGTATGTCCAGGTCTTCACCTGTTGCCCCAAGTGACATCAGAAAATTGTCTGGGTGGGGGAAGCGGCGTGGCCTATGTATCACCGAGACTCTTAGGGTGTATCGCGTGAAGAAATCTTTTCAAAAGAAGGGTCGCAAACAAGTGACAGCGGAGCTGGACTGTGGCTCAGTGGCCAAGAGCTCTTGTCACTTTTCTCGAGGACCCGAGCTCAGCTCCCAGCACCCACACCAGGTGGTGCATCACCCCTGTAACAACTTCAACTCCAGGGGACCCTAATGCCCTCCTCTGAGGAGACCTGAATACACAAGGCATTTATTTCAACATAGATATAAATAAAAGGAAACATTAAAAGTTTAACACACACAGACACATCATCCTGCTAAAGTTCCCCACCAAAACCATTTCAGACATGATGGCTGATACCTCTAGTCTATTTACTACAGAGGCTGAGGCAGGAGGATTTCTTGAGGCCAGTCTGGACAAGACAATGAGACTCCAAGAACATTTGCTTGCTTTCTCTCTCCTCCATACTTCCCTTACTGACCTGGACTTACTACACCCAGGAAGGAAGTGCCTATGGGGTTTCCAACACCAGGCAGCAGGTTCTGCCTGTGACTGATCTAAGTTTCCTGTCCTTTTTCTCCTCTTTAATTGCCTGGCTCCCTCTCTTCAGCGCTGTAGGCTACAGGAACTTGGCTTCCAGTTAACTCTCACTGTGCAGTCATGTAACTTGGAATTTAGCAAACTCTTTTTGCTGTCTTTCATGACCTTTTATATTTCCTCTCTTTCTGAAGATACAATTTCACTAAGATATTAATTATCTCTCATCTTAAGCAAAAGCATTTGGGTGTGCATGCATTTTTGTGTGTGTGCATCTGAAGGTGTGCATGTGTGTCCGTGTGCATATGCATGCATGTGGAAGCCTGCCAGAGGTAGACTTAAGGTGTCTTTATCAGTTTCCCCCTTATTCTTTAAGGCAGGGCCTCTCATTGAACCTAAAGCTCACTGACTCAGCAGAAGCAGCTGACCTATGTCAGGACCAATGGAAACTCCATTTCCCCAAATTGTGGCAGTTAGACAAAAGCCAGCATTCCTCAGGGAACTTGTGAAGCTGGAACCATATCCCTTATCACTGGCAAAGGGACACATGGCTACAGTGGTGCCTATTAGCATACCAAAGCACATGCTGACCTCCAGGTTTCCTCAGCATCACTTCTCCAGGCCAGCTACTCATTCTCCTGCAGCACCGCTGCTCCCACTCTGCTCCCTCGTCTGCCCTCACTGTCCTCACCTCTCACCCTCCCTCAATCCCCTCTCTGTCGCTGCTCTGCTCCTGCTTCTCCTATGGCCAGGCCCTGTCTGCTGGCCAAGTGCAGTCCACGACTTTCTCTGCTCTGGACTCTTCCAGATGTCTCTGGCTGTTCTCTCCCTCAGATCTACAATAAAAACTTTCCCCTTAACCATACCATGGAGCGGTCACATCAGTTTACAGGACCAGCAAATCCCAGGGACGCTCTGTCTCCACTTCCTCGGCACTGGGATGCAGGCATGTGCACCATGCCTGGCTTTTCACTCGGGTTCTAGGAGTCTGGACTCAGGTCTCCCTGAGTGAATGACAAGCGCATTCCCAACTGAATCATCTCACCAGGTCCCAAAAAGACTTTTTAAACATTTGTTTTTATTGTTATTGTGTGTGTGTGCATGAGTGTGCCTGTATATGTGAGTGTGTGTGTGTGGGGGGGGGTTATGAACACAAAAGTACAGATGCCTGTGGATTCCAGAGACACTGGATTGCTCTGGAGCTGGAGTTACAGTGGCTGTGATCAGCCATGTGGGTGCTATGAACAAAACTCAGGTCTTCTAGAAGAGCAGTAGGCACTCTTAACCACTAAGACATCTCTCCAAGCTCCTGAAAGCTATTTTTTAGCAATAATAAAAAGCAGGCTGGGCATGGTGGCATATCCTGTAACCTGAAGACTGTGAGTTAGCTAACTCGCCTGGGCTGTGTACAAAGTTTGAGGCCATATGGACTATGTAGTAAGACATTATCTTAAAATAAATAATGAAATAAAGATGACTAAACAAGATCCCCTTCCGCCAAGGAGGGAAGGAAATTGGGGAAGCATGCCACAGGGACAGTGGATGATCACTTCTCAGGTGACTCTCAGATGACCCTCCAAACATTCAAGAAGACTCAACAGCCTAGCTGAGCCAGGGAAAGGCCACATGAAGATGGCTTGCTTTCTGCCAACCAAAGGTCAGCTGAACTGCTGTCACATGCTGCTCTCTACCAGCTGAGCGTTCAGACAGGAAGAGCCACAGCTGTAGGCGGGGTCCATCCTGCTGCCCGTTGTCTGTTAGCAAGGCATCACAGACAGCTGTGAGCGCTAGTGAGCGGCAGTACTTGGCACACCCCCAGAACTTACCCTCTGGGTCAGTACCCTTAAGGGAAGGGCGATGAGGTCACCAGGCCTTGATCTGTTCATAATTCCTAATGGGCCAGAGGACGTGATTTCATCCTCAGGTTATTTCATCGGCCATTGTTCAAAACAACCTAAACTAAGACCAAGAGGTGTCCCTGGACAGGGTCCATGGCAGATACGAGCACCAAAATCCAAGCGAGACTATGAAGCTTGAGAGGAAAATCCCAGTCGGATCTGAGACCCAGGAATCAGAAATACACACAGCACACACAAGCAGCCAAGTCCAGATACAGAAAACTTTAATCAACAATTGTGGAAACAATACACTCGAGACATTAAATACCAGAATTCTCCATTGTCACTGCCCCCACCACCAGTCTAGAAATAAAATGATCCACTAATCTCAACTGTTCCTGGTGGAAGATAAAAGATTTAGGAAAATGTTTTCCATAAACACAATTCTTTTACCCCAAATCTAGACTCCACACAGGGAAAAGACAAGTTTGCACTCAATGGGATTTATTCAGCCACCTTTGTAACACAGCTCATCTCTATGTAATTGGCTTCCCTTACTCTCCTCTCCCATTGGACTCAATGAGCAGAGGAAACAATGCTCTACTATACATTTATCAGACAAAACAAGTAAAAGTTTAACATGAGTGAATTCTATGTTATTATATTAAAACATGTATCAAAATCACATCTTTCCTGTAAAAGGGGCTGGCAGTCCAGCAGCAATGCAGTGCTGCCTGATGGCCACCCTGGGACATATCCTGCCTTCCTCATGCAAACCAACGAAGGAGACCGATGGTACAGACTGCCTGTTTTCTCAGTCACCTTGACACGGATACACAAGTCTAAAAGGAAACAACCCCAACTACAACAGTCATTCAAGTATTGAGAGATGTGTGCATGGACAACGGGGGAGACTGCCTAGAAAGAAGAGGGGCTCCAATACTTCGCATGAACTTAGCTAGCAGAGATTGTTGGATCCTGCATGCCGAATGCCTCTAACAACGGTTCTGGTGAGCAGGTAGATGGTATAGCTAATTCGCCCGCAGGCACTGCTGCAGTGACCACTGATGGCTTTAAAATGCGTCCTTTCTGTCCTTCCTTAAGCCAATAGTGGACCTACACATTGGAGCCAGGAAGTCATTACTGCCAGAGAGTTCCCAAAGGACTGTGCATACAGTTTCCTGTGTGCTATTTATGTACCCACTGTACTGTTACACATATTCAGCGTTATAAGGAAAATCTGGCGATAGACCAAGCTGAATCGCCATCCCCAATCATATGCTATACATGTATTCATTCTTTCTAGGTGCTTCCCAACTCAAATGGTAGAGGAGAAGAATATGGGCATGGGCTCTGGACGCTAAATTGTGCTCTCGTTCTCTCAGCCAAAGCTGGATGGAATAGCAGACAAAGCGCAGTGGTAAGAGTTAGGAAAAGGTTCTGGGTGAACGGCTTGGGGAGTGATCTTTCCCATGGGGAACCATGGGAAAAGCAATGGGAAGATAATCAGACAGGTAGCTCCTTGTCTAATAGTTAAACACCTAGACAGCACCACGCCTGGGTGTTGTCTTACCTCTGCTAGAAGACCAGTGAGCAGGAAGCTGGTGCTGTCCACTTCATCTTCAGGACAGCAAAGCAGGAAAGCAGAGAGGCACACAGAGCCATGAGCACAACTCTAAGTGGGACGGCTGCTCAGGTGTTGGAAACTGTCAGTCACTACTCTAAAGAGACCAGACTTCTTTCCAGCATCCCATGCTCTCCATAAGCATTCAAAACAGAGATACCCAACTGCTAAGACATGTGAATTTTAGGGTTACCACGGAACAGCTATAGGTGTGTGTTTGGGGGGGGGCATGGACAGACACAGATAAAGCGTCTTAGGAATGATCACTGCAGGGCCTGGAAAATGAAGAGAAGATAAACATTTTGGGAGCAGGGACCACAGAGCAATGGGGGCTGAACTGTGAGCTAGTGACCACTGGCAGCCGTGGTCAGCTCACCTGTGGGAGGTAGGTGAGAATGGTATGAACTGCAGCCCGCCTTCCTACAGCAGTGGGAAGCAGGCTCTGTCTTGGTCTCTCTTCTGCTAGCTCGTCTGCCGGCATGGCAGACAGTGTCTTTGTTTCTTTCTTCTTGGAGCACTAGGGGCTGCTTCAGGGTTTTAAATGCCTCCCCCCTTCAGAAGACCAACAAAGGGACATGCTCATTTGACAGACAATAATGTCAAAACTCAAGGGCCAGTTCTCCAAATGGGGAACACAAACTATAATCATCTGACCCGATCACAAACATGTCAACTTTAAAGACCACCTGGCTTCGGTAATGAGACTCAACCCATTTGATTTTTAAGTGGCATCTCTCATTGCTGTATGTTAAAATGGCAACGGTATTGGTCTTTAACAAAACTGTAACTGACAGAAGCAGAGTGACATATAACCAACCTGACAGCTGGAACTTCTTTATATATGGAGCCGCATTCTTTCCTGCATCTGTTTCACAAGTATCCAATATTTATATTTAGCGGCTAGAAGACAGGGGGCCAAATCCGCCTGCAACGAGAGAGCAAAGCTTTGACCAGTGCCAGGAAAGCGGGGTCAGTGAAAGTCTATCAAGTACTCGGGGTAGATCTGGTTGGCATCAAACACCACAAAGATCTTTGGGTTCCAAGTGTCATCCACACAGCTGTCATACAGATTCACGTAGCTCCCGTCTTTGGAAGGAGGTCGCATGTATTTGGAGTCTCCGTTTATGTAATCCCCAATTAGTACTCGAGCAAGAAACATGGATTTATAGGTTCTGAACAGATGTCGCTGCTGCACGCTGACCCCGTGAATCTGGAATGTGTTACCATGCTTGATGTCATCTTTGCAGAAACGACTGGAGTATGCAGCATCTCTAGCAAAATAGGTTCCTGCAACAGAAAGGGCCAAAGTTACTTGGGAGAAAAGACGAAATGCAGGAACAACATTCTGACAGGAGAACAGACACGAGTCACACCACAGATGTGGGACCTCCTCCTCTGCACACCTAAAGAACAGGACACAATTCCCACCCTCACCACATGGAGGCAACTATGGGTGTACCAGGCCTTACTAGTGCCCTCATGTGCCTTGGATAAACTAAGTGCCACACTTGTGTTTCCAAGGGAGTTTGCAAGGAAATCCAATAAACAAAATACAAACCATCCCATGGTGAGAAGTGCGGCAGGTCTGGATTTCACTGGAGGTCATTCTTCCCGCTGTGCCATTCCTCAGTCTGTGCCTGCAGCCCTCACCCAGCAGTAGCCTAACTCTGCAGAATTCTGCTCTACCTGAGGAGCTCACACTCAAGAAGCTGCGGCTATGACATGGGACAATTCAGAAGGAACTCTAGAAGTGGGAGCCTCAGCCAGGAATAAAATTCTGAGACTGTACAAAGCTGTTCCTGGGCTCTTCGGTCTCCCTGGGCTCTTCAGTCTTCTGGGAGCTTGGTGCTAAAGAGAGGTGTGGGGACTTAGAGATGAGATGCCCTTAGAGGGAAGTGAGGAACCGCAGGCCTTCCTCATACTTTTCATGTTCTAGCTGCCAGAAGAGGCCAGTTCACTTTATATGACATACTCTGCCATGATGGTCAGACTCAAAATAGGTTCCGCAGTGCCAATGTAGCATAGGCTGAAACGTCTGAAGTTGTGAGTCTGAGTGAATCCTTCTTCTTCTGAAGCTGTCTTGGGGTTTTGCTATATAGTAAGAGGAAACTAGCGAGCACATTGTTCCTGCCTGAGCATTCCAGAACACTGCCAGTTATTGTCATGAACACTCAGTAAGACAGTCAACTCTCTGAAAATGATTGACACAATCAATCAAGTACCTACTTCTAAGAAATTGGGACATAAACGGCAAAGTCGCATAACCGGCTAATATTGATAGAACTGGTGTCAGACTTTTCTGAGCTCTCACAACTGAAGTGAGCAGCTTCTACGGTAACTGTCCTTAAATTCATTCACTGCTTCAAAATCAGCTCCTCCCAATCTCAAATACCTGCCTGCCCCTTATCCTCCTCGGCTCTCTCCCTAGCTGCTTGAGGCATGCCACAGAGAACCAGGACATATACAGCAGCAAAAATAAGGGGGAGTTTTGCCCACTTCCCCCCTTCAGTGCATGCTGATATTCTTACCTATTATTTTCTAAAGCAAAACAACCACACACCAAATCCACTAGTTACGATACTGGAGTGTAATTAACATGTTCCTATCACTCTGTGATTCTGCTATGGAGCAGTTCCCTGTGAAGGGTCATCCATGGGGAAGGCTGACTCAGACACCACAGATACTGCAAGGCTTCTCTAACATAGAGCCCCCTATCAGGATGACGGAAACCCAGGGATCTGTTGAATATGGGAGATGTGCAAGTCTCGCTTTCACCCTGTCTGAAGCCTATAGTCTGGTAACTTTTAGTTTCATCACGCCCAACTCTGAATCAGAAAGCAACTGATGTTCCCTAAAGAGCGGGCACTCACTCCTGTGACTGAAACTGGACCTGAGATTCAGATGTTACCTTTTCCAAAGACAGCACCGTGTACACCATTGATTCTCCAGTCAAAGTTGTGAATGCAAATTGCTTCCACAAACTCGCTGCTGGTGCCATGGAACAGCATTTGCTCATTGATCTGGGGGACACCTCTCTTCTTCTTAAGCTGAGCCTTCTTCCTATAATCACAAAACATCCAGATACAAAACCACAGACAAATACACTACTGAGTGCTATTTATTAATTTAAACAGTTAAAAGGCAAAGTTCAAAAGAAAAGGTGAGACAACAATATAAATCATATAATGTAAATGAGTAGACAGAACAATTCTAGCAAAGAAATTGCTTCAAATGCTCTTGGACACATAAAAATCATATGACAGTGATCAGTTGGGTATGGGACTTAATGCCTGTAATCCCAATGTACAGGAGACAGAGAGACACAGCTGGCTGGGCAATGGTGATGCAGTCTTTAAGCCTACTGCTTGGGAGGCAGAGGCTGGGAGAGCTCAGTGAGTTCAAGGTCAGCATGTCAGCATGGTCTACAGAGCGAGTACCAGGACAGGCTCTGGGAAACCCTGCCTCGAAAAAAAACAAAACAAAACCAAAAACAAACAAAAAAGATCAAGAGTCAGAGACAAAAAGGATCAAGAATTCAAGGCTATCCTAGGCTAAAAAAAAAATTGAGGTTAGCTCAGGTTTCAGGAAACTGTTTCAAAAAACAAACAAACAAAAAGAACAAACCAAACAGTATAGCTAGCATTGAGCCTGAAGGCTGAAAGCATATACCAAAAGACTGGGCAGATAGCTCCGTGGTACAGCGCTTGTCTGACATGTGGGAGAGCCTGGGCTCCATCCTCAGCACTGTGGAACAGAGAGGACGGGGAAACTGATCGTCTAAAGCAGCTAAGCAGTCCAGAGAGATGCAAATGAAACTATAAACAGGTAATACAAAGTTCTTAGATATTCAGACAAAGAATTCTGTCTTTGAGCTGGAAAAACATTTTATTCTCTCAGCTGGCTGAATCTGGAAGTTGTAGAAGCATCAAGCTCTTCTTCTTAGTGAATACATACATCTTCACTGCTTCAGAAATGAGGAATGGTCATATTAGTAACAGAAAAGACAAAACCAAAAGCCTAAAAAACTTTAACAGAAAAATGGATACTTAGTTATTTATATATGAAAATTAAAAGTAGGAACCAGGCATGGTAGAAGTTGTTTTTAATTCCAGCTCTTGGTAGGCAGAAGCACAAAGATGCTTGTGAGTTTCAGGCCAGCCTGGTCTGCATAGTGAGTTCCAGTCTAGTCATGGCTACCGAGTGAGACCCTGTCTCACAAAAACTAAGTCTAGGTGCTCTGTAAATATAAAATATAATAAGTCTAAATAGAATATTTTAAAAATCAATGTATTTTGCAAAAAATAATACTGTTTATTATATAGATATGTATAGCCACGAAGTAAAACCACAAAACTATAGGCAAAAGAATATACCCATTTTAGAAATAAACCTCAATAAGCAATGGGATGAAACAAGCCTCTATCAGAGAGCTGTGAGATAAAGACAATGAGCCAGGTATTGGAATGTCAAGTCTGATGATGGGACTGTGGGGTTTGACAGCTATTTGCTGCATTTTGGCTGCATTTCGCTAAACAGTGCACCCCTTACATCTCTGCTAGCTCACCTGAGCTGCGCCCAAGCTTCTCCTTAAGAACATAATGCATGTAAATACAAAAGCACACTCCAAAGTGGCGTTTACAATTTTATAATTCTAAAGAGCGAGGTCCAATAGGAAGGCTGAGGCACAGAACTCTTCTGTAGTCTGAACCATGAATGGACAGGAAAGCAGCTTTCTGGAAAAGCCTGGGGTTGCTTCAGCCCGTTCCAGTGTGGAGGACTTGTGGTTGAATCACTCTGTGATTAACACTAATGTGCATCCATCCCAACAGTGAGCTAGAACCCACCTCCATGTCCACTGACTGGCCTATGCCATTCCTCAACACACAACAGCTCCTCTCTTTTATAAGATAACTCCATAGATAACCACCCCCCAAAAAGCTGTGTGCTGTGTTCCCTAGGAAATACATATTATCCCCCTAGCAACTATTCCTCACCCTTCTACACAGCAAACATCTTTACTTAACCAGAATTTGCTGGATATCTCTTAGTTTACAAATGCGGGTGGGGAGCCGATCCCAGCACGTCTATCATCAGACACGTGTGTGACCAGAGACACCGCACTGGGAATGGGGCCATCACATGGCTTCCATACCATAAGCAGTCAAATAAAATTCTCAGGGTTTTTCAAATCAGACCACTCCCAGCTAATCATATCCGAACAACTGACAGGTAAGCCTCATGCTCTCACATATTTCAGCTTAAAATGTAAACATTAATTAGCAAAGTAAAACACCCATATTATACATTGACAAATTTTATCAAAACAGGCAACTAAAGCACATTCATTCAAGTGGTGACAGCGATGAAAATGCATATTCCACAGGAGTCATTTAGCAATATTTATCAAATTTCAGTGCATGGGCTTTGATCTAGGGCGACTGTCTTTCCAGACCACTGCTCATATTAGAAGGGCATGTGTCAAGCAGCTCTTTCATTCAGTTTTCCACTAAGAAATTCCTAGTTTCTTTTTCTAGGACTGTGTGTATTAACTGTCTGACTGATTTTTAACAATGCACATATAATTCCCACTCAGAATTCAAGCTTAAGCTTTTTCTTTTCCTTTCTTTTTTTTTGAGACAAGGTTTCTCTGTAGCTTTGGAGCCTGTCCTGCAACTTGATCTTGAAGACCAGATTGGTCACAAACTCACAGAGATCCACCTGCCTCTGCCTCCCGAGTGCTGGGGTTAAAGGCATGCACCACCACCACCTCAAGCTGTCCTTTCCTTTCTGGTTTTGAATCTTTCCTGAGTGTGACCAGCAAAGCTACACTCATTTAAGTGCCGGATAACACTGAGGGGATGAGCAGCAAGCAAGCTTGACATTCAAGTTTCTGCAAACGCCCTCTAGCCACCTAGTACTCATTTTCTCTGTACCATCGCCTGGAACATATTGTTTCCATTGTAAGAAACTTTCTCAACCACTTTAGAGAGGCCAATTTAAATGTCCAAAAGGCTTTCCCATACACAATAGCTAACTTATTGAGTTTGGTAACGCCTGATTAATATATTTACGTCTCAGATCAAGTTATTAAGCTGTAATGACCAGATTCCATTCTAAAAACTAAGATATTTGGGGCTAGAGATGGGCTCAGAGGCTAAAAGTACTTACTGCTCTCGCAGAGGACTCAGTTTCTGGTCCCACACCCCACCGGGTGATTCATAATCACTTCTAATTCCAGATCCAAGTGCTCTGATGCCCTCTGTCCTCGGAAGGCTTCTTACACATGCCATACACCCCAGACACAGGTTAAAGAGAATCATGGTTTGGAATGTGCATCTTACAGGCATTAGAAACCATGGGGTAAAGAGTCTGGTGTGGACTATTCCTTTACACTGTGTGAATACGTCACCATGATGGGCTGAATAAAGAAGCTAACTGGTCAATAGCTGGACAAGATGAAGTGAGGGGGAAAGCGAAACAGAGACTGCTGGGAAGAAGAAGGGCCAAGTCAGAAGAGTTAAACTTTCAAAGAAAGACCTGAGGTTGCAGTAAATGCTTCCCAACTTTGCCCACCGGATTAGACCGCATTTGCTTCTCAAACTACACAAAGTGCTGTGGCACCCAGCTCTCAAAGATGTCTCAATAGCCCCACCCCTATCCTCTAGGGATCAAGGTTCCAAAATTCCCAGTCTGTGGCCCATACACTGTCTCAGAGCAGCAGTGTCGCCATGCTCTGGACTAAGGACATTCACCTGGGTTTAGATCAGTGGTCTTCCCTTCCAGATGAACATCAGAAGCACCACAGAACCACGGGGTCTGAGTCAGTGGATCTGGATTAGGTGCTGGATCCCTCTACGTGTTAAAGGGTCTCAGAGAGGGCTCTGATACACAGCCAGGTAAGGCATCTGTGATTGGTCAAAGCCCACTTCCTCATCAAGACAGGGCTCTCACTGTTCTAACACCCTGGCTACTCTGACTGCTCCTGCCATCTCTATCTTGCTGTTCTTCCACTGTTCCTCTCAAGTAAGTCCCATGCAACTCCTCTCAGACTCCTCCAGACACTCACATGCTCCACCTTGACCTTCGGCTTAACCCTCAGTGTGGGAAACCCTGTGGTCCTGGCTCTTCTGTTCTACCTCCCACTGTGGCCACTTAAGTTTCTCCTTTTTCTATCCCTTTTATCTCCATCGCCACAGTGCTTCACTCTATTAGGTGACTTCACTTATTTTGCCATGGAAACTGGAAGGATTAAAGAGTCTGTAGGCTAGCCAGGCTTTCGTCTCTACGTAAGTCTAACTGGACACATGTCTACCTCTTCTCTGACACATGGTCACTGAATCTTATCCCACCATGCTTAATCTATCAACTGCCCATCCCCCTTATCCTGTTTTCTCACCTCTCCTTTTCTAGAAGTCTCTTCCAATTATAATGTTAGCCATTAAAGAAATAACAATAATAAACACTAATGAAACACTACGCTTCTCCCTATCCACTCCTTATTCCCTCTCCACCTCCCAGTGCCAAGCTCCCTAAGGGACTTGCCAACCTTCACTCATCTACACGACACGACAGCCGACATTACTCTCCCTCTCGTCACGGTTTGCTGCTAACCCCAAGGACATGCCCAGTATGCATGTTCCCTGGCACTTCTCCAGGATGCAACCCTGCAGCTTCTCCCTCTGGTTCCATTAGCTTCTGCAGCTCCACACTCTGCTGCTTTCCTTGGGTTTTCTTTCCTTAGCTCATCCTCTCCAGAGCTTGGTCCTTTTTTTTTTTCTTTCTTTTTCTTTTTCCTTGGTTTTTTTCAAGACAGTATTTTTATGTGTAGCCCAGGCTGTCCTGGAACTAACTTTATACACTAGGCTGCCTTCAGATTCACAAAGATCCACCTGCCTCTGCCTCCCATGTGCTGAGATTAAAGGCGTGCACCACCACCGCCTGGCTTTTAAAAAATATTATTTATTTAAGTGTACATGTGTGTATGTCTGTATATATGATATACCTGAGGTTAGGGTCATCCCCTGGGGCTGGAGTTACAAGCAGTTGTAAGCTTCCTGGTGTGGGTGCTGAAAATTGAACTCGGGTCCTCTGCAAGAACACTATAGGCTCTTAACCACTGAGCTATCTTTCCAGCCCCTGGTCTTCTTCTCTTAATGTATACACCCAGACTCTGGTCATCTTATCACTCCTGGTTGCTAACACCCCGTATCTTCTAGCCTTCATCATTAGTCTAGGTCAATTTTCTGATGCAAGCAAAAGTGTTTCCTCAGATGTTCCTGGTAGGAAAAACCCGGCTGAGAGTCACTACTTTAAAGCTTTTCCTACAGTATTGCCTGGTGAATTATCATTCTAAACACTCTGTCTCTCTACCCCATCCCCAAGTTTTAGACGTTCCAACATTTCAGAAAAAAACAAAACAATAAACACAACCAGTTTAGCTTACAAAGGGCTGCATGAAAGACACTGCTAATTTTAATTTATGGCTGGACAATCTGACTCAGAGCTATGGAGGGAAGGTGCACAGTCAGTGGCACTATCAGTTCCTATATCCTGGCTTCTTGGCTAGGTTTCTAATGCTACTCACCCTAAGGTTCTTCTATTTGAAAATCTCTGAATTTGCTGTGTTCCAATTTTTAGATAAATTTTGGTCCATGATGCATCCATGTCTAAGATGCTCTCTTCCCCCTAGCCCATGTCTAGCATATATAACACCAGTTTAGGAAGTTCTTCTTAGTACTCACATTCACTACACATACCCTCCTTTAGGGCAAGGGTGAATCGACACCCTCACTTTGTGTTCCCATAACCTATGCTCACCCATACACCTTGGGTCAGCAGTGGCCTGGTTCTTTGACCTACAGACCTATACACCATCAAATCCCAAGAACCTAGAATACTGCCTATCACAAAGTGAGGGCTAAGACTACCTGCTGAGAAGAGGAAGGAGGGAAGTAAGAAAGGAATTATAATATGCAGCAGGGTGGACTCACTCAGGGCCTGGCTATCCAGATGAGTCACAGCTCGCAGGCCAATGAGACCGGTGAGGCTATTTTAGCTCTGCAGGGAGATGTCAGAGTGACAGGCTGCCTATCCCACAAGCCTCAGTACTTTGCACTGTCATGGCAGGTGTCTGTGGGCTGACATTAAGGAAGATCACAAAGGGTATAAACCAAAGAAAATGTCTACTAGATTCTTGTATTAAATGGGATAGGACTCAGCACTATATTTTTATGCTTTTACTGAGAGCTCGGAAGTATGAAGGAGACCAATATGAACTCCAGTTCAGAGGCTTGAATTAAGAATAATAATAACAGGGGCTGTAGAGATGCTCAGCAGTTAAGAGTATTTGTTGCTCTTACAGAGGACCTGCTTCAGGTCCCAGAACTCACATGGCAGCTCACAAACACCTATAGCTCCAGTTCCAGGGGATCAGACCCCCTCTTCTGATATTCATGGCACTAGGTATACATGTGGGGCACATATGTACAAGCAGGCAAAAACTCATACACACAAAATAAATAAATCTAATTTTTTAAAGAATAAATAAGCTTCACCAGCTCACCTTAGAAAAATTAGTTTAATTATTGAAAGAATAAAATCATAGGGAGCAGAGGCATCTATTTTCCCCCAAATAAACTGAATAAAACCTTCTAAATTTAGGTAAATTCAGTGACTGTCAGAAATATAAGGTTTTTGGTTGAATACTCAAGATTATAAAAAGCACAGGCTGAAGAGCATAGGCACTGTTACCATAACTTCTTACACGGATAACTGGAACAAACTGAGGCCCAGAGAGTTGGGACTCCATGGGGGAATTCCACATACCATTACTGTGATGGTTAGCTTTGATTGAGGACTTTGCACAATGTAGAGCCACCTGGGGATGGAGTGTCAGTGACGAACAGTTTAGGTTAGGTTGATTTGTGAGCATGCCTTTGAGGAATTATCTTGATTAACTGGAATGGCCCATTGTGGGTGGCACCATTCCCTAGACAGGAAAATTCGGTTAGGAGTAGAGAAAGCGACCTGAGCATTAGCAAGCAGTCATTAATGCAGGACTTGAGTGTGGAGGTAACGTGACTAGTTGCTTCAATATTCTTACCTTCCTCACCACCTTGACTTCCCTGAAATGATGGACTGTAACCTGGAATTGTGAGCCAAATAAACTCTTTCTCCCTTAAGTTGTTTTGGTCAGGATATTTTACCATAACAACAGGAAACAAAACTGTAAAAATCACCAAAGGAAAGTCAGTCTAATTCTCAAGTATATGCAAATGAAATGGGGGACAGGCTGGGAATGGTCTTAAATACTTTCCAATAATAAAGCAAGGATCATGCATGGTTAGTCTGTTTTGGGCACATGTTTATTTGTTTGATGTGTTTTTGAAACAGGGCCTTACCATAAAGCAGGGCAAGCTGGCCTCAGACTTGCTCTGCAGCCCTTGAACTCACAATCCTCCCGCTTTAGCTTTCTGTGAGCTGAGCTAGTAGATGTGAGCCTCCTCATCTGGCTTGTGCAGCAAACACCAGCACATGTTAGACAGGATCACAAGCACACAGGGATTATTATGGTAGAATTCTACTTCTGTGTTAATATGAAATTTTTCTGAATAAATCATTAAAACTTTGTAATAAACTGGGTGGCGTACACCTTTAATCCCAGCACTGAGGAGGCAGAGGCAGGTGGATCTCTGTGAATTTGAGGCCAGCCTGGTCTACAGAGTGAGTTCCAGAACATGTTCCAAAGCTACAGAGAAACCCTGTCTCAAAAAAACCAAACCAAACTAAACAAACAAAAAACCCAAAAAATTATAATAAAAATACCAGAAATCAAATCTCGTCTACAAATTTTTTATTTAATATATTTCAGAGAACCACTTATTTAAGTATTATTTATTACAAAAGTACAACATAACAGGTTAATTTGAGTAACAAGTTTTAGGTAATGAGCTTTATTTTTAGGTTAAAGGCACACAGAGAAAACTAACAGTCATTTCTAACTTAGATTTAGTAATGAATAGAGATTGTTAAACCCACAGCACAAACTCCAAGTGAAGCAAGAAATAGAAATTAGAAGGTAAATTTTAAAGTGTTCTTTCAAACAAAATAAGCAACGAGCTACAGGAAGGATAGTGTCAACTGACTGTTTGCTTTTTAAGTCAGCATTTTCAGAGATTTCTAATGTAATCTAAAGCGCTGAGGCAAGCAACCTTGCAAAGCTAAAGAGATCCATCTCAACCAGGATGCAGTTTTGGACCTAGCAAAGATAGAGCTTCTCCCACTGTGCTGACTGAATGTATCACAAAGAAGACCTTGCCTACTCTCTGAGGATAGAAATGAGAGCAAAGGCCAGCAAGAGGCTGGAGAAATGGCTCAGTAGTTGAGAGCACTCAGTGCTCTTGTAGGACCCACACAGTGGCTCACAACTTCTGTAAACTGCAGTATCCAGGGACAGAATGCCCTCTCTGAACTCCTCAGGCACCACGTATGCACATGGTGCACAAACACACAGGAAAAACAGTCATACTCGTGAAATAAAATCAATGTAAAAAAAAAATTAAGGCATGGCAAGAGAAGAACAGCTTGTCTGTGGCTGAAAATGAAGCCAGCTAAGCTCTGTGTGGAGCCATCCCTACAGTCTGGAAGAGTGGGACAAGGAGGGAAGAGGGACAAGGAACCCACTCACCTGCAAAAGAACTCCCATAAGTCTAAGTTTTGAATCCTTTGAATCCTTTTAATTCGGTTCCGATCCATTGTTTTACCAAAGAGACTGGCAACTTCGTTATATTCATGCGTTTGGTTCTGCAGGGAGACCAGCTGGGAGAAGAAGTTTGCAGAGTTTAGCAGTGGCCTTCCCATCTCCCCCCCCCCCCCTGCCCCGGGGATGGCTGCCGGCCTGTGCTACAGTCATCTGCTCTCACCTGGTAGGGAACTTCCGTATTCACGTTCTCCCAGTGTGTTGGCATGGGGATGGCCTCATTTTCACAGATGTAACTTCAAACAGCAAAAGACAGAGCAGAGTATCAGAAGCAGATTATAATTAGTGTCAGTGGTTTAGCCTTTTCTCCATAGCTGAGTTTTCTGTTTGCAAAGTACTTACAACAAACACAATAAAGTTTAACCTTTGGCTTCACTTAGAAATATTTACTGAAAGTCTACTTTCCTAACTTTTAAATGCTGAATTATAAACTTTGATAGGACTATACAAATCTACATAGCTTCAACACTTCAGAAACCACTCACTAATTCAATTTCTTTTGTTGCAATTTCTATGAAATGTGAAGAAAATTTTAGCCAAAGAAAGGAATTTCTAAGAAAAAGTAGGCTGATTTTTTTTTTAAACCCAAAGCATCTATTGATATTTGCACTGAATGAAACTGCAAACTCTACCAGTCACTGCTGTTTTCCAAGATGGCTTAGTGGTCCCCACCCTCTGTCTTCTATGACCTAACTCAGCCCTCTTCTCTGCCTTGTTTTCGTAGGCATTGCACCCTGACTTGCTCAGTGCAGTCACATTTGGTAGCAAATCTTTAAAAGCCATACAATATGGTCAAGACACAGAACAGAAACAGCAAAACGCTAAAACAGGCACAATAACCTTCCTTGGAAATTAACAACCTTAAAACCTATCCTTAGCTCAAAAAACCAATATAATGTATAATTCTTAAAAGATTTTTATTTGTATGGGTATGCATCTGTGTGCAAGTGTGCTACATATGTGCAGGTGGCTGCAGAAGGAGAAGAGGGCATCCAATGCCCTGGAGCTGGAGTCGCAGTCAATTGTGAGATGCCTACGTGGGTGCTGGAAACCACTCAGGAAGGTCTGCACTGCACCAGCAAGTACCGAGTGGGCACCTTTCCTCCTGCTGCAGTCAGGGTTCTGGTCAGCTCTGACTCTTCACTCCTTCTCACAGCCATCTCTACACCCAGATGTCCTTTAGAGCTCCCTTAGGTTTAGAAAGCCAAGTTTTGCTCAACACAAATGGCAACACAAAGCACACATTTTTGCCCCTATGTTGTTTTGGTAATTTAATCAAGTCTTACTATGATCTTTATCAAAATGTATGCAATCTCCTCATTCCCAGGGTCAGGAATCCCAGCACATGGCAGACACTCAGCTAACATGCAACAAACGAATGCCTCCTCTGCTACACACACACAATTCCATCATCTGTGCATGGACAGGGGAGCAAAAAATAATGTGTAGCCCAGGCACAGGGAGTGGGAAGCTGAAGTGTTTCCACTGTGGGGCATCTTCCTTAGGCCTCCTTTAGTCACTATGGGTTTGACATGTCACCTAGGGACTGCTCAGTGGGGCTCTGCATTGGTGTAGGAGCAAAGTGGGCAGTTCCCTAGGATTCTGGACCCAAAACAGAGACAGAACCATAATTTATTTAAATGCTTGCTTCTGGTGATACTTAGCTTGCTTCCAGCAACCTCTTCAGAGTCATGCTCTTCCATTTTTGAATTTCAGTCAGTCTTGCTAACAAAGGAGTCTGGCATAAATTGATATTTTTCTTCATCATGTGTGTGATTGTAGGAATATTCAAATTGTTTGAGGAGAGCTCTAGAAGAACTTCAAATACTATAGGAATTATTATTTAAGTTAACTTCAACCCTGACTTGTACCCCCCCCACACTTTGTCCAATGTATCTTTCATCTATGGGGGAAAGGTTCAAAGAACTTGTATGGACCCACGGCCTTGACAGAACGCACACTGGCCAGGCTTGTGATGAGTGCCCAGTGCTGCCCTACATCTAACCTTTCTGCATCAGCACCTCCCGACTTTCATCCCCTTAGCTTTCACACTTAACTCCTCCCCTTTCATTACAGCCTCAATTGCTTACTCCCCCTGCTCCTTCTGTTTTTGTTGTACAGTTTGTATAGCCTGGGACAGAAGAAAATGCTTGACCCCAGCATGGACTTCCCACCAGCTTCAAAGGGATACCAGCTATACCAACACACAGATGTGAAACTCTTCCTACTACTCATTCCCCCCGATTACACTCTTAGGAGATAAGAACTGCATTCTATTCCTGGCACTGTGGAATGCATACATGATGTAGGAAGTAAGAACATAGTCTGTGTCCCACAGATGTAGGAAAGCCTTTATTATCTTTTAAGTCGTGATATTAAAATATCAGCAAATACCTTGAGAAAGGAAACTAAAAGCATTTCTCTCCTTGCTTGTTCCTTCAGTTCCTTTCTCTGCTCTACTTTCTCAGGCGCTCTTTGGAAGGCGCATGAGGGCATTCCTTACAATTCACACACTGCCATTTCGTTTCCCAGCTGGATCTTAAATTCTCTGAAGAGAAAGAACTCAGCATTTGCTTGAGGAACCATCTAGAAAATGGGTCTTAAAGTGCTCCACCTGTTTTCCATTCCCATGCGCAACAGATGTTTATTTACCTTTGCAAATAACAATCCTTTTTAAAGTCTATATACGGCAAAAGTAAGCAAAAGGAAAATGGATCCAGGGAAGATGCACTGCTGTCCCTCTAGTTCATGTGGACTGGCGTTGTACCTCAGAGCTGCCCAATGGGGAGCTACACCAGTGCAGAGGCAGACCACGTGGGCAGTTCTCTAGGATTCATGGTCAAATATCTGGAATGGTCTCTGACAGTATGTCCAGTTCAAATTCAAACTTAAGTTCAATAGGCCATTTTAAGGGTTTGAAACAAAAACCACATGATATTTTGTAATTATCATGCACACTGGTCTAAGAATTGAAAAAAATATATACATATGACAAGAGAGAATGAAAGGAAACAATGGCAGAAGACAGTGATTATTTAATCAGCAAATAAGAGGTTTATTTTGTAAAAATCGCTATTAATTCATGAGATGGATGTTAGTCTATCTGGTTTTCTGCCAAAGAGTAAGAAAGCGGAGAGAGGGCGCCCACCCTCGTGCTGCCCCATTTACCTGAAGGCGCTGATGGAGAAAGGAGCCCTTTTCACTAGGCGTTGTTTTCCAGTGACGAGGTTCATCTGCTTCATTTCTGAGCACAAAGAGACAGAGCAGATGAGCCACAGAAGCGCACTGTGCTCCGAGGTCTCATGCACGTTAGGAGCCACAGTACAGGGCAGTCATGTGGCTCTAGGAGGAGATGACGGCCAGGTAGTTATGCTCTTTCACCATCGACCTATTTGCCATGTTGTAAAGGTGCCAGTGCAGGGGCCCTGCTTCAGTGCCTGATCTAAGGCCACACCCAGATGCCCATCTCACACCTGCTCCGCACACATCACACCTCAGTTAAACTGACACTAAAATACACGACCAGAGCACAGAATGACACCGTCCTAAATCTTCCATTGGATTTGTTTACATGGAGAAATGCACTCTGGGCTCCCTAAGAATTTGGAAATCAGAAAGGGATACATCCCATACATTTGCACAGCTCACATAATTTCAAAAATGTGTTTCTTTAGTCATCTTTTAGCTGCACATCTAAACCAAAGAAAAAGGAAAAGAAAACCCAGCCAGAGACAACACATATTTACACACAGATTCCCGGTGAAGGGGCCACTATCTAGTTAGCATCTTCTGCTGCACCGCGGCCTTGGCAGTGTTTACCAGGTCCCATTTATCCTCCCATTCAAACAGCAGATTTTAACAAATGTCACTGCACTTGTCAAACGGTGCTCTGCCACTCCTGTATTCTCCTAGACACGGCACACCAGGGAACTGCCACCATTCAGGGAAAAGCAAGATCACCTCAGGACCTGGCACAAAACCTGTGGCGTCATCTTCACAGCTGTCTCCTTTGCGTTTACTTCCCATGTCGCTCAGAGAGAAGCTGGACAGTGGCAGCATGACTGGGTTAAAGACCCCGACAGTGTGCGGAAAACGCTAGGAGCTGCACCTTAAAGCATCACCATTTATTCGTTTATGCCACGTACCACTGTCATAATTTAGTAACGATAATATATATATCTCATGTAGGCAAAAATGGCCTGAACACATTATGTCGCTGAGGCGGGCCTTGACGTTGTGATCCTCCTATCCACATCCTGGGTGTTGGGACGACAGGCATGCACTACCACACCTGGTTTATGCTGTGCTGGGGTTTCCTGCATACTGGGCAGGTACACTACCAAGTGAACTACATTCTGAGCATCTACAAAATATTCTGAATTAATCTTTTTTCCTGACAGGAATCTCCCAGAGGGTAGAGTTCACTAGTGAATATTCTTAGTCAGAAGTGGCCTGCTGACTTACCTACCACACACTTCAACAAATGGCATCCCCTTTACAAAGCCTGAAGTTTGTGTAAATCATACTCTGTTCTGCCTCCAAAACTGTGCTTGTATACAACACTAGCACAGAACACAGCAACATCTACCAAACACCTCCTGCTGGAACAGAGCACCAATGTCAGCATGCCCTATGGGAAGCCAGCTTGCCTAATGCTGGTTTTGAAAGTCAGGATTAATTGACAGTAAAAAGAGAATTGTTTTCACTCTTCTTAAATTTAATGTACTCATCTATTCTTTGAATCATTCTTGATAATCAGCAATTACAAGAAAATCAAGTTTGGTAGATGGTATTTTTAGCTCTGTCTACACCGTCCCTGAGAACCCTTTACCACTTCTGGGAAAGCGTTTCAGACTTACACTCCATCCTCAGCACATCAGCACCACCACGGTCAGAAAGACACAACTCAGCAACTGGACAAGAATAGCTAGAAGACCAAAGTGTAGAGTGACTAAAAGTGAGCGGTTATTAAAAAGCTGCCCCATTCAAATCTCCTTTGCCTCAAAGCCATCAACAGTGGGTGACAGCAGCCTGGAACTTACGGAGTGAATCCAACAGTGTTTCCATGAGACACCTGATAACAGGACCCCACATGGTGGGAGGAACCCAAAGAGCCGTGGGTCTAACTGAAGCTGATCTGCACATTAGCTGGGCTCACCTAGGAAGCAGCATCCTTTGAAGAGGCAGCCTTCTAAGCAAACCATCAACAGGAAGGTCACCTGGCTTCACTTTGGTCTTGAAACAACCACCAGCTACCAGTGACTTCCTCATCATTTAATATCAGTTTGCTGTTTAAGGTAAAAAGGTTCCCAACTCCAACCAATATCCAGGGACGTAGTGCCGAGTAAAATAAGCGCTGTAAGTTAGGCACAGCAGTCCAGGCCTGCAATCCCAGCTGCTCCAGGGGCTGAGGCAGAAGGATTGTGAGTTCAAGAAAAGTCCAGCAATACAGCGAGACCTCATCTCAAAAATCAAAACATAAAAGAGCTATAAAGAGCATTACATAAACTCAAAACACACAGCAACACCACGTATGTTAACACACATGAGCACAGAACATGCTTTTATAAATGGCAGTGCTGCTCAAGAGTCTAACAGTGCAGATTTACAGAGCTCCTTTTGCATAGAGCAGGAGGATTTACTTCATGCTTTAAGACATCTTGGCTAATCCTGAGCTGCAGATTGCACTGCACCAATGGTCTAGGAGTATTCTAGAAACACACAACTAGGAGGGGAAACATACCTGAAAAGTCTATCTTGTAGCTGAATTTGGAAGTAGTAAAGGAAATGGAGCCACAAGGGTTTGTTTTGAAGCTTTTTTCGATATCTTCACTGCTAACTGAACATTGAATGTTGGTATCCGGCTTTAAGACAAACCAGAAAGTTGCATTTACCAGCTGTTCACAGTAATGGGTTGACCACAGAAGTGGAGCTGAGGTCGCGTGACAGAGAACGGATGAATGAAGGGTTCCTACTGCCTCCTGCTCTACCTCCCCCATACACAGGGAGCACAGCCAAGCCTGCACGTGGAAAACGATTAACAGTGTCCAGGGGAAAACAGCGACTGTTATGACAGGCTCTGCCACAGCCGTCTCACATAGTACCACGAGTTTCACAAATTATCTAATGATTGCACTAAGTGGCTCAAAGTAAACCTTTCACCAGTCTGGTAACCATACAATGGGGAAAAAAAAACCCAAACTACAAGTTCTTGTGTGGGGGTTCAAACCTCAGTTAAACTCTCTTTGCAACTTAGACCAAGTAAGTGAACTTTTCTGAGCTCCCTGTCCTTTGACAGAAGATGGAGCAGTGCTATCTGCTTCAGAACTGTTGTGAGGACACACAGGGTGCACACAGCACCTAGCGTCACACCCCGAGCTCCTCTCTCCCTATTTCCACCAAATCAAACCTGGATGTGCTTGTATGTGCCGAGTCCACCACCCAGGTATGCTCCCTGTCTAAGTTCACCACTGCTTCTAAGAGGTTATTGTCGGGGGGAAGAAACAGACTTCTAGCTACACTGGTTTCCATCAGTGCTGGAACCTTCCAGAGCTCCATGAGCAAGAGTCTATACAGTGGCAAGTCCTTGCCTGTCAAGTTTGGGGTGGGGTACCTGGAACATGTGCCACTTCCCACACTCCGCCAGGTAGAACCAGCCCCACTGTGTGTCCGAGGTGTCCATGTCGTCCACATCACTCTCCATCTTCTTGGGAAAGAGTTCCTCTGTCTTGTGAAACATCTTCTGGAGAGCCAGGGAGAGGTGGAGGAGGAAATACCCATTAACGACCAATGTGCTTTCTATGGACCATTCTACTTCATTACCAGGAACCAGATTCCAACGTCTTCCCAGTGACATCTGACAGCTATCTGCACAGCGGCCTTGAAGATAAGCAACTTAAAATGTTAGCGCTGCCTAGCACATCAGGCTGATGATCCTCTTTGGGTGGGTAAGTCAGTGCCCATGAAGCCACAAGAAGTAATTCAACATTCGCTTGTGAATGTGTCAGGCACCCCTGCATCACAACTACTTAAGATCAGATGTATCTGCTCTTCTATTTCAAATAGTCATCTTATTTAATGGCATAAAGCGACATTTCTAAAATATGTGAGGCCTTTAAAAAAAGCTATAACAGTAAAGAATAATATAATAAAGTTTTAGTTAAAATATATCTATACTTTGCTTTCATAAACACATGGATACATGCATGAGCATGTGTACACAGGACAGAAGGTGAGTAGATAATAAGCTGCCATAGTGTCTTTAAGCACTAAGATGCTGAGAGTATAATGACAGCAGTGACACAATCTGGCTCTTACTAGGTGTCACGTGTTGGTCTAAGAACTGTAGGGATAACTTATTCAGGCTTAACAACAACCTATATGAGACAGGTACTCCTGACATAAATTAGGAAACTGAGGCAGAGAGGTCACGCAAGGGGGAAGCTAAGCTCAGGCAGAACGGCCACAGGATCTGTACATGTAGGTCACACGTTATACTGTTTTATGCTTCATGACCAATGGGCTTTATAATGTTGACTAGAGCATCAACTCACATATACCTAACTTTTGAAAAAAATTGATGTTCTTGGGTAGAAATTGTGATAAAGTCACCAGAAAAGGGACCACGTGGTTAATTTAACTTCACTTGCAACTTGACTTCCTATCATCATTCTCTAAAGGTTCTTAAATAATTCATTTAAATTTGTACAACTAGTCCAGTCTATGGCCATACCACCCTGAACATGCCTGATCTCCAAAGCTGAGAAGGGTCAGACCTAGTTAGGACTTGGATGGGTGACATCCAGTCTAGACTCCAACAGACAAGCTCTGGGCTCCTTACAAGGGAATGTAGAAAAAACAAAGCACTTTCTGGGCAGAGCATCGCACGCCTTTAATTCTAGCACTTGGGAGGCAGAGATAGGTGGATCTCTGTGGCCAAGGCCAGCGTGGTCTACACAGTGAGTTCCAGGTCAGTCAGGGCTATACAGAGAGACCCTGCCTCAATATAAATAAATAAATAAATAAATAGACTGAATTTGTCCAACTAGCATATGACTTGCTAAAAAGTCAGAGTACTTATGCTGAAGACTTGTTGGCCCATCACACTTTTATCCTTGGCATTCTTTACCTTTCTTTTCCAGAGTTAACCAATGCTATCACTTTACAATGCATCTCTCAGGGGTGTGGCGCATGTGTGTGTGTGTGTGTGTGTGTGTGTGTGTGTGTGTGTTGTAGAATCTTGTATATACACATCTACACTAGCAATATGGCTAGAACACAATCCCTTATACCTTTGATTGTTTTTAACAAAGAATCTGTATTTCCTGATAAACTGAAAAATATTTGTATGCCACTGTATAAAATGGAGGAGCTGTGTGACCCAGGATAAGTTCCCATTATTTTGTCTAGGCCACATTCTCCCACACAGCAGAAACTAAAGCTCCTTCCTCACTTGGGGGTTGGGATGAATACCTGAGCTCCTGAAGGGGCTAGTTAATTTTGATTTTTTTCATTCATGTCCAGCAGCTTTCCAAGGAATATTTTTCTGACTATGTCCTTGTTTTCACTCCTTCATGTTTTACAAGCTGACTGGCTGCTGAGAACAACAACAACACCAGAATAGCCTGGCCCGGGCTCCAGGTCAGAACGCACTATTTACCTTCTGTGCCTTAGGTGGATAATAAAGACGATGACTTAAAATGTAAACTCAGCTGTGTCGTTAACTAGTCCGGACATTCGCTCTCCTCTCCCAGCATTCCTCACGCCATTTGGCCATTTCACTGTGAAGGAATAAGAAAGCAAGCCAGGGGACACAGGTTTAATTTTGTTTGGGAAATACCTTGAAAAATTGGAAAGACAAGCTTGAATCAAATAGCTAAGACAGAACTGGGCTGTGGGTTCTGTATTTTCTCTGTCAGAAAAGGGACAGGCAACGGAAAGGTTCCCTCTATGTCTAGAGCACAGTGTGCCCTGTCCTTTGGCTCAGCCCCGGAGCCGTCACTGCAGGCCAGTCTACAGCCAGGCACTGGAGCCCAGGTCCCAGCTACTGAGGCCAATCCGAGAAACACAGTGAAACCTGAGGGAGAAAAGGAGGAGAGAGGAAGGGAAAGAGAACAGAAAAAGGGGGAGGGAAAAGAGGAAGGGAGAGAGGAAAGGAGGGAGAGAAAGAGAGAGAAGAACTCTCTGTGATAAACAGCTTTGACTGAATTTTAACTAGCCAGGTCAATTCTTGGTCACACTTTACACTATTTTTTTTTCCTCTAGTCTCATGTACAGGAGAGAGAAGTCATTACTCTCCAGCTAAAGACAAGGAAAATACAAAGCAGAAAATAATATAATTATTTTGTCTACAATCAGGGTGTGCACATACAGTACAGAGAAGATTAAAGAAGCCCCGAGGCCTGCTGGGGTCCCATCTCCCTCCAGGTGTCCACCCCTCGGCCTCATTTCCACCTACAGCCAGTCCTCCTTCACTGCCAAACTTCACAAATGTGCTGGTTTTCTTTCAAACAATTCATTTCATACCATAAAAGCCACAGCATCTTCTATAGTGTGCTTCCTCTCCAAAGGAATGGCTATTTTGTATAATTTGGCTCAAAGAGAAAACTGGCTTAAATAAAACAATTTAGGATGCTGTCGCTATAGTAATGATGGCTCACTCTAGTTAGGACACATCCACAGGTAATCAAAAGAACACGTGCAACTTATCCAACACGGAGAAGGCACTCAATGCATGTTAGAAAGGGCCAGTTCAGTTACAATGCCACATTCGGCCTGACTTTCCTCTTTCTAACTGGGAGGAAACGGCACTTCCTGTGCAGAAGGCTGCCAAGGAAAACAGCCAGCACCAAGTGGCAAAGCATCCTTCTCGTTTTCAAATGTGCATACAGGTGGAGCCCGTCTCCAAGGCCATCCATGCTAACGAAGATCTGTAATCACAGCATCTGGGCACAATCCATCTGAATCATGCAACTGAAAAGTAACAGGAAAGATGAGTTCAAAGTCAAATCCTGGTCCATATCCAGGAACACAATGCCACATTCTAGACTTATCATTTCTAGTGAGAGTATTACTACATAGTTATTTTATTAGCATAAGCATATTTGAGGAAATCATACTTGGAAATAAAGGCATCTTTGCCTCTCTATAAAGAATCAGCACTGAGTTTCATGGGCTGAGGCAGGATAAGGCAAGTTCAAGTCAAGCATGGGTATTTTAGGAGACACTGTCTCAAAACATAGACATGTACATGCACATATACAAAGTAACGTTTTGCTTATTGCATTTTTGTGAGCATGCATGTGCCACAGCACACATATGTCATGGCACATACGGGGGGGGGGCAGTTCATTAGACAACTTTTGGAAGTCAGTTCTCTGTTTTCATCCCAGGGATGGAACTCAGGTCATCAGGGGTGTAGGGGTGTGTGTGTGTGTGTGTGTGTGTGTGTGTGTACATGCACATTCATGTGTTTCCAAAATCAGCTACAAAGCTGGTAAGGGGTGGAACTTCCAGACTAACAGGATAAGAAATTCTGGAAGTGGATCTTCTTCCCAGAAGATCAGCCTTTCAACTAGTAAAACTCTTCAAAATCGTTTAACTCTGGAGCAGGTGCTTAGGGAGTTCTGCAAATGATTGAATACACATAAGAAATGTCTTGCTGGTTCTTCTGTGTATGGCCAAATATGCGGCCCCTGTACCCCAGGTTGAGGAAGGGAAGGCTGTTGGTATTCCTCATCCCCCTCAGTCCACGAGGCAGAAGTTCTATTCCAGACAAACAACAGAAAACAAACTCCCTCTCCGAACCCAGAGTCCACTTCTAGGGCTGCTAACTCCCTCACCTAGTGTCCTCTCAAGGAGTAGAATGTCACCTTGGGAAAAGAGGGCTTCCACCTGAACTGCAGATACCCTGACACAGGAACTCTGCCCAAGGGCAAATGGACACAAGGAATGAAGACCACATTGCAGCCTGAGAGAGCAGCTCTATTTGGAAGAGACAAGAGAGGACCCGAGACTAAGGGAATTCAGAGAAACAGTGGTCAGCTTCATGAAAACCAAGGAAAGTGAGGCGTGGACAGAAGTGGGATGGCAGAAGTGACAGAAGTGACAGAGAAGAGGAGACAGCAGGGAAGAGCCCTCTTGATCAGTCACTGCTGGACATGAAAGGGCTGTTAACAGCTCTGAGCTTGTACCCATCTAGGAACAAACAGAGCAAGACACTGGACAGACCTGAAAATGCTCCCACATGACAGATGTGTCCATCAACACAGGAAGAAACATGAGGCAGGCAAAGGGCTTCAACATCACTGCTGATAAACACTGACTACACAGGAGGCTACTCTGGTTCATGGGCAAAGGCTGCGAAGCAGGAGTTGATTTTTTTTAATTTTTAAAATTCTGTTTATTTACTTAGTGTGTGCATATACCTGCACATATGTGCCATGGCTCAAATGCTCATCGCTCAGAGAGCAACTGTCAAGAGTCACTTCTCTCCTTCCATCAAGTGCCTCCCAAGGGTAAACTTCAAACTTGGCAGCAAGGATCTTTATCCACTCAGCCATCTCACTAATCCCAAGAACTCATTCTATAAGTTAGCTTACACGTAATAGGTTTCATTATGGCATTTTCATAGTCCAGTCACCCTCAGCCCACAACGTCACGATAAGTCACGATAAGTCCACCATCATGTCCTCTCGGGAGTGATCCAAAAGGGAGACCTCTGCCAGGCAGTGGTGGCGTACACCAGTAACCAGCACTCGGGAGGCAGAGACAGGTAGATCTCTGTGAGTTTGAGGCCAGCCTGGTCTACAGAGCTGTTACACAGAAAAACCCTGTCTTGAAAAACCAAGGGGGAAAAAAGGAAAACCTACTTCTGGACAAATATTAATATAGCATCCCCCCTAAAAAAAAAAAAACAAAAACCCCAAAACCTCACTCAACCACAACAGCAGCCTCTGAAGAGTTAAAGCCTGACTACCTGGGGGCTCAGCACAGCTTTCAATCCATGACCTGTCGACCTGGAAGTGCTGCCTGAGCAGTGAGGACAAGAGAACAGCGTGAAGAAGGCTACATTCATACGTAAGTTCAGCCAAGTAACCAAACCACACAGTGATGGAGCCCGGGTTATGGCAGCCACCAAAAGAGGTCAGATCAATAAAATAAAATAACTAATTTTTAGAGACAACATGGTATTATTTGACCATGATCCCATTGTTATGGTAAACGTAAAATGCTACGGATGCCCAAGTGGCTGCAGTGGGCCATGAGACCATGCCGCAGGTCCCCGAGGGGCTACAGCAGGCCACAAGTTCCAGGCAGGGAGCCACACAGTAGGGGAGAGACCTCAAAGGGGCAGCCAGTTCCATGAGGAGAGACAGAGAGATGGGCATACCATGAGATGACGCTGCAGGTCTCAGAAAGTGGCTGGTCACGGGCAGGGAGCCACACGGCGGGCGAGAGACAGAGACATGGATAGGCAAGCCATGCAGAGTGAGGCTGAATATTTATTTAGTGGGTTATGGAGAGGAAAGGGAAAAAGGGGAGAAGAGCAGAGAGAGAGAGGAGGGAGAGAAACAGAAACGGGGAAGGGGAAAAGTGGGGAGAAAGGAGAGATAGGAGCTGCCTCTTTGATAGGGAGAGGGAAAGGGAAGGGACTCAGGCCGGAAGCTGAAGATCAGTTTGCCTCAGCAGACAGGGGAGGGAGTGGGCGTGGCTTGTCTCTTAAAGGGACAGAGCAGACCATTACACCCATTACTTAAGTAGCAGAGGCTGGAGGATCACTGAGTTCAATGTACAAGGAGATTCTGTCTCAAACAAATCAATTAATTAAATACCCAGGCTTCCACAAACATACACAAAAAGGAATATATGAAACATGAGACCAGAACCAGAGCAATTAAAACTGAAAATGTCTAATCAAATAGAGACCATCCCCAAAGAGATGGTGACTACACCTGGATGGTGCTCTTCTTTCATCCTTGAACCTGAGGCACAAAGCTTGCAAGTTGAAGGCCAACCTGGGCTAAGAAACAAGCTCCATTTTAGCCTGGACTACAAAAAAAAGACTTTATCTATTAATTAATTACCTAAAATTAAAGAGACAGTATAATAGTGGCCATTCCTTCGAGACTGCCCTTTGCATGGTAGCACCTACCTGCAATTTTAGCATTAGGGATATCAGAGGTAGGAGGATTAGCTTGGAGTCAGCCTGGGCTACAGCCAGATCTTGTGTTCAGATGGTACCTACACCTCTGGGAACTCCTGCTTCAGGGTGAATGACTTTCTGGTACTCAGAAGTTGCTGAAATTGTAGATGTTTATTATAGAACAAGGATAGACCATATAATCAGCAAAGGAAAAAGAAAAAAAAGGCAAAAGCACAGGGAATGAAGTCCAGAGGAAATCGTGGGCAAGCACCACAGTGTCCCTTCCCAGAACACAGCACACAGTTGCTTCTCAGTAAACACTGCAGCCACAAGAGGTCACCTGAGCTGAGGGGCACGGTTTCTACTGAGAATCACTGGCATTGACACACAGTACCCGTGTGATTGATCTGTGTGACGTTCCATATCTGGAGGGAAAACAGACATTCCCCTGAATCACTCTAGCATAAATATCTGGTCAAACTGCTGTGGCAAGGCCCGGAGCCTCAGGTGTGCATTGTGCTCCTCTCAAGGTAGACATTTCCAAAGCTCACTCCCTGAAGTTCCAGACTATAATGGAGACTTGTAAGTTGCCTTGCTGAATAGAGTGAGTACCTTTCTATCCCGTGTTGCCCATAGTTTTAAAGAACCCCAACCTACAACTTCAAGGCCCAAATACTCTTCTTTTGAGATAGGGTCTCGTTCAGTTCAGACTAGCTTCAAACTCACTGTATTGTTAAGGACAACCTTGAGCTCCTGATCCTCTTGCCTCTATTTTATCAGCCCCGAGATTATATGCATGCACCATCATGTCCAGTTTATGTAGTTTCGGAAACCCAAGGCCTTGCACATGCAGGGATGAACTTTACCAGTGAGCTCTGCCCCTAGGCCCCAAACAATCCAATTTTAACGCTGAGATCAGGTTTTCATCCCTGCCCCCGTGTTACTCTTTCCCTACACTGAAGCAGTTCAGAAGTGACTGGAGAATCCATTTGCTCCTATGCTTGGCACACACCCGAAACTGTGTAATAGCACAAGGTCATTTAATTTGACAACCGACAGAGCACTACAGAGTGTTCAAAGTTGTGTTTGAACTTCAGTACAAATCACCTCCTGGGGCAAGCACCTGAATCTAACCTACATCCTGGGCTAACCAGAGTCAAGTCAGACATGGGCACCTTACAAGAGGCCGCAAAAATGCCCTTTTCAATAATAAACATCCTAATTTGAAAACTATTCCTGTATTATCTAAAATGTAAAAAATGGTAATCTAAACCAAACAGGATTACACATGTGTGTAAACACAGAACTTGAGAGGCTGAAACAGGAGGTCTGCCATGAGTCTGAGATCAGCCTGGGCAACAAAGATTCCTTTTCAAAAGGAAAGTAAAGGGCAACAATAACAAAATGCTGTCATTTACAGGCATGCAAAAGGTTTGCAGAACTCTTTTCTGAGACTAGCATCTACTTTTGTAATTTCAAGGGCTAATACTTAATGTCCAGCTCCCTCCATGACTGTAGTACTCGATGCCCCACAGGCAATGCAACTTGACTCTGGTTAGAAGTTCAGGGTTTGGAAGGTTCAAGGACACAGTCAGTCGTGTACTGTAGCAAACAGTTAGAAGGAGCAGCTACGAGAGCAAGCAAGCATCCCAAAGGAGAAGCAGAAAGGATAATTGGAACTAGGCTTGGTCCTTTCTTGCAAGACCCCAAGGGGCCTCATGGGAACTTCCTTATGCCTCCCAGAGACCTAAGAACCTTATATTAAGCTCTACCTCTTAAAAGGGATCTGCTATATCCAAATAGCATTCAGGGACTAGGAGACATATTTCCTGATGGCAGACATAATTATGTCATAAATGTAGCACGATTAATAAAAGCCAAGGACAGAAATTGGGGTTCAACCTAAAGGTCAAAAAGGCAAAACAGCCAGCCACTGGCTCTTACCTCTACTGTGGAGGCCAAAAAATGTAAGCCTGTTTCCATGTTGACCAAAGGCCAAAGAGTTGGAAGTTAACTTCTATTCCTTCAACGTTATTGTGTTTCTATCTCAAACAAGGGTGTCACCTAGATTTAGATCAGAGACTTCTGCTCTCTCAAGGTTATTGTCAACAGGTGTGGCTAATATCCAGACCTTGTATTTGAGAAATAGAGAAGTAGATGCGTTTCTACTCCAAAGAAAAGTCTCCGATTAAGTCTACTCCAAAAGTCTACTCCAAAGAAAAGGCTCCGATTAAGGGTTGACTAAGGGTTTGTGAAGATAACTTGGGATTTTACCCAGGGAGTGGTTTGCTTACAGAATGTTTTGGTCTAGGGTGTGAGTGTGAGTTGTTTTGTTCTAACAACACAATGTTTAACTGTGTACATAGCCCACAACCTTCAACTGGTTCAATCATTTCCTTTTATCATGTTAATGTAGTTTTTTGTTTTACTCCTACCTTTTGGGGTCAGGGATATTTTAAGCAATTAAAACTTAAACAGAGGTGATTTCAGTATTCACTAAAACTCCTTCCTGGTACTATTCTATTTATTTCTGATTTATTTTTAAGTGTGTCTTTGTATTCTTTATTTCTCTAAATCACGACACCTCTACCCTAGCAAGAGATATTTTTGTAGAGGCTGGTCCCTGACACTCTACCTCAATCCGAAAAGATGATCCTGCCTCCAGGAATCTCAGAATGAGACTGAGAGCTGTCTCCTTCCATTTTATAATCTTCTCTAATTCTGGGATTAAAGGTGTGTACCACTGCCATCTGGTTTCTATGGCAAACTAGTATGGCTACAGGGATTAAAGGTGTGTGTCATTGTGGCAACCAGAATTAAAGGTGTGTGTCATTGCTGCCTGGTCTATAAGGCTGGCCAGTGTGGCTATTTTACTTTTCCTCAGGCAAGCTTTATTTATTAAAATACAAATCAAGTGCCACTACATTAATAATAAAGTCGGAGAACTTCCAAGATGGTGCCTTCCTCCCTATTCTCCTGACCTGAGACAAAAGCTGGGCAGCTTAAAACAAAGGTCTTGTGGGCTTTTTCTCCCACCCAGAGGCCCATGATGACAGACTGGCTCAACAAGTTCAAGATCAACAGACATGTCACACAAGAGCTCTGGGCCAATAGGTCATCGTGTCTTTCCTCAGACCCTAAATTAGAGAGGACCCTTCAAGGACTTTAAAACACCACAGCCATAAAGGACTTTGGCTACCCAAGGACCCTTCTGCTTTGTGGAGAACCTTTCTCTCTGTGTGCTTGCTGAATGTGTTTTCTCACCACGAATAAAGTCTTTCTTTAACACTGATTGCATCTGCTTCTTTCTACTCTGTCAGATTTTCCCTCTGCTACCTGTTGAGGTTGAGATTTTTCTTGCCTTTTAATTCTTTAAGTGGCATAGAAAATGTACCCAATCAATTCCTAGAAGGTAATAGCATCACCTTAGGGACCAAGTTTTTAACACATGAAACTTTGAGGGGGGGGGACACACAGTATGACTTCATCTAAACCATATTTGTAATGATCTATCCTGTCCCTTTAAGGGACAAGCCACGCCCACTCCCCCATCTGCCAGGCAAGCAGATCTTCAGTTTCCAGCCTGAGTCCTCCCTTTTTTCATCTTGCTCTTGAAGAGGCAGCTTCTGTCTCTCCCTACTTCTCCCCTTCCCCTCCTCCTCTTCTCCTCTTCTCCCTCTCCCTTTCATAACCCACTAAATAAATATCCAACCTCACTCTGCATGGCGTGCCTATCCATGTCTCTGTCTCTCACCAGCAGCACAGCTCCCTGCTGCTCTAGGGACCTGCTCCCTGACCCTGTTTGGGGACCTGCGGCATGGTCTCATGGTCCACTGCCCGCTGCAGCCACTCAGGAACTTGCAGCATTTTACTTAAAACATTACAATATCAACACATTAAACAAGTTGGATCCAAAAGAAAACTCCTGGGCTGAGGACACAGCTTAGTGGTAGAGCACTGGTCTATTATGAGGAGCCTTGGGTTCAATTTCTAGCCATCTGGCATCCATCATACAATACAAAAACATTTTTTCCTTTCCTCTGCTCTGTGGTCCAGGCTCTGAACCTGCCTCTTCACAACCTCATGGCTCCTCTCTGTTCATGTTCTGCTGCTCCTTGGAAAGCTTATTACAAGCTTAGTAGCTTAAAACAAGACTTCTCCAATTTTAGAAGCTAAGCCAACAACCTTGGCTTGAAGTCCCTCCCTTCACCTCCAAAGCCAAGACACTGGACCTCCTTGATGTTGCTTTACTCCATGTCATGGTTGTAATGATCTGTCCTGTCCCTTTAAGAGACAAGCCATGCCCACTCCCCCTCTCTGCTGAGGCAAGCTGATCTTCAGCTTCCAGTCTGAGTCCCTTCCCTTTTTGTCTCCCTCTCAAAAAGGCAGTTTTTCTCTCCCTTCTTCCCACTTTTCTCCTTTCCCCCTTCTGTTTCTCTCTCTCTCTCTCTCTCTCTCTCTCTCTCTCTCTGCTTTTTTGCCCCCTTGTCCCCATTCCCCTCTATAACCCACTAAATAAATATCCAACCTCACTCTGCATGGCATGCCTATCCATGTTTCTTTTCTCTCACCTACCATGTGGTTTCCTGCCCAGGAGACCTGTGGCATGGTCTCATGGTGTGTCCATCTGTCTGTCTCTCCTCGTGGGACTGGCTGCCCCATTGAGGTCTCTCACTCACCATGTGGCTCTCTGCCTGGGACTTGTGGCCTGCTGCAGCCACTCGGGGAACTGAGCCATCCCTTCCTGGGTCTAGCTGGTCTCGGGACTTGCTGCCCACCACCACTTCAAGGACTTGCGGCATGGTCTCACGGCCCGCTGCCCACTGCAGCCACTTGGGAATCTGCAGCATTTTACTTTTACCATTACAATGGTGCTTCCTTGTTCCCGATTTTAACTTGGAAGGCTGCCCTGAATCATACAAGCTAAATCTCCCTATTTGTCCTAGTTTTGTTTCCCTTGTTTCAACAAACACCATGATCAAAAGCAACCCTGGGGGAGGAAAGGGTTTATTTTATCTTACAGCCAACAGTCCATCACTGAGAGAGGGCAAGACAAGAATTTGAAGCAGAAATTATGGAGGAACACTGTTTTATTGGCTTGTTCCCAGGCTCACACCCAATTACCTTTTTTATACAGCCCAGGCCTGCCTGGCTAGGGACAGCACTGCCCATAGTGGGCTGGGTCCTTCTTCATCATTTACGAATCAAGAAAATGCCCCACAGATCTATCTGATGGAGGAGATGCTTCAATGGAGGCTCCTTCTTTCCAAGTGTGTCAAATTGACAACCAAGAATAGCTATCACACTACCGTAGGAAACTGACGGAATTTTCTTTCAGCACACTGCCAAAAATTCCAGTCATGTTCCATAGAGCCAGTCACGGCCTGGCTTCCTCTTACTGACCCTACTTCCTGTTTCCCTGTGTTCCTGCCTCACAGACTTGCCTGGTGCTTAACTATCCTGTCCCATACAGCCTTGAAGGCATTGCTGGTGCCATTTCCACTGCACCACCTTCTGAACAACCTCCATCAGGCTGGCTCTTAATCAGTCCTCAGTGTCTCTGAAAGTCACCGCATTCAAACAGTGACCTCCCTGATTTCTTCTTACACTGTCATTCTTTCTCCTTCATAGTTTTTCCATTATTGGAGTTAGGGTTCATCTGTGTGGTTATTTATGCTAGGTCTGCCTATTTACATCACACTGCAAACCTATAAGGGGCAAATACAAAACCCTCACACTCACCAACTGGTTGCTGGGTCAAAAAATAAACAAATAATAAGTGCCAACAAGGGTTATATTAACAACAGATTTAGTTTGTGAAGTGTGAGTTAAATAAACCAAAGATTTCAGTGTTAGCATTTTAGACCCAGTGGATTACTCAACCAGGTGTCCACTCATAGCTCCAATCTCTACCACAAATCCGAGTCTTCTGCCTGCAGCCCAAATCTGCCACCCCTCCTATGTAAGTGGTGGCTGCTTGTTTATTTCCCGCCCACCCTGACCAAAATAATCACACAGAAATCGTATTAATTACAATACTGTTTGACCAATAGCTTAAGTATATTTCTAGCTAGCTCTTATATTTTAAAATAACCCATCTCTATAACTCTGTGCATTACAACATGATCGTGGCCTACTGTCAAGGTTCCATTGGGTTCCCGTGGGTGTCTTTCTCCTTTGGCAGCTACATGGTGTCTCTCTAACTCTGCCTACTTTCTCCCAGCATTCAGTTTAGTTTTCCTGCCTAGCTCTATTCTGCCCTGTTGTAGGTCCAATCAGCTTCTTTATTCATTAACCAATAAAAGCAACACACATACAGAAGGACTTCTCACATCATCCCTACACTGAGAACTGTCAGATTCATTTCTTTGGTGCTGTGCTGAATCCGCCACACCAATACTAGGGTAGACACACCACTTTCCTATTCATGATCATGAGACAGATCACTAGAAAAAAATGTTCTAGAAACATGAGTATTCGTATCACAGGGCTTGACACAGTGTTAAGACTGTGGCAGACCATGCTATCTTGAATACTTAGTAAGCAGGGAGTGGAACTGTTTGAAAGGTTAAGACAGATTAGGAAGTATGGCCTTGTTGGTGTAGGTATGAGAACTGTGTCACGGGGGGGGGGGGGGGGGCTGAGGTTTCTAAAGCCTGTTCCAGGTCTCTCTCCACCCGCCTACATTTCAGGATGTAAAATCTGAGCTACTGCTCCATCACCTGCTTACATGCCACCAAATTCCCAACCATAATGAAAATGAACTAAACCTCTGAAACTGTAAGCAAGCCCCCAAACGACTGCTTTCTCTTGTAAAGTTGCCTTGTTCATGGTATCTCTTCACAGCAGTAGAAAGGTGACTAGGACAACCCTCCATCTTTAGTCTTGGAAGTACTTCCTCCATGTCTCAGTAGCTGACATCCACGCTCCATTTCATGGGCTTGGGTCACTTTGTCTGCTTCGCTCTTCTCATGTCAGTTACTCAGATGTAACTTACTTCAAGAGGTCTTCCCAGCATGCCAGTCACCCTCAGATCCCACCTGCTTCTCACAAGTCACACTGCATCCAGCGAGTGACCTCATGGGGTAGACAGGCTCTAACTCAGTTCATGTTTGCACTCCTCTCTTCAAGTGTCAGAACCATGCTTAGTAAGTAGGAAACACTTCCTGAGGACTTGCTGGGTGAAATGAACCAGTGACCAAGGGTTTAGTTCCATCAAAGGGACAAGCAGTAAGAGGGATCAAGACTAAAGATGACCCTAAGCAGGCATGTTCACAGAATAGCCTCAGAGCTTGCCAAAAAGGATGTGCTAAAGGAACAAAAAAATCAAAGATGGGATGTTTCAGGAGGGCTGCAGCTTAGCCCAGAACTATAACTGAAAACAAATCTCAGAAAAGGGCAGGATGGCTCTGTCAGTAAAGGCACTTGTCACCATGCCTGTCAATCTGAGTTCAATCCCCAGAATTCACATACACGGTCAGGGGAGAGAAATGACTCCTCTGAGCATTTTATTGTGCCATGGTATGTGTGTGCATGCATCCATACAATAAATAAAAAAATTAAATGAAAATAAAAAAGAAAAATAGAAAAAAATCAGTGAGGATATAGTACCGGGAACAATGAAAAGGAAGGTTTGAAGGGAAATCTGTAATTGGCATCCAAGTTGCTGAATCAACCTAAGGGACCTAGGGTACCACTGTATGTGTTGATTCAGAGACTCTTGGAGACTTCCTGGAAAGCAGTGTTGACAGGAGCCAGCCTGCAGGAATGGACTACGACTAAAAATGACAAGTATGTGGTCATTCTTTCAAGCAGACTGACAGGAGAGAGACAAAATCACAGTTCCAAGGAAGTGAGAAGCAGTTGTGAATATAAAGTAACAAAGAAAAAGTGGTTCTGCACACAAAGCAGGGACTGACATCTGAAAGCCAGCACTGTCCTGGGATCCAAATGGAACCGAAAGAGGGCTTAGTAAGCTCTGAAGACAACTGTGGCGCCATTCTGGGAAAACCGTTTTCTCTCCCTGAGCCAACTCAGATTATTCTGACAATATGAATCAATAAACAGAAATGACTTTTGGAAGAATTTAACAATTTCTATAAAGACATTGCCAGTGTAATAAACCGTGTACTCTTGAAGTAGTCTGAATGAAAACACGCTCATTCTGAGGAGCACTACTAGGCGGTGTGGCCTTGTTGGAGTAGGTGTGGCCTTGGTGGAGGAAGTGTGTCATGGGGGTGAACTTTGAGGTTTCAGATGCTCAAGACAGACCCAGTGTGTCTCTCTCTTCCTGCTGCCTGCTCATCCGGATTTAGAACTCTCCTTCTCCAGTAATATGTCTGTCTGTGCGCCTCCACACTTCCCGCCATGGACTAGATGGACTAAATCTCTGTAAAGTCAGCCCCAATAAATGCTTTCCTTCCCAAGAGTTGCCGTGGTCAGGGTGTCTCTTTACAGAAATAGAACTCTCACTAAGACAACTCTCAAACAAATGTGTTACTTTTCAATCCTCTTCATCTATGTGACAGAATCCTGCTCTTGACTAACAATTCCAGGGAAATACTTACTCCATTCCCAGCAAAGAGAGAAGACACAGACAAACAGTTGAGAAAGGAAGGACAAAGTCAGGGTTCAGAGTCAAAGCAGGGACAAAAACCCTCTAACTTTTTCTTCAGGCTGCCATTTTTGTAAGTGAGGAAATGTCACAGGGTCTCTCCCCAGTAGATGGAAAGATACCAAGAGCTCACAGAATTGCCTGCTGCCCCTGTCAACTTGACCTGCCTGGGCAGAAGGGCAAAACAAAGCAATGCAGACATTATGTTGTATTCAAAGTAGACGAGTAAAAGGGGGTAAGACTTTTTTTTTTTTAATCTCTTTTTAGGTATCTAATTCTGGGTTGTCACCCCTGTGGCCCAGAAAATACTGCAAAATCTGCAGTATTATTCCATGATGCCTCAGAACATTTGGGAAACAGTTTTCACAAAGCAGCTATTTTCCCATAGGAGGAGGAAGGAGTATCAATTTCAGGTCACAGGCTGCACCTTAAAAGCCATGGAGACCATCAGAACAAGGAAAAACTAGACAAAATCAGTTCACCATCATTTAACAAACCTTCCCTCATTACAGAAAAAAATCTGGTCAGGAATGTGAATGCTATTCGCACTGATATTTAAGTACACTGTGGTTGGGGGTTTGTTTTCCTCTTCTACTTGGATTTTAAGTCTTTCCAGATGTGCACAGCTTAGGGTGATAATTTTATTCCCTGGCAAAGCTAGATAAGCTATGCAGACACCACTCTGTCACAAGAAACTCACGGGTTATCAGTGGAACCCAAAATGCAAAGTTTACTTAAAATAAAAATGAAATAAAATAAAAGCTAAGTGGTGGGGACTGGAAAGATGGCTCCATGGTTAAGACACTGGATGCTCTTCCAAAGGACCCGGGTTTGCTTCCCAGCACCCACAGGGCAGTCCATGTTCCAGGGTATCCAATACCCTCTTCTGGGGGCATTGCATGAATGTGTTGCACAAACATACATGAAGTCAAAACGCCCATATACATATAATAAAACGCTGTGCCTGTTGCCAACATTCAGGTGTTCGCAAGAAAAGGAAAAAAACAAAAACAAAAAAGAAACAAACAAAAACAGTACCAGCAGGTAACTCACCCATGTAAGGATGGCAGAGGGGCCAAAAAAAGGACCCAAGGCTGTATGTATGTTCATTATGATTGACAAAAGTCAACTTGCTGAGCAAAACTTAAGACTTACATATGATTCCACAGAAAACTGGGCCTTTTTTTATTACAAAGAAATAGTGACATAACAAACCAAATACATGAGTCATTCACTATATCCTTTGTAATTCTCTCCAAAGTATAATTGGCCCAATAGTGCAAACATAAGGAAAGATGAACAGGGTGGGCAGAGGTCTCAGAGTGCCTTACTGAGCCAGTCACTGTCAAGAACTCAACAAGTATTTGTTATGCAACAGGATCTGTCCTCTAGTTGAATATACATTTCACGTTCACAAAGAGATAATTCAGAGGATTTATAGTATGTGACCTTGAAGCATACTGGTGATGGGTATTTGTGGGAAAACAATAGAAAGGGGCTACTAATAAAAACTGACTCCTTCTCCATATATGCACGTATAGAAATGGATACAGATATAAAAATGAAGAAACGGTAATAGTTAACAGTAAAAGAGTATATGAACACCTATAAGCCAGTTTTATCCCAATGAGAAATGTTTGGCTAAAATTATATTCAAACAAGTACCTTCCTCTGACCCAAACTGATGACAGTATTATAATGTACGAATCAAAAACATCTGATGGCTGTCATGATGGGATGAAACCACATATGCACCCGAATCCTGATCAACAGGCTCATTACTACTGGGTACGAACTTTAAAACATCGGGAATTTTCTGATAGAATTAACTGGAAATACATCCCACAATCAGGATGAGGATTGTTTCAAGTACAGACAGTGGGAGTTATTAAAGTCAACTTAATTGTTGGTTAGCCCAGCCACCCGGGTAGTTTCACATAGTAAGTCCACAGATTTCTTGAAATGCGATTCTGCCAGTCAACTACGAAGTTCTAACGTCAGTGTACATTTTTCTCACTACTATATTCCCATAACAAGAGCTGAATATTCTTGACAAATCCTTGCGTGGCGTTGGAATTTGAATGAATGAATGAAGGCCAAGTAGCAAAAAATGCCTGCAGTCATAGGAACTACTGAAGGCAAACAAAGAGGGATTCCAGATCATTGTTCTAATCACGGAAAGAAAACATCCTAGAACGTCATCCACTGAAACTCCGTATATAAAGAGAATCCGAAACCTCTGTAGCTCCAAAAAAAAGAGAAGCAGCAATGAGGGTGTGGAGCCCAAACAAATTAGCAGGTTCGAAAGCCAGTAATTCCAATTAGAAATCAAAATACAAAAATACAAAAAAAAAGAAAAGAAAAGAAAAAGCGAAGACGGAGAAGCCCCCGGAAGTAAAATCAACAATCGGAAAATGGAAAGCAAAAACGTGGAAGCGGCCATGTAACGTTCCCACTGTTCCAAGCCGCGATAACGCAGCCCGCAGGAGGCCCGAGACCCAGGACAGCCACGACCCGGAACGCAAACCCCGAGCCCGAGGCAGCGCTGGGGGAGTTCCCGGGAACGCCTCCCGCGCCTCTCAGGCAACCCCGCCCACTGGGCCCGCCCCGTCCCGCCGGCTACTCACCGGATTCGCTTCCCACATAACGGTGCGAAATCAAGCGGAGAGAGCCTGAGGGAGGGGTTAGCCGCGGGGTCGGTATGGTGGGCGTTTTCCGAGGGTCCCCGGGAGCGAAGGGACCGAAAGGCACCTTTTACGGAAGCCTTCCTCCTCCCCCTCCCCGTCACAAGCTGGCGTCTTCGGACCCTCGAACCTCCCGACTTCCGCCTGGATCTAGCCAATCAGCAGTGGCCCCGCCCACCACAAAAGATTTCCCCGCCCCTTCGGAACTTCCGCGCATGTCGTTGAGGGCGGGGCCTTTACCTGGCTTGTAAAGGAGTTTAAATACAGCCATCTTCCGCCATCATGTCCTCAAGCTTGACAGGTTGTAATTCCTCCTTGTAGAATCGATGTTTTCTACCATCACCTTATACTGAGTCTAGTGACCCAATGCTAGGCCTGAGGAGCTCCGCTCAACCAATGGCATTTGGGTCAAGCGTCAAGCCTCTTTGTTTCCTTCTCTCTCGAAGTGTACATCATGATAATTCTACCAAAGGATGTAGCAAGCTTACTTATATCAAGTACTTCTGTGTTTGCAATGTAGGAAAAAAAAATGTGCGGTATTGGCCAGGTGTCGCTGGACTTGGAAGTGAGCACTTGAAGCACGATTAATAAAAACTGAGAGAGAGAAATTGCGGTTCATCTGAAGATCTGAAAAGCAAAACAGCCAGCCACTGTTTTACCTCGACCTCAGTCTGAAATGGTGATCCTACCTCACGAAATCTCAGAATGAGATTGTGTTTTGAGATATGTTTCCTCCTGTTTTATAATCCTCTCTAGGGCTGGGATTAAAGGCCATGCACCACCAGATTTCTATGGCAACTAGTGTGGCATTGTGGTTACTGGGATTAAAGGTGTGTGGTACCATAACCTGGTCTTTAAGGCTGACCAGTGGGACTGTTTGACTCTCAGTTTTTCAGGCAGTCTTTCTTTATTAAAATACAATTGAAATGCCACTACACACACTACCTATATATTGTCTCTGTCCTCATGGATTTTAGAAAGAAAGCAAAAAGTAATTTGGAAATATAAGAAGGTGTAGCATGAAATTATAGACATCCTGGCAAGTACGGAGGTCTCCAAGCACATTTACCTAGAGTATCTTGAAAGCTAGGGCCATAAATAGGTACTCACACTGAAATCACCTGGGTGAAAAGAACTAAACCATTTTTTTGTGGGGGGGGAGAGACTAATTACTTACATTTTTATATATTAAATTTTGTTCATTTATTTAACATCCAGACTATAGCTTCCCCTCCCTCTCCTTCTATTCTCATCCCCCATCTCCTCTCTGCCCCCTCTCCCCAATCCACCCCTTCTCCACCTCTGTTCAGAAACGGGCAGGCCTCCCATGGGTGCCAACAAAGCATGGCATATCGTGTTGAGGTAGGATAAGTTCCTCTGCTTGTATTAAGTCTGGGCACGGCAATCTAACATTAGAAACAGGTTTCCAAAAGCCAGCCAAAGTGTTAGGAACAGGCCTTACTCCCACTACTAGAGTTCTACAAGTCAGACATACGCAGAGGCCTAGGCTGGTACCATGCAGGCTCCCTCGCCGCTGGAACATAGTCTGTGAGCTCCCATGTGCAGGCCAGTTGCTTGTGTTTTCCCTTGTGATGACCCTGATCCCTGACTTCTAAATTCTTCCTTCTTTCTCCTCAACAGGACTCCCCTGGCTCAGCCCAGTGCATGGCTATGGATCTCTGCCTCTGTTTTCATCAGTTACTGGATGCAGGCTCTCCATTGACATTTGGGGTAGTTACCAATCTGATTACAGGAGATGGCCAATTCAGGCTGTCTATTCACTATTGCTAGGAGTCTTAGCTGGGTTCATCCTTGTAGATTCATGGGCATTTCCCCTTGCATCAGGTTTCTACCTGACCTCGAAGTGCCCCCCATCAAGTCATTTATTTAATTACTCTCCCCCTCCATTCACCCCTCAGCCTGATCCTCCATGTTCCCATCCCCACCTGCCCCCAGTCTACCCAGGAGATCTCTTCTATTTCCCCTTCCCAGGAAGATCCATGCTTCCCCTTTGTGTCCTCCTTGTTGCCAAGCGTCCAGGACTGTGGATTGCAGCATGGTGATCCTTTACTTTAACAGTTAATAACCACTTATGAGTGAGTACGTGTTTGTCTTTCTGGATCTTGGTTACCTCACTCAGGATGATCTTATCGAGTTCCATCCATCTGCCTGCAAATTTCCTGATGTCATTGCTTTTAACAGCTAAGTAATACTCCATTGTGTAAATATACCACATTGTCTTTATCCATTCTTGGGTTTAGGGACACCTAGGTTGTTTCCAGGTTCTGGCTATTATGAATAATGCTGCTATGAAGATAGTCAAGCAAGTTTCCTTTTGGTAGGATTGCGCACCTTTTGGGTATATGCCCAAGAGTGGTATAGCTGGTTCTTGAGGTAGATTGATTCCCAATTTTTTGAGGAAGTGCCATATTGATTTCCAAAGTGACTGTACAAGTTTGCCAGCAGTGGAGGAGTGTTCCTCTTACTCCACATCCTCTCCAGCACAGGCTGTCATTAGTGTTTTTGATCTTGGCCATTCTGACAGGTGTAAGATGATATATCAGAGTCGTTTTGATTTGCATTTCCCTGATGGCTAAGAATTTCTTAAGTTTACTTGGGTCACTTGAGATTCTTCTGTTGAGAATTCTCTGTTCAGATCTGAACCCCATTTTTAATTCAATTATTTAGTTTTTTGATTAGTTTCTTAGAAAGACTTATTTATGTAACATATGTGTGTGTGAGTGTGTGTGTGTGTGTGTGTGCACGCGCGCGTGCGCGAGCTCTATTTGTAAGTACACCTGCATGCTCGAAGAGGGCATCAGATCCCATTATAGATGGTTCTGAGCCATCATGTGGTTGTTGGAAATTGAACTCAAGACCTCTGGAGGAGCAACCAATGCTCTTAACCTCTAAGTCATGTCTCCAGCCTCCAATGTCTAGTTTCTTGAGTTCTTTATATATTTTGGAGATCAGCCCTCTGTTTGATGTGGGGTTGGTGAAGATCTTTTCCCATTCTATAGGCTGCCATTTTGTCTTGTGGACCATGTCCTTTGCTTTACAGTAGCTTCTCAGTTTCAGGACGTCCCCATTATTAATTGTCTATTCAGTATCTGTGCTACTGGGGTTCTATTCAGGAAGTTGTCTACTGTGCCTATGTGTTTAAGGACAGCTGAATATTCTTTAAGTTAAAGAAGTAGTAAAAGAAAAGATTTTTCTTCACACGTTTTCAAAAGTAGGTAAAAGACTACCCGCAGATTTAGAATGTGGTTCTTTACATTTTAATATGGTATCGTTCCATTCCCATACACGTGAATCTGTTTCATTAAAGTAAACTGATGATGTTCCATAGTTTACATATTATACACATATCTGAAATAATCTACTATGATAGGCACGATATTTTCATGCTCCCAAAAGTTACTATGATCTTTATTTTCATTCAGGCATTTATCCCTTAACCACTTTGGAACCGATTCTTAGAAATGAAAGTGTTTAATAAGAAATTCATGAAAATGTTGCCAAATGGTTAACCAGGTGTCCAAATATTTATTGCATAGCATCATCTGTTCTCTACTTGCTGCTCTGAGGTTAAATTTGCATGAATATGCATATACATCTATTTCTGAGCATTCTTATCTGTCTGCTAGCCATCTGCTTATTCCTGTGCTATGCCATGATATTATAATAAAGGGATTCCTCATGTACTTGCTATTTCATAAAGAACATCTTTGAATTTTCTTTTTAATTTTTTTTCAAAATAATGAGTTCTCATCCAGAACACACTTCTTCCAGTATGTAGGTTATGTGTTGAGGGGAGGTCTGAATATTGAATCCAGAACCTCATACATGCCAAACACCTACCCCACCACTGAGCTATACCTCTAGTCCCTAGCTCTATGATATCTTTAAATACATTTAAGATATTTTTATAGAAATTTGCACAGTTCTTATGTGTTTGTTTTGGATATTTTATAACTTTTTTCAAGTGGATTTTTTTTTTTGCTGTAATTTAGGAAATCTATTGATTTTTGTGGATTTGTCACCTGCCGTACTACCCTGAAAATGTTCTATTAGTTCTGTAACTTATCAGTCAATCTGTGAAATATTATTTAAATAATATTATTATTTCTACATAATAGTATGCATTATTGTGTATCATTATGCATAATATTATATGTAATAATATTTTATACACATTATCTCCAAATAAGATAATATTCTAAAACCTCACAAAATTTCTAGAGATTATAAAATAATAGTCATATATGGATTATTGATAGTAATCATTCAGCTTTAATGTAATAAAATAACAGGTCCCTAGCTGATACTCAATACTCTAAATACATGATCATATCTAAATCAGTTTCCTTCTATCCCTAGTTTGCTGCATGAAGAGATATTAAATGCTATCCATGACTTTTCTATTTTATTGTTATATCTGTTTCAGTATAGGTCATCAGTGTAACGAATGATTTGAATAAATAGATTTGCTCACCTCTAGTCCAGCCTCACATTCCTGAAATAAACTCTACTTATCCTAGTGTTTCGGTTTTATATGACTTTAGTTTAATTAATCCTTTGTTTAGGATTATAATTTATACTGGCTGTGATGCCCATGACTGTAATCTCAGCACTTGGGGTATGGGGCATGGGGATGGAGAGTTTGAGGTCGACTTGAGCAACATAAAGAGAGCTGATTACCTTTCACAAGTTGTGATACCAGGGTGATTCTAGCCCTGAGAAGTGAACAGTAGCAACTGAAGCAACTGAAGCAATTTGGGAATTCATCTTCTTAAATGCCAGAGTGGGAGCAGGATGGTGGTGGCTCACACCTTTAATACCAGCTCTTGGGAGGCAGAAGCAGGTGGATCTATGAGTTTGAGACAATCATGGTCTACAGATCGAGTTCCATAATAGCCAGGGCTACACAGGAAAATTCTGTCTAGAATCCCCCCCCCCAAGAAAAAAAAAGCTGTAGTGTGTCTTTATAAAACAAGTTAACCAGGGAAGTTAACCAGGGAAGTTAACCAGGGAAGTTAGGACGAGGTCCTTAGTGTTTTGTGCGTTGGTGTAAACTTCACTACTTCACTTCCTTGAAACCTTAGTGTTCCTGGGCTACTGGTAGAGGGAGGGGCTTGGGAGGAGCTTGACTGATGTTGATGTCTGTGGGACAAATACACTCTAAAGTATGCTGTCCCATCCCAGGGTAACAGGAGGAAAACCAAAACAGATACACCAATTTCAGAGATACTTTTTCTTATTATTGATTTGGGAAGCTAAGGAGTATGGGGAAGAATTGTGAACAAATGAATATCTAGTCCTTGGGTCACAAGTTAGTAGCTGGTAGGCTTTCACAGGATAGGTAATATTAATTATATGTGATGAAAATATGATTTTAGAAATGGGAAATTTTATATAAAACCATGTTACTTCTAGTTTCCCCTGCCAGAGATTCTCACTTACCAACCACTGGCTTCAGCCATGCTGACCCCTTTGGACTTGGAAGGGGCTTTTTATCTCACTGAATTGGCTTGTCTGGGCCCTTTGGGGGTATTTGGAGACATAAGTTATGATGACTTAATTCTTACTAACGAATAAAATGAATTTTAGACCTTCTAAAATATTTCAGTGAAGAGCTGCTTCATTACTGCCTCCCACAGCTTCTTGGGGTGGGGGTTGCTAATCATTGAGGCTCAACCTCATGGCCTTCCCAGGAACCACCTTTTCTGTGTGACTGTCTGCAGTTTCCTTCTTCTGTAGTAGCACAGCACCCTGCAGGTGAACACCTCTCTGTTTCATTGTGCTAGGGTCCAGAGCCACAGCCCTGACAACCATGTGTGCTAATCACAGGCACCTCTGTTCTAAGGAAGACTAGACATTTGATTGTGTCTCTCATGGTCTTGTGTTTGACCTTAATGGAGATGTCATAAGCCAAGCTAAACTCAGCCCAGAGGTTCCTGGGTGACTGGAAGACTTTTAGACCTTTGAATACCAGGGGGAGTGTAGGAAGAAGTGCAGGATGGGAAAGGAGAGATCAGAGGCAAGGAGAGGCCCCATGGGGGACCTGAAAATAGTCAGGTGCAGTGATGAGTGAAGGCAGGGTTAAATTGAATTTATAGGGGTGAGAAATAAATTTATCCTAAACTAATAAGGAGAAAAGAGAACCAAGCAAGAGCTGGAGAGATGGCTCTGAGGTTAAGAGCATTGACCTGAGTTCAATTTCAAGCAACCACATGGTGGTGGCTCTCAACTATAATGAGATCTGGTGCCTTCTTCTGGCATATAGGCATATATGCAGGCATAAAACGATACATAATGAATAAATATATCTTAGAGAGAGAGAACCAAGCATATTTTAATGTTATTATTTTAATGTTATTGCCATAATTGTCAGTCCTTTCATTATCTTCCTTCATTCATTCCCTTCTTTCTATGTCTCAAGATCTAAGTATTCTCGCAATCCAAGTCACAGAGTCCAGCCTTTTGCATCCCACCAGAGTGGGCATTCCTACTGTTGAATTTCAGGATACTTTTGATTTAATAGAATTAAAGAGAAAATTAGTGAGAATGCTGCACAGGACCTCTATATAACTGTTTAGTTTCTCCAGTATTGACACTATAGTTTCAATGCCACATAGTAACTGGGTTTTGTAATGATTCACCATATGCCTGTAACACTTGGGTCACATTCTTGTCTGCTCCTGTCTCCCCCTCGCTCTAGTTGCTTTTCTAAAGGCCATATTCACAGCAAGAATTTGAGGGGCACTAGGAAAGGATGTGAGGGACAAGCTCCTGTGTCAGAAAGGAGAAGAGGGGCCTGGAAGGAGGCTCAGAAGGAGAGAGGAGGGGCCAAAAGAGAGCGAGGGAGTGCTGGAGAAAGCGCATTTGCACCCATTGAATGTAAAGACCCAGCTCTGTCTGAGAAAGAGCCAACAATGGGGCCGGGCCCCAGAGTCTGCCCTGCTGTTAAAGTCTGACAGTTAACAACCCCAACAGGAATTAAGAGGTGAAAGAAGCAGGTGAAACATTTGCAGAAGCTGAGATAAGCATTCCTGGGAAGGAATTCTCTTTTAAAACCATCAAAATGCAATCCCCACAAATTTTAATTAGGAAACATGACAAGGAATTAAATTCGACCTTTTAAAAAATGAAGTGCTAAGTAACTCGCCCACACTCACTGGAAGGGCTCTATTGAAAATACCAGTGACTATTAGCTTGAGCTGCTGGGGGAAATTATCCAAGCACAAAGATGGGCATCAGCATGCAGCTCACAGCAGCGGGCAAAAGCAGCAGCTGAGATGTGCGGCCATCCTAATTAGAGGATGCAGCCTTCTGAAAAGACCCTGGAGCTGCCACATTCCTGGCTGGGGCTTTCCTTCCAGGGATGCTACGTTCAGGTTTTGGGCATCACCACGTTGTTTTTTTTTTTTTGTTTGTTTTGTTTTGTTTAAAAGGAATGACCGACTTAGGAAAGGGTGCTAGAAGCTTCGCTATTGAAAAAAGAAAGTTCACTGAGACAAATGCGGGCCTGAGAAGTTCTAGAACAGCACGTGAGGAGGAGGTGAGGGGAAGACAGAGCAGGTGGAGGGTGGCCTGCCCACACTAGGTCACTCTAGACCTGTGAGTCCAGCTTGTTCCTTTAGAGCACAGCCAGGAACACTGAGAAATCACAGCCAATGGTCTAGTTTGAATTACTCCCCAATTATTCATTCTCCAAATATTTGCGGAGTGCCTTCCATTTTCCAGACTCTCTCTCTCTCTCTCTCTCTCTCTCTCTCTCTCTCTCTCTCGTTCTCTTTCTCACTCTTGCTTAGATCAGTAAACTGTTAAAAACCAAAACAACAGCAACAACAAAACCCTACCTTTGTGCTACTTACTAGGGGTCAGAAAGCCTTGAGATGGAGCTGAGCAGAAGCCAAGTACAATACAGTGTGATAAGTATATTACAGAGAGGTCAGGGTGAAGAGCATTGTGAGGACCCAGGAGAGGTCTGGGGAAAGGTAACATTTGGGAGCAACTCAAAGAGGATAGGAGTGTACGGTTAACAGAGATCCTAACACGGGGTTCCAAGCAGAGGAGACAGTCAATGCAAAACTTCTAAGCAGCCACAATGCGTGGTTGCATGGGGGCGGAGGGAGGATGCTTTGGGAATAGAGTGTGTGCAGGAGGATTGCAACTTGAACAGAGCCTGTTGTAATAATTTGCCAATGCTATGTGGAACTAAGCATCTGCCTGATGCTGTTAAAGGCCCTTTCTTTACATACGTATGCATATCTGTGAGCATACATGTATCCTTGCCTTTATAGGTGTATGTGCATGTAAACAAATACACTTGCCCAACAATATCATGTTCGTCTTGCAAGGAAACTGAGGCACAGAGAAGTTGGTTAAGGGCAAGGAGCTTAACCTTGGCACTTCACTCCAGAGCCCAAACCCCCTGTGGCTACCTTACACAATTTCTCAGTGTGGTTTTAAGTCACCCGCTTCTGACTCCTCAACCCCGAATTGATCTAGGAATCCTCCTAAGAGAAACATATGCTTTTCTTAAAAGAAAGCTGTGTTGCTCCCTCGCTGTGGCATGCCTGTGACCCTTACCCCACCCTTTGTTCCTCTCCCCAGCTCTCAGCTCTGGAGACACTTTTCTGCTAGCGAGTCCTTGGTGGCCAAGGCTTCTGCTTGCCAAGTCAAGCACACGTCCGAGGGAGGAGCTTTGGCCCAGTCTGTGGGGCTAGTGGGGGTGCCTTTTCAGTTAATAATGCCAACAGGTCAGAGGCAAGAAAGCAAGACCTGAGTTTAAAGCTGTCTTTTCCTGCTCCCATAGTATAAAGATACCACCAAGGTGTGTGTACGGAGGGGTGGTGTTTGTAGTGCCCTGCCCCCAGCTCCAGGCTCTGGGTGCTCTTTAACCTGTTCTCTCCAGGCTGGGCACCTTCATACTAATGCCAGTGGACTGGGCATTTGTGAATAGTCATGTTGTATGGTGAGTGAATTATATATCAATAAATCTATAAGATTACTTTCTTCAAATCTGGAATCTTGTTTTTTCTTCTATCATTTGTCCTCCCTCTGTTCCCGTCTTTCTTCCCAGGGCTTCCAGGCACACAGCGTCCCACTCTGAAAGTTGCCCACTGTTCCCAGATCCCAGGTGTTCTGCCCATAGTTACAGCTCTGTAGAAACTTCAGGGCTCATAACATTATGCCAGGGGTGGGGTGGGTGGGGCGTTTCCTTACACTTTCAGTTCCCACTTTCTTCGTTAGACAAAAATACATAACCTTTCATGTTGAAATAAACCTGTCCATTGTGACACAGAAGGCCACGTTTATCTACTTTGAAGCCCTTTCTTGCATGTGACTAGCCACGTCAGTGGAAGGAGAGAAGGAGATTGGGGTGCTTTGTTAGTGAACAAAAAGGGTCAGGAGCCTCCAGCCCTTCTGGCCTGCCTCACTGCATGATATTGAGCCAACCGAATTCTACTTTGGAGCCCACGTCTTTGTCTAAAATGAACGGTTTGGTCTTGGTGGTCATCCTGGTTGCTGGCATCTCTAGAAGGCTACAGTCTGTTACAATAACATGATACAATCAGATGCAAGGCTCAGGTGCATCCTGACCAAGGCGCCAACAGGTGCGTAAAAGATCCTGTCCCTGTCTTTGAGGAATTTTCCATCCACTGAAGGAAACTCAAACTTGCCCACACGAACAACTTACAAAGGCACAAGCCACCCAAACAAGACAGAGGCAAAGAAGCTGCAGGAATAAATGGTCAGATCTCTAAAGTGCTGTGGAGAGACTCTTAACCACCAACTATTGGGCTCTTTGGACCGGCCACTACTAACATACTTCATGAATGACCCCAAGTCACAAAGAAAGGCTCTTAGCAGTTGTTCCACCTCCGCTTGCAAGTAAAATTTGCTATAACCCCTGTTCTAATGTATTATTTCCCCCTGGTAGACTATTCTTGCCTGAAGCTACAATATGAATACATTTAACAATCTACTTCTCAGAGCCCAGTGAAGCAAATATGATTTGGAATGGTTTGGTATGGCATTGAACAAGATTTACCTGGCAACCAGTTTTTAAAAGTATTGTACTGAGGAGAGAGAGAAAGAAAGAAAAGGAGAGAAAGAAAGAAAGAAAAGAAGAGAAAGAAAGAAGGAAAGGAAGGAAGGAAGGAAGGAAGGAAGGAAGGAAGAAAGAAAGAAAGAAAGAAAGAAAGAAAGAAAGAAAGAAAGAAAGAGAAAAAAACCTTTCTCTATGCGTTAGGATCTTGTCATTGCGTCAGCTCCCGTCTTCCAGGGCCACCGCTAAGCTTTCCAGAAGGCCTCTACTCACACGTTTTCGCCGGTTTGAACATGCCAGTGGTTCTAAGAAAATGAAACTAAAAGGAAATTGGAAGGGAAGTTGGTTGTGATCTCTCACGTGGAACATTTTCGTTTTCATTCATGCTAAGGATGTTTCTCGCAGCTCCTGTTTTCTGGTCTTACACTCAGACATAGGGCTAAAAACATCCAGATTTGGGAAGGACCATAGTTAAGTTCTTCCTAGACAACTTCGGCCCGTTTGATATTTGATTTGGGGGTTTCTTTCAATCTGCATGTCCTGGGCACAGAAAGGAGTAGCCTTTTTCGTTCTGGCTGAAGCTGGAAATTTTGCTTGTTTCCAACACAAGATGGCGCTGTCACACAGGCAACAACTTTTCCTGCTGGGAGGTGAAGGCCAAGCACAACCACACACTTTCCAATCAGCAGAGAAGACCTGTCAGGCTTCTGGATGGACCAGCCCAGCTTTTGTGCAGGCCGTGTCCAAAGGACTCTGGTGGGCCACGCTGATTTATCCTTGATGGTGGAGGTGATAATTCTAATATGTATTTAAGAATAAAGATAGTTAGCTAAAACTAGAAATCCCTTAAAAACGAAGGTAGAGGGTCAGAAAGAACCCGTTAAAATCCGAGGCAGGTAGGAGGTCAGGAGGACGTCCTGAGTGACTCTGGCCAAAGGTGATGAGTCTTGCATTCTGATATGGAGTGTGTTGAACCACTTAGTGCCAGGGTAGATTCAGGTACTGAGTTATTTTAATGCACAGCGGAGTCATTTGGAGGTTCTTAGATGAGCTGTTTGATGGTCAGTTGACTACTTGAACTATATATAATTACCAACCAAGTTCTGATACATCTGAGAACAAAGCAGGCATCAGAAAGGAGTTTGCCTGGCCTCAGTCTCCCTCCCTATGCCTGCATGGATCGCCACACTACAACCCCCTCCACCTCCAATCTGTTTAAGTTCTTACAGTAATACCGAAACTGTCGACTCAGAGAAGCAAGCACCCCAAGAGCTAGAATGTTCTTCCGTAGAGCCAAAATGTGGCTGAATTTCCATAAAATATGTTCCGGACATATTGCCAACAGTGGCATGTCAATTGCTGTGTTTCTATGACTGGGGGCAAAATGTGGTTAACTTTCATGGTTATGCCACACTGATTTTTCTTTGGAACTGTTGGTGAACCAAAACTCCTCCTATGTCATTCATATGGTTATGTCCTGACAACAACTGTTCCCGTTATCATACATAAACTCCTCTGTGTGAGTGTGTGTATGTGTGTGTGTGTGTGGTGCATGCAGATACACATGGGTGGGCATGTGTTTGGAGGTCAGAGGTCAACACTGGGTGTATTCCTCTCTTGTTCTCTAGTTTGTTTGTTTGTTTATTGAGACAGGGTTTCTTATTAAACCCCGAGTCCACAGATTCAGCTAGGATGGCTGGCCAGTGGCTCCAGAGATTCGTCCTGAGATTTGTCCTGTTCACCCTCCAAATGCTGGGGTTATAGAACTGTGCACTGCCGACAGCTTTTACAGGTGCTGGGAGTCCACACTTGGCCTTACTCTTGTACAGCAAGCCCCTTTTTACTATTTTACAGCCCCTGTGATTCACTGTGACAAGCAGAATACAGGCGTTAAGCCTTATGTTGTCGTAAGGTTTCAAGTTGTGGAAATTACTGAGAACCAGGTCTGCCACCTTGCTGGGGTCCAAAAGTCTGTTTCTTCCTTCACACGCCTGCCTTGTTTGTGATCTTGGACCAAAGACTTCATTTCTTCAAGCATCAATTTCCTTATCTCTAAAGTGGAGAGAGAGATACTATTGCTACCTTCTTCATAGATCGGTTTCGAGTTATATGTGATAATTACTTTAAATGTCTATTTCCCACAATCCATAGCACCTAGCAAGCGATTGATAAGCATTTGGTACTGTTACTAGCTATCAGCTTGGCCCTCAGGTCAGGCATTCTCCTTTGTGTCCTAAGAAAATCTGCTGACTGTTCCCTCTAAGACAAAAAAAAATATTCTCCTGAAAGCAGAGAAGAGAGCTCAAGGCCCCCACCCGTCTCCCTCGGGCTACCCCCACACTAATCGGCACGCTGCAGGTGTGATTCCCAGCACAGCCTCGCCTGTCCTCGTGGCGCCCAGCCAGTTCCCGTCTTATCGCACTGCAATCATGATGGAGCTTGTCAAAGGCCAGGCTGAAAGCAAGGATAGTTTTGATGCCTCTTCTCTCTACCAATCTAATATCCCTATCAAAAAAGGAATAAATGAAGACATGTTTTGTTTCAGAGATTTGGGGTTGGCTCGGAGTGATCTCTGCTTTTCTAAAGACGTACAAAGAGTCTACTTAATAATCCGTTCAGTTGATGGGTTAAAAGTGGCAAAATTGTGGGTTATTTCCCCTTCGTTTCTATTATTATAATAATGTTTGTGGAGTAAATAGCTTTTTAAAATTCTGCTCTAGAATTCTGCCAGGGGTAATTGTCAGGCTGACTGGCTTATAGTTTTTATAATATGCCCCCTCCCCCCTTTTGAAAATGGGGACACCTTTGTCCTTTCCTTGTCTGTTAACAGGCTCCCATTCTCCATGCTTTTTCAGAGGTTATTGACAATGGTTCTGAGAGTTCTTTGAACAACCTGGGACGTGATTTGTCTAAGTCTGGAGATTTGAATTTATTAAGGGGGTGAAAAGAACGCCACATTGGTTTCCAGCCCTGGCGTTGCCGTTCGCTAGCCCGGAGCGTACAGGCAGCTTTTGATTTTGTTTTAGCCCAAATTTGGCCCCATCTGCGAAATAAGGCTTTTGGACCAGATGAAGTTGAAGGTCACATCAAGGTCTCATGGCTCCTCTGTCCTAAGTCAGCAAACATTTCCCTACTAACTTTTCTCACTTATCTTGGTTTTCAACATCCTCTCAATATTTTTTCTATCCTCTTTGATTTTGAGAATCCATTATTTTAAAGCCATTTGTTTATTTATTTTGTATGTGTATGTGTGTACACATGTGCCACTCAGTGAGTGTGTGGAGGTCAAATGGCATCTTGAGGAGGTTGACCGTTCTCTTCTACCATGTGGGTCTGGGGTGTGAACTCAGGTAGTCAGGGTTGGTGGGAAATTCCTTCCATGGCAGCCCTGAACATCATTTAATTTAGAATCTGGATACTTTACTATGGCACTTGGGGACCACATAATTTAGACTCTCTGTTTCATTACAATTATCTTCTATTCCTTTGGGGACAAACCTCTGCACCCCATGTCACTCCCAGGATGCGTATGCCCTGTGCATGGTCCTCAGGGCCTTTTGCTAAGGTTACATGCCTAAGGTGGACTATCTCCCCAATACTCTCTCTCAGCCAGATCCCAGCCCAGCTCTCAGGCCATACTGAGTTCTAATTCTCCTGTAGGAAGAGTTTTGTAGACATCCTGAGTTGCAATAATCCCCTCACCCACATATCTAATGTGTTCCATGCGTATCTCTGGTAATTTGTCATAATGCTTTGTGGCATTTGGGTGTAGATGCTTTACTGAATTTTACCCTCATAGATTCATGTGCCTTCCTGCCCTGGCCCTACTCATAGGTGAACACTGTTCTGGACGATGCTCAATAAATTCTCAGAGGAACATGGCATGAATTTTCAGGCATTATCAGTAATGTTCCTCTTATTCAGAGTGTTTCAGTAATTAATACACAGAAATGTGGAGGCAGAGGCAGGTGGATCTCTGAGTTTGAGGCCAGTCTGGTCTACAGAGTGAGTTCCAAGACAGCCAGGGCAACCTGTTTTGAAAGACAAAAACAAACAAACAAACAAAACTCACACCGTAGTATTTATACTTTTTATCTTTGGGTCCTTAGAAAGAAGAGTCAGCAACTCCTCATAGATTTATGCATTTGAAGACAAGAAAACAATTTTAATATACAAGGGAAACAAATCTCAGACCGAGTCACTGTCCTCCCTATGAGAGTGATCTGAGGAAAGTTCCATAATATGCAGAAGTACTAATAGGTTCAGGATGGAGTCAAACTCTCTGGTAGTTAGCCTAGTTTAGGGCTCACTGTAGGGTACAGCAGCCTATCCTGCCTTCTCCCCCATCCACCTGCTTCTTGTCAGAGCTGGGCATCAAACTTGAACCTAGAGCACAACAAGCAAGCCCTCTACCACTGTGCTGCACACCTAACATCAAAGGAGCGGAAATCTGTGGATTGTAAAGCCAAACTCTTTTATTATTATTTAGTAAGTGATATTTTAGTCATTTGGGTAGCTAGTTATCTGAGACAGGGTCTCATATGGGATCAGTCTGCCCTTGAACTCATCGTGGAGCCTAGGATGGCCTTGTTCTTCTGCCCCTCCTGCCCCTCTAGTGCTGGAATTATAGGCGTGTGTCATCACATCTGGTTTTATACAGTGCTGGGGTCTAACCTGAGGCTTTGCATTAGCCAGCACCCTGGCACCTGAGCCACACCTCCAACCCCTAGTTACAGTTAATAATAAGGGGAAGTGACTTCTCAGTGCCCTCTTGTGGTAGTGTGACTGCAACTGTCCCCCATAATCCCAAAGGGAGCAGCGCCATTAGGAGATGTTGCCTTGTGCAGTACGTGTGGTCTTGTTGGAGGAAGTGTGTCACTGTGGAGGCAGGCTTTGAAGTTTCATATATGCTCAAGATACGGCCCAGTGTTGTCGTCCACTTCCTGTTGCTTGCAAGACATAGAACTGCCAGCCACCTCTCCAGCACCATGTCTGCCTACGTACCACCATGTCCCACCATAATGATAGTGGACTGAGCCTCTGAACTGTAAGCAAACCACCCCAATCAAATGTTTTCCTTTTTAAGGGTTGCCATGGTCATCGTGGCTCTTCATAGTAATATAAACGTTAGCTAAGACATCTATATTATACTAAGTATAACTCTCAGGAAACATGGAAGGCATAAAAACATTAATGCACAGAGAAGGATACTTACCATGGCCTCCACAACATTTGCAAAGTTATACGTTATGATAAGTAAGTTTTAAATTTTTTTTTCTAATTTTTAAAAGCTTTCCTTTCAGTGTATGAATGTTTTGCATGCATGTATGTATGTATATGCGCCAGGTATGTATATGATGCCTGAGAAGTCAAGAAGCCATTTGATCTCCTGGAACTAGAATTACAGATGGTTGTACATCACCACGGACACAGGTGCTGGGACCCAAGCATGGGTTCTCTGCAAGAACAACAAGTGTTCTTCAAAGCTGAACCATCTCTCCAGCCCCTGAAAGGACTCTGAACAAGTCCTCGGATTCCCGGCATTGCTATAATATTAACATTACATGGGAAATGACTGATGGGAAGACTTCAGTGCGGTGGGTGAGGGGTGCAGCTGGGGGTGTAGCTCAGGCGTAGGGTACTTGTCTCAGTGTGAGACTCGGGGGCAGGATGCTTGTCTCAGTGTGTGATTTGGTGATAGGATCCTTGCCTCAGTGTGAGACTCAGGTGCAGGGTGCTTCCCTCAGTGTGAGACTCAGGGGCAGGGTGCTTGGCTCAGTGTGAGCCTCAAGTCCTGCCCCCAAACCTGGAAAAAAAAACCACTCCAGCACAAGAATAATAAAATCTTTCAAAAACTTCAGCTACAAGGGGGCTGGAGAGATGGCTCAATGGTAGGTACAGTTGTTTCTCTCCCAGAGGACCCAAGTTTGATTCCCAGTATCCACACCTAGTGACTCACAACCATCTGTAACTCCATTTCCAGGGAATCCAGTGCCTTATATTCAGGCAAAACACAGAGAGAGAGAGAGAGAGAGAGAGAGAGAGAGAGAGAGAGAGAGAGAGAGAGAGAGAGAGAGAGAAAGAGAGAGAGAGAGGAGAGTTTTAAATTAAAATTTTCAGCTACAAATAAACTCACCAAGCTGAGACAGTAAATACAGAACAGAGTGTGCTCAGGATGAGTGTATCAGGGATGTGGAGCTTGCCGTGTTGAGAAAGGTCAATAGGTGACAGCATTTCCTGGAGAAATGTTCCCAGAGTGACTTTTGTATCCTTATGACCAGAGTTGGCTGCCACTAGGATGTGCTCAGCACTTAGAAACATGTGTCTTTTTACTCCAGAAACTTCCCTCAGTGTGCACGGAGAGAACGCAGTAACCTTCATAGGTTAATTAATAACCTTACTAGGTTAATAGGCCTGACCGCAGTGACCCCTGTGACACCAACAGCTGAGGACTAGTGTTCAAATGCACAAACGTGTAGAGGACATTTCATTTTCAGTCATAGCAGGAGAGCTATTGAGAGCTGATGGAACCTTCAAGGGTGGCCTAGGAAGAGGGATTTAGATTGCAGGGGACGGTTGGTCCTTGAAGGAGGTTGTGGAACCACAGGAATGTACTTTGACTTCCCAGTTGTAAAGTGAGGTTGTTACATGATCTTCTATGGTGTGCCATCACTGGTCCAAAGCAACAGAGAACCCATCAAGGACTGAACTCTCCAGAACTGTGAGCCAAATAAAAACCCCTTCTGTAGACGGAAGTTTCTGTCCTGCCTGGTCCTGCTGCTGTTCAGTCCTAAAGAAACACACAGAGGCTTATATTAATTACAAACTATTTGGCCTATTAACTCAGGGTTATTATTAACTAGCTCTTACTACTTAAATTAACCCATAATTCTTGTCTATGTTTAGCCACTTGACTTGGTACCTTTTCTCAGTGAGGCATTCTCATCTTGCTTCCTCTGCATCTGGCTGGTGACTGACTCTCTGTCTTTCCTGTTCCCAGAATTCTCCTAGTCTGGTTGCTCCATCCATACCTCCTGCCTGGCTACTGGTCAATCAGCGTTTTATTAAACTAATACAAGTGACAAATCTTTACAGTGTATAAAGAGCATTATCCCACAGCACCCTTCTCTCTTTTGAGTTCATTTTCATGGGTGTTTGTTATAGCAGCAGAAAGCTGAGCAACTGTGGTCAAACAAAACACCAACCTCATTAAATAACACCAGACACTTTCTTCTCCACAACCACATGAATCTGATGACATGGATTGGTACTCAACCCACTGTCATTTTCCAGCTCTGGGTCTCAGGTCCATGACTATTTCTGAGGCTTCATTTCTGTATTTTTAAAATCTAGATGATGACTACTTATCAACTTGTCTTAAAGAGTAAATCTGATAAGCCATTCCAAGCACAGGGTCCAATGACTGGCAGGTGGAAAATGGGCAGCCTTAGGCAGGTAGCTTTTCCCATATTTTGTTTTGTTTTGTTTTTCAGATTTTATTTATTTTGATTTTATGGGTTTTACTTGAATGCATGCCTGTGCACCATGTGCATGCAGTGCCTGCAGAGGCCAGAAGAGGGCATCAGAATGCCTGGGACAGGGGTTACAGATGGTTGTGAGCCATCACGTGGATGCTGGAAGTTGAACCTGGATCCTCTACAAGAGGAGAGAGTGCTTTTAACCATGGAGCCATCTCTCCAGTCCCAAATAGTTGTCTTTATTTTAAAAGTATTTGCTTTATTAGTTTATTTTTGTGTGTGTGTGAGAGAGAGAGAGAGAGAGAAAGAGAGAGAGAGAGAGAGAGAGAGAGAGAGAGAGAGAAAGAGAGAGAGAGAAAGAGAGAGGGAGAGAGAATGTGAGAGGTGTGTGCGCACACCAACACAAGTTTATGTGCATCAAGTGCATACTGGTGCCCATGGAAACCAGAAGAGGGTATGACACCCTCTAGGATATGACACATTACATCCCCCAGAACTGGAGTTACAGGTAGCTGTGAGCTGCCTAGCATAGGTACTGGGAACAAAATCCATATCCTTTTAAGAGCAGTGCTCTTAACCACTGTGCCATCTTTCCAGTTCCCAGCGCCCCCTGGTACAGGCTCCATGGTCCTTAAAATAGCACTACAGCTGATTTCTGAGCTCGCAAGATATTCCTGTTGAAGACATTCCAGTTCAAACCATTCCATCCCACCACTGACCACCAAAGATTCATGGGCATCTGGTAATTTTAAAATGCATTTAGTTCAACTTCAAGAGTGACAGGGGTCTTACCAGTTCCGGTATTGTTGAGAACGTCCAGAGAGTCTACCGACTGTGACATTAATGGTCTCCAGTTCCATTCCTAACAGAGTCCTTGTCCCATCTGAAACCCCAAGAAAAGTCTTTATTGACCACATTCTGTTGGCACTGTGACCTGTGTAGCATGATGGGCCAGCTAGTTGGGGTATCTGTTCCTGCCCGGTACCCCACAACTGGCAAGTCCCAGTAAAAATCACACACAGGACTCCATACGATTATAAACTGATTGGCCCCATTAGCTCAGGCTTCTTGTTAACTCTTATAGCTTATATTAACCCATTATTCTGATCTATGTTAGCCATGTGGCTTGTTACCTCTTTCAGCTGTCAGCTCACATGTTGTTGCCTCTTCGGTGGTCTGGGCAGGAATGGCGAAGGGAGCTTCCTGTTTTCCAGAATACTCCCAGTCTCTTTGCTCCACCTCTACTTCCTGTCTGGCTTTCCCGCCTATACTGTCTGCCTGGCCAATCAGCATTTTATTAAAATATGGTTGACAGAATACAGACAATTCTCCCACACCAGACCTGCTAAAGTCCACCAGAACCATCAAGGAAACTGAGCACAGCATCCTTGCCCTCGCCCTAGCCCTCATCTCCAACCTCTTTACTCACCTGCAAGTTCCCTGTAGTAAAGATGTTTATCAATGTGCATGTTTATGAATTCTTACCATCTTCAGTACTTAAATTGCCCGAGTCACCATTGCGTAGCTGGCTGTGATAGTGGGCACAGAATAAGAAGGTATCCAGCAAGTCACAGTCTGAACAAGTGGATGATCTTTCCTTCTCCTAACTTTTCGGATTTCGTCTGTGCTCTTCATTCTGTGGGGCCTCATTCTGCTCTTACCTCTTCAAAAGTCTATTACTACAGCAAATGTTCTGCTTCCTGGTATCCTGCTACCCAAGAATTTACCCTTAGAGGATCTGTGGTCTTTAGCAGTGCTCCCGTCAGATTCTGTGGTTTGAGAATATAATGCAGAAAGTAGGTACATTGCTGGGAATCGGGGAGCCAGTTGAGTAAATGAAGCCTGGTCATTTCAGGACCTCTCAGGTTTCTGGGCTGCCATTTTTCCCAGGGGAATAAAGAAGCTAACTTGGGTGTAGAGGTTGCATATTTGATTTCTGCCTCCCTTGGTTTCTTCTTTCCTGTAAGGCAGAAGACTTTCTCTTGGAAACCAGGAAAAGCAGTGAATCATCCATGGAAGGGGGTTTATAACACTTCAAACTCAAAATGTCTCTCAAGACCAAGTAGAGAATGCAAATAAAAATTGGGGACTATTAGCAACTAGAATGAGCTCTCTATGTCTAAAGGGATTGAGCATGGTGTTAATGGTTCCTACAGGGCAAAAATGTGGGTACTGAAATGCTCAAGAGAAGTTATCAATCTAGAATTTGATGTAAAAATATGAATTTTGTTTTAGGTTTTTCAAGACAGGGTTTCTCTGTATAGCTTTGTTGCCTATCCTGGAACTAGCTCTTATAGACCAGACTGGTCTTGAACTCAGAGAGATTCATCTGCCTCTGCCTCCTAAGTGCTGGGATTAAAGATGTGCACCACCACCACCTGGCAAGATATGAATTCTTAAATGTTCATAGTGGTTCACATTTCTGGGCAAGTGATCCAATAAGCTGCCTGTTAGCAGCCTGCATTGTAGGAAAGAGTGATTGGTCCAATAGTACTACCTGGACTTGACTGCTGCTGGTCTTGATGCTGTGCCGTGAGCAGTGCTATCAAAGGTCACGTGATCCGTGCTTCATTTTCCTCCCTTCTCTAAAATCAGGATAGAGCTCCCAGGACTGATAGACAGATGAAGGCGATGCTGCAGGAAACCCCCGTTCCGTTTCCTCCTTTCTCTAATCTCTGCCCTCTCCCTCTTTGTACTTGCACAATAAACTGGAGCTAACCCTCCTTCCACAGCCTTGTTTAAAGCAAACTAAGGAACAGTTTTTTAAAAAATCACTTGTCACATGTGTTTGTAGGGAAACTTAGCTTGCTCAGCCTAAAAGGGACAGTGCTGGACCAGCTGGTCCCACTGACAGCTATGCTATGAAGCAAACCTGGAGAGTTTATGTCTGCCTTTTTACTGCTGTGTTCTTCAAATGATAAGAACATGGGAGCCATATTAAAAGCAAGACTATTTCCAAAATTAAATTCTGGCAATATATTCACCAACGGTCCTGACTAGGAAGCGAAGTGAAGCCCCGGACCCAGCACAGAAATCTGAGGCTTTCAAAGGGGAACGAGGGGACATAGCTAAAGGAGGAGTGGGGTGGGGTGTTCCTGGCCTGTAACATTACAAGGCTGAAGCTCAAAACAAGCCTGAGACTTGCAGAAACTGCTCAGAAGCAGCAGAAACTGCTTTGTGCAAGTGTGTTGGGAACAGGAAGAAGAGGGAAGAGCCAGGGCCAGTGCTTGGAGTGGATGTGTGATGTTAGCAGATGCCAGACAGACAGACAGCAGAGTTTCCCAAGTCCTACTTAGCTCCCATCATCTCTGTCTCCAAGAGGAATCTTCAAAGGGGATCAAGTAGTATAAACATGGTGAGGGAGAAATTGCAGTATTGGGTGTGAAGCTTCATGGAAAATGGATACCCACCTTAGGTCTGGGATGGGTTCCTGGGGATGGAAAGAACTTGGAGACTTAATCACAGAGCCACAGTCAGGGATTTTGCAGGAGTCTTGGTATTCATGCCAGAGATTAGTGATGGGCAACTGTCTGAATTGCCCAAAGTGAGGAATGTGTAGGTTAGGGAAAGACTGCACTGCCGAGCTCAGCTTTGATTCACAGCAAACTCTAACCTGCGTTATTAAAGAGATTGTGATCGCTTAGAAAAGGAAGTGGTGTCTCAAGCAGCCAGGGCAAGCTATGTAGACAAACCACACCATGCTATCATCAGCTCGTATTTCTTTTGAAAATTATCCAAAACTCACAAGATTGTTGTTAGCGAGTCTCTCGGCAAGGCTGTGGACAAAACACTTTATAAACCGGGTAACTAGAGACCAAGGCACCTACGGGTTGAAGGCCTCGATGAACAAACCACTGTACCCAGGAAGCCAACAGACAGAGTCGCATTAACTCAGAGAGGGCCCAGACAGGATGCCACCAGCCCTTCTTTGGGCCCAGTGACACAAACTGTGTGCCAGCTTGTACGTGAACTGACAGAAAGCAAGGAGACTCACTAAGATGTCCCCCACGGTAGGGGCGGGATGGGCTTCCACCAACAAGAAGCCACAAGAAACACAGCAGGAGGGAATGGGAGAAAGACAAAGGTTCTTTATTTCAGTTAAAAAGGAAAACCTTGAAAAAGCTCAGTTCTTTGAAGCACTGAAACAAGACAACATGACAACGTCTTAGGAGTTTTAGTTAAGGAAAGCCCGGTGTGACCAAAGGAGCAATTTTTGGTACAGATACGGGACAAATGGACAAACAAACAAACAAAGATGAGAAAACCTTGATGTCTCAGAAGAATTTGTTCAGAGCAAGCGTGGCGAGACCGAGGCTATCGTTGGCCTTGTTGGCATCCGAGCATCACGGCTTATTATGGGTACCACGTTTCTCCTGCTCTGCCAACTTTGTCAAATTTTTTAGTCATGAAAGAAAAAGACAGTCACCATCACAAAGGGCAGAGTGGCAGAAAGAAGAAAAAAGTTACCTTGCATTCACCTCGTAGGCAATTGATCTCATCTTGGTATATGTCCCTGAAGTCTTTTTTTTCTTTTTTACATACTTGAAGGAACTACATGGAAAGACCTATATAAAGTGAGGTTTGTGCACTTATATCCTGTACTAATGAAACCAGCACTGGGCTGTGAGTATAGCTCAGAATAGAGAGGTCGCTTGGCACATGCAAGACCCTGGAGTTGATTTCCTTGTATTGTAAAATAAATAAGTAAATAAACCTATGAATCATTAGATAATGAGTATTTCCCGTGTCAGTATATAGTTTTTGGAAACACGGCCTTGTTAGGTATGCATTACACTATGATACGAATGGACTTGGTTTCAAATGCCTCTATCTTGAGTGTTTACACTTCCTCCACTGAGAGGTGGCGGCGGCAAGGTGGCACACTGATTTTAACAGGATACTGACCAAGTAGTGGGCAACCCAGGAAGAACGCTGGATTGGTGAATTGTCCCAGAAATCATGTCACAAGAGGGGCGGCTCCAAACCCTGTGAAGACTGATTCCGGAGAGGAGCTGACAGCTGTTCACCAACCCCAGAATGCCGTCAAATGGGAAAGAGAGTGAATTCACTTTGGGTGGCTCCAGCAGGTCACACTAAGAGCAGAGGAGGGGTCGGAGGGAGTCTGATTTCAGCCCCACGCATAACAAATCCCTGCAGCCCACCAGCAGAATCAGTAGCATCACAAGGGAGGAATGACACAATCCTGGAAAATGAACAACTGGAGAAAAGACAGCTGTCTGCGTCAAGAGTGTGTGAAGAAATTCCTATATTCCTTCCAACTGCAAGACACGGTGTGTCTTTCTGAGTTAGAAAGAGGTCACGAGGAATGTATCACTGGCAAATGGCAAAGAAGCCAATGCCATTCATTGTACTGTTGGTATAAGTAAACATTGGATTTCACAGATACAAGACCCATCATTTAATTCTTTTCTTTTTAAAATTCCTTTATTTTTTTTAAAAAAAGAAAACAAACTATCCTTTTCCATTTTATTACCAATCCCAGTTCCTACTCCCTCTCCTCCACCCACTCCCTCCACCTATCCCACCCTCCACTCCTGTGTAACTGCCTTAGCTGTCCTGGAACTCACTTTGTAGATCAGGCTGGCTTCTAATACACAGAGATCCACTTGCCTTTGCCTCCCTCCCAAGTACTGGGATTAAAGGTGTATACCAACGATACCTGGCTAATGTTTTGTTCGTTTGTTTTGAACATAATTTAATTCTTATAAAAGTTTTGAGAGATAGGAGTGGACATTATCCCACTTTTATAGGTGTGAAATTTGAGGTTCAAGGAGGGCCTGAGGATTCACCAGGTCAAATCTCTTGCTTTGAAAGCCCAACTACTTGAGTTTAAACCCAGGAATCCACATAAAATGGTGGGTCCAGTGGTTTGCATCAGTAATCCTAGAGCTGCCGCAGTGAGCTGGGAGGTGGAGACAGAATCTCCCGGAAACTCACAGGTCAACCAGCCTGGAGTACACAGCACAGAGGGGACAAGAGAGATTCTGCCTCGAGGAAGTAGAAAAATAGATTCCTAAAACTTGTTCTCTGCTCTCCACACTTGCTGCAACATGTGTGCATGTGCACGTGCACACACACACACATCCCAGATATATATATACGTATATATAATAACTAATTATTATATAATTATATAATATATATTATAATTAACTAATTAATTATAAAGAAATTTTTGCCCCAAAGTGCTGAGCAAAGTGGCAAACCCCAGTCCTCAAGTCCTTCCTCCCCGCACCTTCCGCGATGGCCACTCTGAGCCTCTCTGAGTGGACGGCTCCTCCAGCCTCTCTGAGTTCCCAGGCTATCGGTCATGAGCCAACAAGTGCAGTTTCTTTGTCCTTTTTACTGAGTGTATTCAGAATCCATTCAGGTAGGCTCTTAAGCCCTTGAGGGCAGGATTATCTATTATTTTGCTTTTGTATCCTATCCTCTTGTGGTCCAACAGTCTGTATGAAAGGCAGATCTGGTCCTGCCAGCCTCCTGTTTTAAATTCTTCGTGACTTCTCCATCCCTCCCACAGTGCCTCTTAACCCAGTTGAATGGGAGCTGGGAACAAGAGCTTAGTGCCCATTACCAAATCCTGGGAGGAAATGAGGCTGCGGTAGCTATATATTCACTGAAAAGAAGAAGTGAAGTAACTGCTTCCCGAAGGCATTTCTTCTTGGGCAGAGATCCAGTGGCTGTTCTAGAACTCAGTCTTTGGGCAAACACATTACTTTGAAGTTTGGGAAGAATGCTTGAGATTTTTTATTCTGATCAAATAAGTCATAAATTTGGTTATTGTGTTTTTTTGAGAAATTCTCCCAGTTAACTTTCTGCTGCTATAATTAAACATTCACCAGAAACAACTCAGGGAGGAAGGGGGTTTATTTCCTCTTACAGATTTCAGCCCACCCTCAAGGGAAGCGGAGGCTTAAGGCATGAGCCGGAAACAGTAAATAGGAAGAAATTTTGATTCCTTGTTGCTCCTAGACTTACATTTGGCTACTTTATATAGTTCAGGCCAAACTACCTAGAGATGGCACTGCCTGTGGCGGGCTACATCCTTCTACATCAAATAGCAGTCAAGAAAATGCCCCACAGCCATGCCTGCAGGCCAACATGGTGAAGGCCATTCCTCAGCTGAGCTTCTTTCTTCCCAGGTATGCCAAGCTGACAACCAGGATTGGTCCTCACAGAAACACCGACCTAAAGAGTGAGACGACGCTACATGTGTCACCTGCCAGCTTTCAAAAATACATACCTTGTGCCTGAAGCCCCTGTACCAAAGTCACACTGTCTGAACCAGCATGGCCCTTCAAAGTGCTTGATCTCTCGTAGATTGGGATGCCCCTTCTTTTCCCCCTGTGGAAATGTATTCGCTATTCTTGGCCCTTTGTTCTCTTGTGTTAATTTTGCTATGAACTTCCTCAAGGAAACCCCATTCCAGCTATTGGCTGCAGTTAGACTTAATTAATAGGTTACAGGAGTTGATAGCAACCTGAGTCCTTTATCTCTTATAAAAGTAGGGGACCGTCTACTCTTCAGCAAGTTATGCCCTTCTGCCCCTATTCTTACTGGCAGGGAACTCTTCTCTCTGAATATATACTGTACAGGCTCGAGGTGCTCTCCATCTTCCCTTGATGACAGACTCAATCCAGGGCAGTGGAACGCACAGTAGAGTTTTACAGGAAACATTTTATTCAAGTGGATGCATGAATATGACAGATCCCTGTGAAGACAGATCTACATGAAGTCCTACCTACTGGGAGGAGACCTGGGGATGAAAACCATGCTGGAGTGATTGAGGAGAACGCTAGAGACAGCCTGAAGGTTTGAGTTGCCAAATAGACCAACCTTGGACCCACCCAAGTTAGATTAGGCTTCCTGCTGTGCAAACAAAGGTGTTTACCTTTACTTATTTGTTTATGTGCTTGTATTTAGAGACTAGGGGACAACTTGGGCAACCAGTTCTCTGTTTTCAGCATGTAGCTTCCAGAACTTGAACTCCAGTCATCAGGCTTGGTGGCTATGAGGCATCAGGCTGTGGGTACATTAGTGATTGATTGATTGATTAGTCTTGCATTGATTGAGATGAAACTCAGGACCTCATGAATGCCAAGAAAATGCTCTATTTCTAGACCAAAAAATGTTCTTATAAGACATTTCTTGTCCAATAATTTAACTTACATATAAAGCATTCTAATTAACATATCAGATATTTTTCATATGTCATTATGTATTTATATAGACATTTTGTGCATTTTTATAATTAAGACATTTTATTCTATATTTGTAATTGTTCTTTTTGGGGATAAGGTAAACTGTTGATTTTGTTGTTGGTCTAGGATTAAGTTTAGTGATCACTCATTAATGCCAATAATTTGTGAAGTCCATTGTATGCTGAATTCTAATTGGTCTTAATAAAAATCCAGAGTCGGATATCGGGGTAAATGCTGGAAAATCAAATGGTGCGGGAGAATTGTCTGTATTCTGTCAATCATATTTTAAATAAACACTGATTGGCCAGGCAGGAAGTATAGGTGGGTCAACCAGACAGGAAGTAGAGGCGGGGTGATGAGTACAGGAGTATTCTAGGAAGCAGGAAGCTCCCTTCGCAGTTCTGCCCAGACTACCAGAGAAGCAAGATGTAAGCTGCCCTGCTGAGAAAGGTACTGAGCCATGTGGCTAACATAGATAAAAATAATGGGTTAACATAAGTTATAAGAGCTAATAAGTAGCCTGAGCTAATGGGCCAATCAGTTTATAATCTTATGGAGTCCTCGGTGTGATTTTCTTTGGGACTTGCTGGCTGTGGGGTACCAGGCAGGACAGAAACCCCAACAAGCAGGTCCTCATGTTACAATCAGAGAGGTAAAGGAACCATCCACTAGATAGACATTTTACCTTTACCAAATCCTCAGACTTGAAGGGGGCAAGATCCTGTCTCCTCGAATCTTTAGATTGAATGCAATGCACTCCTGTCTCCTCCTACTTTATATTTCTCTCTCCACCCAGATTTATTCCTTCTTGTCTCCACCTTCCTAATGCTTGGATTAAAGGCATGTGACTCCCAAGTACTGGGATCAAAGATGTGAGTCATTACCACCTAGATCTGTTTCTCTTTTAGACTTAATCAATCTTGTATAGCCCAGGATGGTCTTGAACTCAAAGGGATCCATCTGCCTCTGCCAAAAGCAGTCTACAGATTCGATGCAATGCCCATCAAAATCCCAGCAAAATTCTTCATAAACCTCGAAAGAACAATACTCAACTTTATATGGAAAAGCAAAAACCCAGGATAGCCAAAACAATCCTGTACAACAAAAGATCTTCTGGAGGCTTCACAGTCCTTGACTTCAAACTCTACTACAGAGCTACAGTACTGAAAACAGCCTGATACTGGCATAAGAACAGACAGGAGAACCAATAGAAGACCTGGATATCAATCCTCACACCTTTAGACACCTGATTTTTGACAAAGATGCAAAAAATATCAAATGGAAAAAAGAAAGCATATTTAACAAATAGTGCTGGCATAACTGGATATCAACATGTAGAAGAATGAAAATAGACCCATATCTATCGCCATGCACAAAACTCAAGTCCAAGTGGCTCAAAACCTCAACATAAAGCCAAACACACTGAACCTTATAGAAGAGAAAGTGGGAAGTACACTTGAATGCATTGACACAGGAGACCACTTCCTAAATATAACCCAGCAGCACAGACACTGAGAGAAACAATTAATAAATGGAACCTCCTGAAACTGAAAAGCTTCTGTAAAGCAAAGGACATGGTCAACAAGACAAAATGACAGCCTACAGAATAGAAAAAGATCTTCACTAACCCCAAGTGCTGAAATTAAAGGTGTGTGCCGCCACCACCCAGCTAAAAATTCTATGATCTTTATATGTTGCATGCAGAAGTTTTTATGAGTCTAATGAATAAAGTTATGAATACTTTCTTAAATATTATAGATTGTTTAGTTTGTATTTTCTGATAGAGAAGTGTCAGTATATTTTGTATAAAATTATCAATTTTTATATCATTAAAAGTATGTTGTTAGGCACATGGAATATTATCATTGCTTCATGAACTTGAAGGATCTATTTTTTTATTACTTGGCATTTCACTTTTTCTCTGTCCTTTTAGCTAAATTACATTTTGTCAAATATTAATGTTACTGCCCAACATTGGAAATTTTTTCTCACCCTTGATCTTAAGCCTTTGACGTCATGCTTCCCCAGAAGGCAGTTCTGATCAGATGCATGGTTGAGTCTTGTTCACTGGGTTAGGTGATCCCTGTTCTCAATCATTAACAGGCACTCTTCCTGTTGACTGAGGTTTTCTGTCCTGCTTGGTTCCTGCAGTCATTAAGTCCCAAAGAAATCACACAGAGGTCTACATTAACTATAAACTGATTGGCCCATTAGCTCAGGCTTCTTGTTAACTCTTATAACTTATATTAGCCCATTATTCTAGTATAATTTAGCCACATGGCTCAGTACTTTTTTCAGCGAGGCAGTCACATTTTGCTTCTTCTGTATCTGTGTCAGGACTGCAGAGAGCAATGGGCTTCCTCCTTCCCAGAATTCTCCTGTTCTCATTGACCTACCTCTATTTCCTGTCTGGTTGTCCTGCCTATACTTCCTGCTTGGCTACTGGCCAATCAGCATTTATTTAAAATATAATTGACAGAATACAGACCATTCTCCCACACCATCTTCCTGACCCTTGTGTGGTTTGCCACACATACTCGTCCTAATCCCTCCATGTTTTTCCTTTGCAATGTGACTGTCATGTGTTTCCCATCAATAAAGTGGTGTCTGCTTCTCCCTCCTTTAATCTGCTCTTGTCTGCGAGACTTCCTTTGGCCCGTGGTCATTGGTACAATTCCAGCAGAGTCCTGATCAGTGCTTGGGACTTGAGTATTCTCTCTCTCTCTCTCTCTCTCTCTCTCTCTCTCTCTCTCTCTCTCTCTCGTGCCTGTGGGCCCTCTTCTGCCAGCAGCCTGAGAATATATTTCTGAACTGTGCTTGTGCTGAACATGTACATGTACTTTTTATTTTTAATTTTTCTTTAATTTTTTATGTGTATGAGTGTTTTGCCTGAATGTCTGTCTATGCACCACATGTGTGTCAGTGCTCACAGAGGTCAGAAGAGGGCATTGGACCCTCTGGAACTAGAGTTAGAGATGGTTGTGAACTGTCAAGTGAGCGCTTGGAATTGAACCCAAATTCCCTGCAAGAGCGACAAGTACTCTTAACCTCTGAGCCATAGCTCCAGCCCCCACATATTTTCTTGTCTTGATACCCAGAGCAAAGCAAATAACAATTATTTCCAACAGAATTCACATTGTACCATGCATAATCTAGTGCTGATTTAATGTATTTAGGAGGCTATGAAAACTCTACACTGTTTTACAGAAGGAATTTACGCATTCACGGTTCTTGGTATCTATAGATGCTCCTAGCACCTGCCCCATAGAGAGACACGCAGGGATGACTCTGTTTGCCCGTGCTGTGTCCTCACAGGCACATACAGACTGCCCTCTTACTGTACCTTTTATCTTTAAAACCTTCATTGAAGTAAGGAAGCTCCTACATATAAACTTGTTTACTTCTTCTGAGGGCAAAAGAGTACTATTAAATACTGCCATACAGCACTTCGCCTAGTCTGCTGTGTTATTTTTTTTTCTATTGCTTATGTCATCAAGCTTTAAGTTTTAGTATTTGATTTTTCCCCAGCTGGGCTGAGAGATTCCTGAAGTCAAATTCCATTCAATCTCTACCCACATAACTGGAGGTAAGTAAAGGACCCAGAGCAAGTTAGGTACTCAGTGGACATATACTGAGTGGGTGAATGAATAAATGAAAACGCAGACATACATGGGAAATAGAGAGAACACATGCTTTATTGCCATGTTGTCTCCACAGTAACAACCGTTGTCTATGTTTTTGTTAACGTGCTGTACATACCCAACTGCTCTTAGAAATGAGGATACCGCACTGGACACAGGTTTCCCCCCGTGAAGCTTCTCTCACCATCTGGACAGTAAGCTACCGGCAACACCAGGTGAGATATCCCAAGACACCCTTTGTAGAAATGCGGTGTTTGTAGCTGTGAAGGAGGAAGAGCCACAACAGTCGCATTTCCCTCCTCCGTCTCACGGTGCTGCACACGCTATAGACGAGCAGATGGGGTGTCAGCACCAGCACTCTTCTCTTGCTAAAAGTTAGAAATATGATGAAAAAAGATTCAGTTGCTTCAAGTTCCAGTGCGTTTAGTAGCTTTTATTCTAGCAAAATCCCAGGTGTGTCTATCCATAGATTAGATTTTCATCTCAGGAAGGTAAGAGCTACTTTTTACTTTATGTTTGACAAAGAGAAGGTCGTCTGTCAAGGAAAATGGTACCCAGTGGTATGGTGTGTAAGCAGCAATGTTTTCACAGTTGTCCAACTTTTCTGGAATCCTTCAGGCTACTTTTTCTTCAATAACAAAAGAAGCAAAAGGCGCCACAGTGGCCTGGGACAGACAGGATTTTCATCCTCAGAGAGTGACCTGAGCCTTCTTTTTCTCCAGCTCAGTAGCATGGTCATGGTGAAGACCAAAGACAACTAAGTAGGATTGTTGTTCTAGAAGCATCTTAATTTCATCTTGAATCCGTATGTCTTCTGGGGAGAGAAACGAATGCAAACAATTAATTAAATAAAGACGCAGAAACCCCAGACTACAGCCTCCTTCTGGTGCCTGTCTGTATACCTGTGTCTCCCTTCCCGGGTCTATGTGGATCTGAGGACAATTTATTCTTGTCCTCTACTGTGACCATTGTTTTCTGTGGCATCCTGTGGTTTTCCACCCAATCCTCCCTGCCTGCCCTCTCACTGGGTGATGCCAGTACGCTGGGCATGCTTCTTGTTCTCAGTGGGTGATGCCTCTACCCTGGGCATGCTTCTTGTTCTCACTGGGTGATGCCTCTACCCTGGGCATGCTTCTTGCTCTCAGTGGGTGATGCCTCTACCCTGGGCATGCTTCTTGCTCTCAGTGGGTGATGCCTCTACCCTGGGCATGCTTCTTGCTCTCAGTGGGTGATGCCTCTACCCTGGACAAGCTTCTTTCTCTATCATTTACTTTGGTGTCACCATCACCCGACAGGAACAACTTGAAAAGGAAAAGGTTTGTTTGGGCTTGCAGTTTCAGAGGGCTTTGGTCCACTATGTGGGGCAGCTCAGTTCACAGGGGCGGGAAGGGATGGTAGAGGCTCCTCAGAGCACAGTGAACCAGGAAACCAAAATACAGTGAGTCTGGGTCACAGGAAATTGGCTGAGAGAGCAGACCCCCAAAGATAAGCTCCCAGTGCCTTAGTTCCAGCAGCTAGCTCTCACCTCCTAACTTCCCCAGATTCCCAAAACATCCTCACCAGCCAGGGAAACAAGTGCTCAAAATGTGAAGGAATCATTTTAGGCTCAAACTGCAATAGTCTGTATCTCCTTGGCTGGACCTCTGATCACTGTCATTTGGCAGTAAATAGTGTGTTGATTGCTTAAAGAGCTGAGTGTGCCCTTGAATCTTCTCAGTATCCAGGAGAACCTGTGCTTCACAGAGTGGTGGGTGCCAATATTTCTGTCCCCTCTAAAGCATCAGATTCAACTGATGGAATAATGGCCTCAGGAGCAGTAGGACTGAAGCAACTGTAAGGCCACTGTTACACTATTCTCCAAGCTCCATCACAGAGAAGATGTAGTCTCTCCCTCTTAAAACGCATCTGCAGACAGGACCTTGTGCTGTGTTGTGTACATTGTGTACAGTTTGGGATGTACACATCTCTGGTAATTCTTAGGTCTGAATTCTGAGACTTTCTTGGAGGAGACTAGAATAGAATAGATGAGCAAATATTTTGGTAAAACCTTGTCTTCAGCCCACCTGAGTTATCTCTTTCATAACCTGGTCACTGGCATTCAGGGTGGAGTTTGCCTGACAGTGGGAAGCTGGGTTCTAGTCTTGGCCTCTCTTAGGGATGATTCTAAGCCTTGGGAGAGAGCAGTGACCCCAGATGGAGGAGGCCTTCTGGGGATAGGCATCCAGGACATAGCCATTAGCGGTCTTATCTTGGTGCTACGAAACCACTAAGCCATCCAGTGACACTGCTCTGTAAACAAACTACTCACTAAAAGCAAACCTATTCATTTAACTATCACTAGAAAGTGTCTAGAACACTCCCACTCTTCCCCATTTATTCCTCTTCCCATAAGTCAGTCACAAGTTAGGAGATGTTTTTAGCATATACTTTGTGACAGAAAAGACAAATAAATAAACGAAAACTTGTACGTTCTTTGGTTCATACAATGAGAAAAAGGTCACACCAATGCCTCTCTCCTATCCTTGGCAAACCACTCTGGACTTTGGGCATATCCTGTTGAATAAGCTTATGATTTATATTTTTGTATGTGTGTGTGTATGCATATATAATGCGTATGAGTGTCTTATTGTATGTTTGTGCCACTTACGTGCCTGGTTGTAACATGAGGGGCTGGCTTGTTGTTGGGGTTTCTGTCCCGCCAGGTACCCCACAACTGGCATGCCCCAAAGAGAAAATCACACACAGGACTCCTTAAGATTATAAACTGATTGGCCCATTAGCTCAGTCTTCTTATTAACTAATTCTTACATCTTACAGTAACCCATGATTCTTGTCTATGTTAGCCATGTGGCTTGGTACCTTTTTCATCTGTCAGTTCACATGTTGCTTCTTCAGTGGTCTGGGCAGGAATGGCAGAAGGAGCGTCCTGCTTCCCAGAATATTCCTGTTCTCATCGCCCCACCTCTGCTTCCTGTCTGGTTGACCCACCTATACTTCCTGCCTGGCCAATCAGCATTTTATTAAAATACATGATTGACAGAATACAGACAATTCTCCCGCACCACCTGGTGCTCTTGAAGACCAGAAGAGAGTATCAAATCTATTGGAACTAGAGTAACAGACTGCTGTAAGCCTCTACGTGGGTGCTAGGTATTGACTCTGGGTCCTCCACAGAAGTAGCTGGTGTCTTAATCACTGAGTCATCTCTCCAGCTCCAGCTGCTGCTCAGGGTTCTTAAAAGTCTTGTCATTGCTAGGTGGTGGTGGCACACTCCTTTAATCCTAGCACTTAGGAGGAAGAGGTAGGCTGCTCTCTGAGTTCAAGTCCAGGCTGAGTATAGAGTGAGTTTCAGGACAGTCAGGGCAACACAAGGAGACCCTGTCTCAAGAAACCAAACCAACAAATAAAAAAAAATCTTGTCATCTTGTTCTCCCTTTTATTTTGAATGAACAATTCTCCAGGGTTTTCCTTGGCTCCTTCCCAGGTCTTGACAAAGGATGCTATGGTCATAGCCTCATTTCATCTTTGGACCAGGTTCTCATCATTCTCCAAGTTTAATTTTGCTCAGAGCCTTGTTCATCCATGTTGCTTCTATCTGGAAAAACAGAAGGTTTTCAGACTCCGAAAACCTGCTTCCTTTGTATTTATAATCTCTAGCTTGAACTAGCCCCCTGACTAGCAAGAAGCAGCCAGGATTCCCTGTAGCCCTTTCTGGAGATCTCCTTATATACATCACCCTGTCTGTTAGAAGTGGCTTCTACTTCCCACGTGACTGTAGGAAAGCATGCTGCCAAACTTTCTGCTGCTTCATTACAGATCTTCCTCTTTCCAGTTTCCAGAAGCATCTTTTCACGTGTTTCTTCAGTGCCTGACAGACAGTCTTCTTAAGATGTAGGGTATCTGCCAACAGTCGCTGTGAGTCTGCTCCAGTTGGGTGTGAAATGTGTCCCCACGAACTCATGTGTTAAAAACCTGGTTCCCAGCCGGTGGTGTTGTGTTGGGGAATATTGTGGGGCCAGGCTGGTGGAGGTTGGCCCCTGGAGGTGGGTCTTTGAGTATTATCTCCTTGTTTAGCTTCTGGCCTCAGGCGCTCACATCAACCCCCTAGATGTGAGCTTGCTGTGCTGAAATGCCCAGCGCTGTGGATGGAGTTGACCCTGCCTCCATTCTTCCATGACATGATGAACATTGTTGTCTAAAACTGTGAGCCAAGCCAAGCCTTCCTCCCTTCCATTGCCTCAGTTGAGTATTTTGTCACCATGATAGTTTTAATGCCTTGTGTATTTTCACTAATGTTTCCTTCCAGGTCCTTCCAGTTTCTACCACCTCTGCCCCAAAGCCACTGCTATTGTGTTTAGGCTATTATACCAGCATTCCACTTGCCTCTCAACCCTGTACCCCTTACTTTAGACTACCCTCTTTGTTTACATCCCCAGTGACTGACTGACTGCCATGCTTGCTTTTGGTCCCAGCCTGCAACTTTCACCTCACCCCTCTCCCACGGAATCTGCCCAGAATGACTTGGGCTTGCTTCTGTATTGATGCTCAGTGAACACCCTGGTATCATTCCCAACCCAAGAAAGAAAGCCGCTTTGGAAGAGAGGCCCTGATAATTAGCATTTGGTATACCTTACACAGCTTGGGGAAGGAAACTGTGGAAAGGGAATCCACAGTGTTTGGTTGGAAGGATGAATAGATGGATGGGTAGGTGGATAGATGGATGGGTGGATGGGTGAGTGGATGGGTGGGTGGGTGGATAGTGGGATTGGTAGAAACATGGATGAATGGACTGATGGGTGGGTGTAGAAGTGGGTAGGTGGTGCCCTCCTGGTGCCAATCAAAAGGCCACCAGGAAGGGTCCAGTGAGGGAGAAGAGTTGGATACAAATGGAAAGCATGAGGAGAAAGCAACGTTGCAAAGTATTGGGATCAAACAAGAATGCTCGCTTTGTCTAGAACCAGTGCCTTCTCCTTCATGGCTCTTGATGTTGTATCTAAAGGAAATGGGGAGTAGGGAGGGAGGGTCAAAGACACCACAGCCAGATCTCTAAGGACACGTTTGCCCCCCTGGCCTCCATTTGCCCAGCTTCCTGAACCTCGGATGTCTCACTTTCCTTCACTCTCCCTACTGCCCCCCCCCAAGTCTTCCCTAACAGGATCCTGGTCCCAAGATTTCTCTCTTGCCCCACCATCCCCACTTTCTTCCCTCCTGCTGCCTCACCATATTTTATAGAGGCACTCAGCTGCCCGGGTTTGCCTGTGTCCTAGAGTTAGATGCTATTTACACACTGTCACACGCCCCAGCGAGAGTGCACTGCAGCCACCTTTTAGCTTTCCAGTGTCACCAAGGACGCTCACATATTTTGAGAGTAGCCAGATACTTAACAGGCCATCAGTGTTGTTAACCTTGGGCAGAGGTTAGGCGCGAGAGTGCTTGCTTCGCATGAAGCCCTGGTTTCTAACCCCAGCACCAGCTGTAACCCCAGCCTTTGAAAGAAGGAAACAGAAAAGGTCAGGAGTTCGAGGTTGTTTTTGGCTACGCAGCATGAGAGATTAGCCTGGGCCACGTGAGACCCCGTGTCAACAACACATAAACAAAGAAAACTGCAGGCTGTGTGTTGCATGTCCTCTGTGCACCCATAGGAATCAAGGCCTCAAGTGGCACGTCCTGGTGCTTCTGCAGGGCCAGCATGTGCCCTGGGAGAGTCTCACCCGTGTAGACAGGGGATGCGGCAAAGAAGCCAGTCCTTGCCTCCTATCCTCCCTCTGCAGCTGCTGCCCCTAGGCTCTCTCAGAATAGACACCATCCTCAGAGCTGGAAAGCCCCGCCAAGGATTTCTCTCTGTTTATTTGCAATTAAAAGAGACAAGGCCCCTCCTAGGATGAACTGGTTAGCGGGGATCAAAGTGTTACAGCCACCTTGATGCCTTCACTGGCCTCCACTATGGCGGGGCGGCTGCCCAATTCCAAGAGTTATATTTATTTTTATATAATGGAAAACTCATTGCTGGACATGGAGTTCCTCATTTTGATTTGTTTTCTTTGGAAGAAGCGGCCGGCGGTGGCGGCAGAGCCCCAAGCTGGGTCATTAACATGGCATCGACAGCAACAAAGACCTTCACAGCCGCTGCCTGTAAACCGTGGATCAAGTTCAAGCATTTATTCTGTTTGAGGCCTCCCAGCGTCTATAAAAGCCCAGCACGATTATATGATCAGTGTCAAGACCCACTTTCCCCTCTTTGTGCTCTGGGATGCGTTTCCTTTGCCCTGTCCCTCCGTGTTGCCACCGCAGCTGCTGTGGCTTTAATAGCAACCCAAGGCACAGACTATTGGAGTGTTCCTTGGGCTTTGTTTTAAACATGGTTTTTGCTTGTGTTAACTACCGCCTGGCTCTCTGACACCCGTGAATGGGGCTATGCAGAGCTGTCAATCAACAACAATAATAATGCCATCTGGGTTTGAATAATACTAATGAGAAGAAGACGAAGAAGGGTACTGAGCATTTACATAGCACCTTTGTCCCAGAAGCTCAGAGGGCGTTCGAGATAATCATTCATTCAATGCTCCCAGCTCTGCTGGGCGGTAGATATTATGATCCCACCACGGGAGACTGAGACACAGAGAGGGCAAGTGACTGGCCCCAAGGTCACACAGTAAGTCATAGATGACACACTACTTAGTCATTGTGAGGCTCCTTAGCTCTGAAGAGTCCTGTGAAGTCCTATTGCACTATAACTTTCTCTCTGTGTGTTTTGTGTCATAACCTGTCTGGGATGGACATGAAAAGACTGTTTTAGGGTGAAGAGCAGACTCAAAGATCCTTGGTGTAACAGAAAAGTCCATCCAAGTTAGGGACGAGGGAGCTGCACGTCACCACAAGGGGTTTATAGTTAATAAGGAGGATGGGAAGAAAGTCAAAACTGGATACATTAGGAGAAATAGTCCAGTTGTGTAGGAGAGGGGGCAGACCCATCATGGACCCAAAATGTCCAGGGAAGGCAATTCAGAAGAACTCACACTATTATTGTGCAACTAGTGTTCCCCATGCTACTCTTTGCAGATTGTATCAGAGTGCTGGAACCGCATCTCTCTCCTCCTCAACTACCACCACCATCATCATTATCATAATCACCATCAGCATCACTACCATCCGCGCCACCACCACCACCGTCCCCATCACTGTCACCATTACCATCATCACTCTCGTCCCTGTCATCATCCTCATCACTATTCTCACCACTACCTCACTGCCATTGTGATCACCGTTATCATTAACGGCATATCTGTCACAATCACAATCAATCACTCCCACCGCCATCACGGTCATCACCACCATCATCACAACTACTGCCGTCATCTGTACCATCATCCAAGCCACCGCGACCCTTGTTTCATCTTCTGGTTTATCACTACAGAGAGGGGAGAGAAACAGGAAGTCATATAAAGACATGTAATTAAAGTTTCTGGCACCTCTCCTGTGCTCACCTACTGTAAGTAACTGTATTTATTCTTGTTTGCTCTGTGTCTTGATTCCACCTCCCAACACATCCTAAGCAAATGCACATAGTAACACGCTTAACGGTTCTTCCCCCAGAACCTGGCACCCACCGACAGTAGTAGCCTCTGTATGCAAGACACACTCTGCTTTTCCGTATTTTCTTAAACATGTGGATGCTGCTAACATTTGGGTCGAGGGGTTTCACGGATGCATGGAAATACCCTTGTGCTGGGAGATCATGAGTTCTTTATAGGCAAGCTAATCCCTGTAGGAAAACCTCTCCAATCTCAGCACAGGGCACTTGTCTTGGAGAGCTCGTTAAATTAGAACACAAGTTAAAGGACCGTGAATGCCCATCTGATTCCAGAAAGATCTGCTTTGGAAATCTGCAGAGGACAGATAAGACAGACTGAGGTCTAGAGAATCTGTTAGAAGTAGTTCTAACAAGCTAGGTAAGTGCTGAGCTAAATAACTCGTCAACGGATTGAGGCTGAAGTCTCCCAGCAACTCATTACATTCTGGGTTCCATGGCCCCCGAAGAGAGCCACTAGATGCTTGGGTTGACACAATCTGGCCTGTGAGTTCATTATTTATGGTGGTGCCTGTCTTCGCCTTTGTCCCTGACCCAGTTTAGAGACACTCCATCACCAGGTCTGAGTCTGCATCTCTTTGGTTTCCAAGGCAAACCTTCTTTGCCAACGAACAAGTCATTTATAAGCTCCAGGCCTTCAATGGGAAAGCTCAAGATAGAACACCCTCTCCATTTCTCAACACTTTACAGGACTTCTGACCCCCGACTTGATGTTGGGCCCATGTCTTCACTTTCCCAGTGCATTCAGCACTTCCTAAGGACAAAGTCCATGCTGGACTCCATGCTGTATAGATCATCAGTGAAGGAGCTAAGGTGGAGCAAGTACTCAAGAACCCACCCCTGCAAAATAATAATGACTGATTTGTTTTGAAAGTATCTAATATTGTTCATGGATTCAAATATGCAACACCATCACATGCTTGCGGCATTCCCCTTCAGATGGGACTCATTATACCTGCATAGGAGAGCATGCTTGTAAGGTCTGCCTTCAAGAACAGAGAAGGCTGAGCACTTAAGAGCACTTGATGCTCTTCCAGATGACCTAGGTGACCTAGGTTTGATTCCCAACACCCACGTCAGGTTTACAACTGCCTATAACTCCACTATGAGGGAATTGGAGACCCTCTGGCCTCAAAGGGCACCTGCACACATGTGGTACACATAAGCTCGCTCTCTCACACGCACACGTACACACACAGAGAGAGTAATAATACATCTTTAGAAAACCAAGAACCGTCTCATTAAATGATATAGTTTTCAAGGAAATCCTCTCTCCTTCTTCTCCCCTTTTATTCATCCCTCTGCCCTCCTGCCTTCCTTCCCTCCTTCTTCCTTCTCTCTTTCCTACCACCTACTTGGTTTTCCTAGCCTTGCCTTTCCTTTTCCTTTTCCCTCCTCCCTTTCCTTCTTTTCCATAGCAGCTTCTTTTCTGGCCATTGTGGTCAAATGCTGATAAGAAGAAACTCAAGCAAGAAAAGGGGTATTTTGGCTCCCAGTTCAGAGGTTCTAGTCCATCAGGATGAGGAAGTTATGGTAGCAGGAGCTTGAGGCAGTTGGTCACATGACACTCACTGCCAGGAAGCTAAGAGAGATGAAGGTTAGTATCCAACTGGCTTCCTTCTTTTTCCTTTATTCAGTCTAGGACCATAGCCTATGGGATGGGTACAGTTCAGGATTGGTTTTCCTTCCTCAGTTAACCCTCTCTGTAAAAGCTCTCAAGAACAAACCCAAAAGATATGCCTTATTGTGCACTGTTTTTTAACCCAATCAAGTTGAAGATAGAAATATAAACATCCTCGTTGGATCGAGGATACAGCTCAGTCACTGAAATACTAATAGGAGAAGCCAAGTTCCATTCCCACCATCCACTTGAAAAAGAATCTAGGTGTGGTGCTGCATGCGTGTAACCTCAATGCTGTGAAATAATCCTTCTGTACACTGCAAAGACTCGTCACTGTGATTGGTTTAATAAAGAAGTTGACTGGCCAATAACTGAACAGAATAATGTTAGGCAGGAAAGCAAAACTGAGAATGATAGGATGAGCAAGGACAGAGTCAGAGGAAACACTAGCCAAATGCTGAGAAAGCAGGACATGTAGAAAATGAGGTAACAAGTCATGAACCATGTGACAAAGCATAGATAAGAAATATGAGTTAATTTAAATGTAAGAGTTAGGTAGTAATAAGCCTGAGCTATTGGCCGATCATTTATAATTAATATTAAGCCTCTGAATGATAATTTGAGAGCAGCTATGGGACAAGAAAAATCTGCCTACCCCTCTGCTGATGGGGCAGAGACCGGATGGAGGGGATCCCTGGGGCATGCCAACCAGCGAGGCTAACTTAATGGGTGAATTCTAGACCAGTGAGAGACCTTGGCTCCCAAAAGCAGACAGCCTTTGTTGTCTTGTTCTCTAGCTTCCACCCGCATATATACATAAGGTGGTGGCATGTGGGGGGCTATTTTCCTCCCCCATTCCCTTCCCCCTTTCCTTCCTCCCTTAAGAAATCTAATCTCTAGTGGAAGATCCAGTCACTCATAATTTAATTTTATAAATTGAACTTCATTTTAGACCCAAGTAAGATACAAAAGCAGATGTAGGCTTGCAGAGATAAAGCAAAGAGAGCAGGCCATGGAGGGGTATCAGCTGGAGGTGGGAGCCATGTTTTCAATAGACACGGGTTGTGAAAGGCTAGGTCTGTGAACTGGATCCTAATCAACCATGATTTGGACACTGTACTCTACTCAAAGACAAAGGATGGGGACATAAATCTCTACAACCGTGACCATGAATCCTGTGTCTGTTTAAACAAGCATCATGCACCACAATAGGTAGCCAACGTTTACCCTGATACTTGAGTCTCCATGTGCTTTCTGTGCCCCCTTCCCCAAAATGGCAGCTGTAAGCAGAATAGTGGGCACTTCCCTCTGTGAACTCACATACAGAGCTTTGACAGGCCCACCAGAGTTGGATGACTTCTTCTTCTGAGCTTTCCTTGAGAGAGCTTTAGTCTCTGAACGTCCCCAGTCCCTCCCTCTACCCACCTAGGACATAGCCTGTCTTTTCAGCTGAGATGAAGCTCCAAGTCCTGGGACACCTCTGCTTTCCACAGAGGACTGACAACCACACAGGACAAAGAGCCTCAGAGCCCTGGCCCTGCCTCTGGCAGACTCAGCCATCTATTCCTCACATGTCATGGGTTTTCCTGGATGCCAGTCTGGCTAGTTTGAAACCTTCCATTCTGTCTACTCAGACAGAGCCAAGAGCCTTTGGGAAGAGCGGCTGTCTGCCTCAGGCCCAGCACACCTCTGGCTCTTGCTCTTCCTAACAGGCAGGAGGTTGTTACTCTCCATGTTACACACTGAGGTACTGTGGGGCTGAGGTTTGTGGGTGTGGCTAAAAAACCTCAATCCTCTTCATCTCCCTTCTACACTGGACGTAGTGGCCTCTGAGGACCTTTTTTTCTCCCAGACAGCCTGAGTATACCAAGCAAGAGGATTTTGGGAGAGGCCCAGTAAGATTCAGTGAGTCTAAGAATGTGGACCCGCTCCCCCATTTCCTCTCTCTCCACCCTTCTGCTGCTGTTTCTGAGCTTAACACCCTGTCCTGAATCCCCCCCCCTTTTCTATCCTGCTTGGGGACTTCTTTTCTATTGCTGTTCCATCTTTAGGCACACTTACACTGTCTTCCCACCTCCTCCTCTCTGTTCTGTTTGTACCCAGAGAGTACTGCAACAAGATTTATTATGGTATTTTGTTTAAAGACCACCCTCACTAGACATCCTGAGCTGCCCAAAGGCAGCATGCTGGTTATTTTGAATTGTCATCTTGACACAATTTAGGGTCACCTAGGAAGAGGGAACCTCAGTTAAAGAGAGGCCCAGACCAGATTTGTCAGTGGGCATATCTGTGGGACATTGTCTTGATTAATGATCAATATGGGGGGGCCTGGCCCTCTGTGGACAGCACCATTCCTAGGCGGGTGGGTCTGGGCTATCTTAGAAAGCTAGCTGGGCGTGAGCCAGAGAGCAAGACAGCAAACATCATTCCTCCACGATTTCTGTTTTGAGTTCTGTCCCCTACTTCCCTCATTGACTATGATCTGGAAGTGTGGGCTAAGTGAGCCCTCTTCTCTTCACCATGGCTTTTGGTCAGAGGATCTTGTCACAGCAACAGAGATCAAACCAGGACTGAAGGGGTGTATGAGGGCCTCGGAGGACAGTTGTGTGGCTTGCACTGCCCAACCTTATGAGGTAGAATTGATAATGTACTCTAAGTACACCCTGCCTGACGCTAAGCTTTGGGAATGCTAGGCCTTGTTTGTAAGCAGGTATGGAACCCAATGAAAGTGTTTCACCTCGTAGAAGGCAACCACCTTTGTTTTTTCTCTTCTTGTCCTGGTCAGCTGAGAAGGAGGAAACTGAAGCTAACTCAAGGACTTTACAGTGATCGAATGGAGTCAGGAAATGGTTCTAGATCAAGCTCCCCTTGAGGGCTGTTAATGTAGCTGCTTTGCCAGAAGGCCTGGCATGAACAAGGCCTAGGGTTTGATGCCAACCCTGTACAAACTGGGTGCAGTGGTGTATGCCTGTAAACCAAGGGTAAGGGCACGGATTACAAGTCCAAGGTCATTCTCAGATACCTAATGAGTCAGAGGGCAACCTGGGCTACATGTCTGTGTCACAAAAGACAGCAACAGAAAATAAGTTCCTCTTGTCCCAGCGTGGTCCCAGGAGGTCACAAAGGTCATCCCCTAAATTCTTAGTTGCAAAGTCCTGGGCAGTGAAGTCCAGGAGAGTGGATGGTGAAGGAGGTTCTGTCCATTGACCATGACATAGTCCTGGCATGAGACCAGAAAAACTCATGTGATCACCACAAACAAGGCTGACATGCTTTGGGCTCTGGGTCTGGTCTTTTGGTTGGAGCCCTGGAACAGGCAAAACATCCCATAGGAGTCCTATTCTCCCTTGCCCTGGGTTCTCAGGATGCCACAAATGCCCATAACGTGCTGTGGTTGTGCCTCCAGTTTTCATCTGCATAATGAAATATCTTTCTCTTAGCATTTTGGAGGAGTAACACTGAGGCCATGAAGGATGTCTGTGAATGGGCGGTGCCTGGGACCCCTTCCCCTCTCAATTGCCTGGCAATCTACGGCATGCAGTGTTCTCCACAGACTATGTCCGCTTTGCTCCCCTCTGGCTTTATACTGACACTGGGGAAAGACAAGATGTCAGGGATAAAAAGACAGGGTCGGGATTCACACAATGTGCTTGGATTCAGCCTATGTCCTCACGAGATGACCAAGTGGGTGGATCCCTATCCCTGCCACTGGAATTCAGAACCACTCTGCCTGGGCTCCACCCCAGCCTTTGATGCTCAGCAGTGTTGTGCCCTTGGGCTCAACTCTCCCTTCCCTTTGGGAGCACGGGACCTGGCACCACCTGCACCTACCTTGCAGAACTGAGAATGGAGTTTGCAATATGAAGTCCTGGCCAGAGGGAGTTTGACTCGCATGGTTTTTCTGTCATCCCTACCAGGACTGCGGCTACCTCTGTGGTCCAGGACACTTTCAGTGCTTGAGAACTAGACAAAGTAGACAGACGTGCCGCACAGAAACATCTGAGGAGAGCCTCCGCATGACAAACAAGGCTCCTTTTGATCACATCAGCCTGCCCAAACCCCTCTTATTATGTTAGCTTTTGCTGACATTCTGCAGGACCTCGCGTAGGATGAGCTTTGCTTGGGCAGCCTGTGAGCAAACCATGACCACGAGCCCTCTGCTTTCTTGTCTCAGCAATCTTGGACATTCTGCCCTGAGCCCCATGGACACTTTAACCTCTAAAATCATCAAATCCCCAGGATGAATCTGTGGAAATCTAGACGATTCCTATGTCTATATATTAATCTTTCAGTGTTGGCTCTGTGTTACATGGGAGAGCAAGATTCTGGAGGGTGCTCGTCCTTCTCTTCCTGGGTTCACACATACTGACGGGGGAATTCTTCCACACATCAATGTTGACTCCTGAGTCTGAAAACTACGCCTCTTTTTTCTGCCTGCAAAACTCCTATGCATCCCACAATGCCCAAAGAAGCTAGTTCCCCCCTCTAGAATTTGCTTTGGTATTTCTTGGCTTCTGAAAAGGAGTTAATAACACTTTCTTGGAAGAATTTTTTTTGGGGGGAAGGGGTGTCCTGTAGTTTTCAGTAGGCTTTCTGACATTTCTGATATTGTGCTTTCGTTACTTGCTATGTCCTGAACCAGGAACACTCAAATTTATGTATAAATTATTGGGGCCTGCACATAGTTGGAACTCATTTGATTTTTGTTGAGGGCCTGAAGAGAAGGCTCCATGGCTAAGGGCACTTACTGCTGTAGATCTGGGTTCAGTTCCAGGTTCTCACATCAGGTAGCTTGCAAGGTAACTCCACTACCAGGGGAATCCAACTCCCTCTTCTGGCCTCTGTGGGCATCTGCATGCATGTGGTGCACATAAATTCATGTGGGCATACACACATGCTTGTAAATAAAAATAAACATATCTTTCTTTAAAAGGAGTTTGCTGAATGAGACCCTTTTGCTGTGCAAAAACTCTTGTGAGTCTAAAGTCCACAGATTTGGAACTTGCTTTCCAACTGTGGCAGCCAAAGGAAGCAGAAGCAAATGGGAGCAGGGATCTGCAGTTACTAGGGCATTTAAACTCCTGAAGACTCTGAAATCCATCCTGGGTGAACAGCCTGTTCTCCTTTGGCTCCTGAGATCTAGTGATGCATCAGTAGCCACTAGCGAGCTACTGATGTGCATGGGAGAAGGAAGACCCCATTCTGCCCACTGCCTCCCCCTTATGCCCCTGTGACCAGTAAATGATAACTAGCTCTTGCCCTTCTGGTCCAACTGTGCTCTCCACCGGCCAATCCAAGCATGCCTCTTCCACAGAGCCTCTCTGGCCAGCCTATTCCAGAAGGAAGCCTCCTTCCTTGGGGTCCAAGGGCACTCCCCGGGACCCCAGATGGTTCGGGAACAAACTGCTACTTGACTTCACAGTGAGAGAGTCTTTAGAAGCAAAGCAAAGCAAAGCAAAGCAAAGCAAAGCAAAGCAAAACAAAACAAAAAAGCAAAAAGCAAGAAAATAAATTCCGTTAGCCTCAGTACCTATTCACTAGTGCTAAGCCCAGTTTGCGACACCGTGTGTGAGTGTGTGTGTTGGCATGGCAACATGACATGTGCATCCAAACCGGAGCTCCTGGTGTAATACATCTGGAACAAAATAAACTCACTAATGACATCTTCCATCCTGTGTGGCATGTGTCTCAAATAGCGAGCCTCTCAAACGGCGTGGAGAGCTGACATTCTTTCCGGCCTGTCCACGTCCCCTGCACACTTCTGCACAGGCAGCTGGGGAGCTTCAGGGGAAAGAACCTTGAACAGCTGTTGGTAGAGATCACACAGACTTCCTCACAGCTGTTAGCGAGTGGTGAGCTCATGTCCCTGATGGGGAGTCAACCTGTGGGGCCTACTGCCCTAACAGAGCATGCTTTGTGGGGATGGGGGGTGGGGAGTGGGGGGGTATAGAGAGGAGAAATGACCCTGGGTGTGGGGGCTTCCTCCTGTCAGAAAATCCACTGGAGAGAGCCTCAGGGAGAGTGACCCTGCAGACTCTTTCTTTGTTGAGACAGTTTCCTTCTAGAAAAACCCTGGAGCTGTGATAGTTACAGGGAGATGCTACTGATCCGATAAAAATGTTTAAATTTCAAATGTATTGTGCGTATAAAAAAATATTGTAAACCTCTTTTTTTCTCCATGTCCCTATCCATTTTCCCTGACATAATTATAGCAATTCATTTTTATGGATTTTAAGGGAGCTTATAAAATAATGGGTTTATTTATAGTTTTCATACCCAGTATCAGTATAAATTGCCCATATTTGCCCCGTTCACCTTTCCATGCCCCTCCCTACCCCTGACTCCTTCCTTCCCCGAAATAGTCCCCCTTCTGCCTGCCTGCGTGCGTGCGTGGGTGCGTGCGTGCATGTGTGTGTGTGTTCAGATCCAGAGTTTGCATATGGGAGAAAATGTGGGTCAGTTTGTCTCCCCCCAATAGCTTCTTGTTCCCCCCTCCTTGCTCTAGAATCTCCCTCCTCTCTCACAGTCCCTTCTATTTTCAGTAACAAACATTTATGTTAGTTGTTTTTTGTCTGAAAGGCTGTTGAGTAGTCCAACCTGGCCTCTAACTTGATAAGTAGCTTGAACTCCTGATTCTTCGTCCTTCACTGTAAGAGCGCAAGCAGTACAGGAGTGCTCCAATGATTGACTGGCAACTTATTTCTTCACTTTTAATTGTTTTTATTGAGCTATATATTTTTCTCTGCTCCCCTCCCTTTCTCTTACCTCCCCTTCTACCATCTCCCATGGCCCCCATGCTCCCAAGGAGAGCTTGTCTTTTTCTACTTTCCATGAGGATTAGATCCATGTATATCTCTCTTAGGATCCTCTTTGTTGTTTAGGTTCTCTGGGATGGTGAATTGTAGGTTAGTTTTTCTTTGCTTTATGTCTAAAAGCCACTGATGAGTGAGTATGTATGATATTTGTCTTTCTGGGTCTGGGTTACCTCACTCAATATGATACTTTCTATATCCATCCATTTGTCTACAAATTTCAAGATGTCATTATTATTTTTTTTCTGTTGTGTAGTATTCCATTGTGTAAATGAATTTTTTACCATATTTTCCTTATCCATTTTCGGTCGAGGGGCATTTAGGTTGTTTCCAGGTTCTGGCTATGACAAACAATGTTGCTATGAGCATAGCACATGTCCTTGTGGTTCGATTGAGCATCCTTTGGGTACATACCCAAAAGTGGTATTACTGGGTCTTGAGTTCCTAATTTTCTGAGGAATCGTCACACTGACATCCAAGGGGCGGTACCAACTTGTATTCTCACTAGCAATGCAAAAGTGTTCCCTTTTCTCCACAACCTCTCCAGCATAAGTTGTCATCAGTGTTTTTGATCTTGGTCATTGTTAAAGGTGTAAGATGGAATCTCAGAGTTGTTTTGATTTGCATTTCTCTGATAGCTAAGGATGTTGAACATTTCCTTAAGTGTCTTTCAGTCATTTTAGGTTCCTCTGTTGAGAGTTCTCTGTTTAGGTCTGTACTCCATTTTTTTTTATTGGATTACTTGTTCTTTTGATGATGAAAAGTTTTCTTAAGTTCTTTGTATATTTTAGAGACCAGTACTCTGTCCGATGTGGGGTTAGTGAAGATCTTTTCCTATTCTGTAAGTTGCTGCTTTGTCTTGTTGACCGTGTCCTTTGCTTTACTGAAGCTTTTCAGTTTCAGGAGGTTCCATTTATTAGTTGTTTCTCTCAGTGTCTGTGCTGCTGGGGTTGTATTAAGGAAGTGGTCTCCTGTGCCAATGTGTTAAAGTGTACTTCCCACTTTTTCTTCTATGAGGTTCAGTGTGGCTGGTTTTATGTTGAGGTCTTTGATTCATTTGGACTTGAGTTTTGTGCATAGCAATAGACATGGATCTATTTCATTCTTTTACATATTGATATTCAGTTATGGCAGCACCATTTGTTGAATATGCTTTCTTTTTACCATTTGATAATTTTTTCTTCTTTGTCAAAAATCAGGTGCTCGAAGGTGTGTGAATTAATATTCGGGTCTTCTATTCAGTTCCATTGGTTCTCCTGTCTGTTTTTATGCAAATACCAGGCTGGTTTCAGTACTGTAGCTCTGTGGTAGACTTTGAAGTCAGGGATTGATGCCTCCAGAAGTTCCTTTATTGTACAGGATTGTTTTGGCTATCTTGGGTATTTTACTTTTCCATGAGAAGTTGAGTATTGTTTTTTGAGGTCTGTGAAGAATTTTGCTGGGATTTTGAAGAGTATTGCATTGAATCTGTAGATTGTTTTTGGCAAGGACGTCATTTTTACTATGCTAATTCTACCTACCCAAGAGTATGGGAGATCTTTCCATTTTCTGGTGTCTTTTTCAATTTCTTTCTTCAAAGATTTAAAGTTCTTGTCATACAGGTCTTCCATTTGTTTGGTTAGAGTTACTCCAAAATATTTTATGTTATTTGTGGTTATTGTGAAGGGTGATGTTTCTCTGATTTCTTTCTCAGTCCATTTATCATCTGTGTACAGGAGGGCTACTGAATTTTTTTTTTGAGTTAATCTTGTATCCTGCTACATTACTGAAAGTGTTTATGAGTTATAAAGGTTCCTTGGTTGGTGCAGGAGAATTGTCTGTATTCTGTCAATTATGTTTTAAATAAATGCTGATTGGCTGGAAGCCAGGTAAGAGGTATAGGTGGGAAAACCAGACAGGAAGTAGAGGTGAGGCAGTGAGAACAGGAGTATTCTGGGAAGAAGGAAGCTCTTTCCGCAGTCCTATCTCAAACACCTAAGAAGCAAGATGTGATCTGCCCTGCTGAAAAAGGTACTGAGCCATGTGACTAACATAGATAAGAATAATGGGCTATATAAATTACAAGAGCTAAAAAGAAGCCTGAGCTAATGGGTCAATCGGTTTATAACCTAATTTAGACTCTCTGTGTGATTTTCTCTGGGGCTAAATGGCTGTGGGAACTGGGCAGGACAGAAACCCCAACAAGCAGCCTGCTCCTCATGTTACACTTGGTAGAATTTTTGGAGTCACTTATGTAAACTATCATATCATCAGCAAAGAGTCAGAGTGTGACTTCTTTTCTGATTTGTATCCCCTTGATCTCCTTTTGTTGTCTTAGGCAACTGATTTCTAAAAGATCCCCAGTACCTCTCAAGACCTCCTCCTTGCCTCCCCAGATACCAGTTCAAGGAACACTTGCTGAACACTTGTAGAATACCTCAGAAAGGAATGTCATGGCCAATTGCAGCCCCCGACAAGCTTTTGAATGATAATAATAATAATAATAATAACAATAATAATAGTAATAGTAATATTCTAGTTGTGACAGTGTTTGACCATATACAAAGAGCCGCAGGTGGTCCTATGGGAGAAGCAGGATTGTTAGTGCTGGAGCTGATACAGTGCCAGGGCATCTGTCCCTAGGCTGCCACACCTGCATTCCCGTTAGACTTGGTTTTTCAGTTTGGGAGGGATGTTCATCCAGAAACTGACCAAACTTACTAGGAAGAAGAGAACAGGGACTCTGGTGCCGACTTGCAAGCCCGTGCACTTTTTTTTCTATGAAGCCGTGAAGTGCAGAGTTGTTTGTCACAAAATGGCAGTTCATGGAATAAGCTAGCTTTTCCTTCTTCACCCATTCCCTAGAGCTCAAAATTCATGGAATGCAGCCTGGGGTTTAGTTGGGTTTTGATTCTAGACCCTGGCAGAGCAGCAGTGGGGATAATCCAGAAGAAATACTAAACCCCTTTCAGAATCCCACCCAGATTCTGAAATACCCTGAGAGGTACCCAGCAGAGGATGAGGCCAGGAGGCAAGAGCTACGTGCAGGAATCTTCTGCTCCCTCTGACAAGGTCTACCAAGTCATCTGTCTACCTTGAGCCTCAGTCTTTCCACCTGTCAAATGGGTGAACCTGACAGGCATGGATAACTATAATACCATAACCCTAGGCATTGATGGCAGACAGGCCACCTGTGGATGGGGAAGTCCCTTTGAGCATCTGTGCCCCAAAGCCTGGCCTCTACCCTCACTCTTTGCCTGCTGTTAGCCCAAGCTAGATTGACCCTGCCCAGCCTGGAGACATTCTTGTGCAGCATCAAGGGGAGGTTTGGGTGAGGGCCGGCTGGGGCCAGCAGGGGGGGACCCACTGGGATATTTTTTTTTTCACATGCATATGTCCCCTCTCAGGCAGCCCTTTCAGAGCCCCGGACAATGTGCTCTCTTTGTCCCCAGCCCTTTCAGTCGCCTGCTCATTCTCTTTGCATCTGCTGTCACACAGGACATCCCGGCTGGCAAGCGACCACGGGGACACATTGTGCGGCCTTAATGAAGCATGGGGCTGGTGATACGGGGGTGGTAGGGGCCTGCAGAGGCTGGAGTAAGGAGAGGGGCACCCCGTATTTCTACCTCAGACTCCTTCTTTAGGGTAGGACCCTTGTTCTCGCCTCCTTTCCCTTCTCGTGGTCCCAGTGGATGTAGGTGTAAGAAGAAATCGAGGCTTTGATGACTGGGAGTCAAGGGCTTCTCTCTGGAACAGAGAGGACTCCACGGTTCCCCTGGGAGGTGGGGAACCGAGAGGAGAGCCTGGAAGAAGGGGTGCTCCCTAGACAGGGAGAGTCTGTACCCCTCCAACATGTGGCTGGGGGAGTAAAAGGCCACGGAAAGATCCTAGTGGGTCCTTAAAATCCACCTGTGTCCCCATTCGTTAAGGGTCAGGGTGGCCAGAGAGATGGCCTCTTAAAAGGCCCTTTCAAGCAAGCAGTCACACGATACAGCTGAGACTGAAAAAAAGAGACAGGTCATTCCAGCATTCCCTATCATGGCCAGAAACACAGAAAGGTTCAGCACTGCGCCCTGCAGCACACGCAGGAGGGCAGGTGGTAAGCTCACAGGGCACGCTTCCTCATGCCAAGCATTGTGAGAAATACCATTCACCCTTCTTACCACACACCCACTAGCAACGGAAGATCAAAGTGGGGTCCAGGCAGTGGCAGGGCCTTTCCTCCCTGAGTGGCTAGTGGTGTATCTCTGACCTTTGCCCTGGAAGAAGAAACTACCATTAGGATGAACTTACACTATAGGTGTGGCTAAAAGCACCCAGCACAGACAGAGCCAGGGATGAAGGTAGTTCTGGTGTTTTCACTTGGGGCTCTTGTTGTAGCATTGGCTCCACCTGCAACTCTCAGACCTACCCCACGTCTCCAACCCTTTCCTTCAAGCCACATTACCTAGCAGAAGCCCAGGGTGCGCCCCAAGGATCTGGCATGAGATCCTTCTTACCACTTGAGGTTTGTCTTTCTGGCCTATTTACTGCACACACGCACCCCCTCCAGCTCAACCCTTCCCCTTCCTGGCCTGCTTACCCGCCCACCACCCAAAGAAAAAAGCCTGGGCCTTGTCCAACAAGGCCCCCTGTCCCCTTTAACAAGCAAAGTGTGCTGGCATTGCTATTGGTGGTCTTCTCCCTGAAGCCCTTTAATCAGTGCAGAATGTAGACCTCGCTGTCTTGCCAGCCCCATGAAAACGCAGCTGGCAGGTAGCCGAGACAGAGGAATTCGTCATAGGTTGGATGGGCCCAGGCTCTAAGCACGAGTGTACAGTTTATGCAAATAGTTTTGCTTAGCATGGATCCTGTGTTCTTAGTCCCTCTCCTTCCCCCCCAGAACTTTTTTTTTTCCACTCAAGGGTGGGGAGAGACTGGGAGAGCGAGCGAGGGAAGTGGGGAAAACAAGCCCTTCCCTGCCAGATCTTGTTCTCAATCAGAAAGGAGCAAATTGCTTTTCCTAAAAAAGAAAAAAGGCGTGCAGGCGGGGAAGGGGGGGTGCTACAAAACACCCATCCTTTGCCCTGTGCAGCACAGCATTTGAAAGCTGCACTACTCAATGAGAGAGGCCAGCAATGAGTGTGTTTGGATAGGACTATTATCCCCAGCAGGACCCATTCACTCTCTCTGGGAGGCCTCTGGAGCACCTGGGTGGGGACTTGGACCTCAGCCCTTCAACAGCCCTCTCCTGGCCTCGATGGGTCCCTCTCCATCTTGCCTCACCTTTCCAACTCTGGCAGACCCTGAGTATCAGCTACAGAACAGCCTGGCGTCTGGGCATCCCCAAGTCCCCAGCAAAGAAAGCCGTTGTGGTGGCTTCTCTTGGCTCACAGAGCAGTAGCTGACATTATTTAAAGAGCAGTAGGCACTAAGTTCAACTGGGAATGTCACACAACTTTCCTCAGCTTCAGCTCTGTCATGTATAGAAGGCGAGGCCCCTGAGCCTCATGTTGCGGTTCGTGGTGTACCTGGCTCATAGGAGAGACTCGACTAATCTCTGGCGAGAGGGCATGATGCTGGAAAATGAGAGGAAGCAGCAAGCATGCTGCCTGGTGGGCTGGAGACATGGCAAGGTCACAAAAGGAATCAGATGCAAGGCTAAACTCACAGGGGAGTGTTGGAAGCGTCAACTTAGCTCAACACTGAAGTGGGGAAGGGAAGCCGGAGCTGGGGCAACAGGTCTCAAGATTGACCTAAGCAGAGCTGAAACTTTACGTGGGGGTGGAGGAGAGAGAGGGGTGGAGAGTGGGGGGAGTTCACCAGGTGGTGAGCAGCACCACCCTGTATTACTGGATGCCCCTTCCCTCTTTGTGTCAACAAACTCTCAGAACAATAATTCCATCTGTCCATGGAGGAGGAGATCTCCTTAAAACTCCTTACTGCTTTGTGGTCCATTCCATCACAAACAGTGACAATGACCTGCTGAGGCCTCCACACTACAGGCTTCCCTCTCAGCCCCTGCCAACAAAGCAGCAACCACCACCTGAAGGCAGCTGTGATGGTCAAAGGGGAGCCCAGACTTTTGTGCAGGGTATCGGAGGCTTCCTTCTGCTTTCCCACGCCGTGCTTAGGAAGTCTAAAAACTGCCATTTGACCCATGAGGCAAAATAAATAAATAAACAATAAACAAATAAATAAATAAACAAATGCACTGAAAACCTAATTCTTCTTAGATCCATCACAGAAGTGAGGTAACAGGGTAAATGGCTGACCCCAAGGTGGAGTAGCAGATTGCCAAACATGGGGAAGCACAGAAATGGACTAGCAGAAACCGCTGGAGGCACTGGAGCTGGCTGAGAGCCAGACTGAAGCTGGCAGGGAGCTGCAGGGTCTGTGGGGACAAGCCTGAGTTCATGTCCAGGGTGGCTTCTCTGGGGGGCAGCCGTCCTTTCCTGGAGCTGACCTCAGGAACTCTGCCAGGTCCTGCCAGGGATCTCAGACTGTCTGTCCTTACCAAGGCCCGCCCTGGATTTTGAGCAGAACGTGCTTCACCGTTTGTTTTCAGGATAAAATCTTTATTTCACCCTTACTTTAGAAGGAAACAAAAATTCTCCTTTACTTTTCCTTGGTCTGGGAGAAGGAAAGTATCTTATACCCTCCCCACACTCCCACCCCCTACCTCTGCCTTCTGGCTCTATTGTCAAGAGTGAAGCGGAAGACTGAGAAGCCCTGGTGGAATTCACAACCAGGGAGCAAGCTCACCAAGACACTGAGAGTTGATCCCGGTGTGGCTAGCTTATCTTCTGCCTGCCTTACCCACACTCGCCAGAGGCCTGCGAATGGCCCTACCTTCCACCCATTCCACCGTGTCCAGCTCTGGGGCAAAGGAGCTCTAAAGACAGTTTGAAAAGGCAGAACGAGCGTCCTAACCAGAGTCAGATATGACAGGAGTGAGGAGCCTGCTAGATTGGGACTTTAAAACAACTGATTCATATGCAAGGGCCGGAAGGGATGAAGGAGACAGCTCGCTGGAACAGATGGGCCTTGTAAACAGAGGTGGACATTGTAAGCAACGGACAGCCCGAAGGAAGCATGAGGGGCTGCGAATGCTAACCAATGAAGATCGCCTTTGATGGACTCATTAGGAGCCTGGGTGGAGCTGAGGAAATAATCCCTGAGCATCAGGGTGTATCATTAGGAACTTTCAGTGTGGAAAATCAAAAAGAAAAAGGACTGGAAAGAAAAATAAAGAGAAGAAAAATCCAAGAGGGAAAAAAAGCGTTTGTGAGGTGACTGCATCAAAAAAGACTGGAGCAGGGTGGGCTGAGGATACAGGGCCTAATGGAGCCCTTGTTTAGCATGCAGGAGGCTTCAGGTTCAACCCCACCCCCGCAGACAACACACACACACACACACACACACACACACACACACACACACCCCAGAGGGCAGGGAGCTGTTTGAAGAAATAATGACTGGGATTTTCCCCAAATCGGGTTTGGTCAGACACCAAAACCACAGATCCAAAAAGTTCAGAGCACACAAGTGAGGTAAGTGTCCTACACAAACAAACAACCCCCACCCCCCACGTCCAGGCACAGCACATTCAAAGTGTGATGGGGAAACCTTGGAAGAGGCCAAGGAAAGAAGGTTTTACCTGTGTTGTAAGAAAGATAAGAACTAAAAAAAAAAAAAAAAAAAAAAAAAAGAAAGAAAGAAAGATAAGAACTACATCCAAATTCTCTTCCAAACACATGCAAGCAAGAAGGGAACAGATGGACTGTTATTGAAGAAAAGGAACTGGTCAGTCTGGAATTTTATAACCCTCGAACATGAGGAGAAATAAAGATGTGTTTGTTTGCTTTAGACAAGGTCTCGCTGCACATCCCTCGCTGACCTGGGTTTTGCTATGTGGACCAATCTGGCCTCAGATTCACAGATAGACGCCTGCCTCTGTGTCCTGAGTGCTAGAATAAAGGTGGTGCCACCATGTCCAGCAGGATTTTTACTATAGAAATTTAAAGGAAGTCTATTGCCTGTAGATAGTCCTGATAATGTAAAAAGTTCTTTAGCTAAGCAGGGTCACCACAGAGCATGTCTGTGTTCCCAGTGCTCTGGAGGCTTCAGTAGGAGGATCATAGGTTGAGGCCAGCCTGGGCTACGAAGGAACATCCTGTTTCGAAAATGATGAGGGCAGAGCGCAGAAAGGAGGAGGGAGCATAACGGGAAAAGAAGAAGAAAAAGAGGGTGGAGAGATGGCTCAGTCGTTAAGAACACTTGCTGCTTTTGCCGAGGATCCAGGTTCAATTTTCAGCTGCATGAAAGCCTCTCATAACCACCTAATTCTGGTTCCAGGAGATCCAGTGACCTACTCTCCTCCTCTGCAGGTGAAACACCCAAACACATTAAATACATAAATACATTTTTTAAAAAAGGAGGGGAGATCGAGGCAGGGTGGGCGTAGGGAAATGGGCAACAGCTGGGAATGTGGCTCAGAGACAGAGCCCTTCCCTGGCATATTCAAGGACTGGTGTTCAAACCCCAACATGCTGAAAATAATCAAAAGAAGTAAGGAAACGTGAAAAACAAAGGAAGAAAGAAAAAAAGGGAAAGGAAGGGATAGGGAAGGGAAAGGATGGGAGGAAGGAGAGAAGGGGTAAAGGGAGAGGAGAGGGTGGAAAGAAGGCGAAAGAAGAAAATCGTATTGCCTGCTGCCTGCTACAACATCCAGGAACTCCCCCACTGCGTGCTCATTTAAAGAAAGATCTGGGCTCTCATTTACAGCAACATGATTCTCAATAGCTGACAGGTTCAATCCCTCGGAAGGTCTCTGGGCAGATGAATGGGGAGTGCACACAGCACTCAGCCTTGCAACTGAGTCTCACGCTGCAGAATAAACACTATCTACTACCTCGAGGCATCCACAGTCTTCAAACGCCATTCAAGGTGGTTTCTGTCTGGAGACTGCATTAGTTCACATGGAGAATCACCCGAAGTGGACAAATGAAATGAAATGGAATTTATGCCCTGGAAATGCTGAAGCATGCATAGCAGCCTGTATATGGCGGTTCTGTTGAACTTGTCCATATTGGGTTTTGTGGTCTAAGCTGATGAGGATGACTGACCAGGTCTCTTCTTCAAGTGGGCGCCAGATCTCACTACAGATGGCTGTGAGCCACCATGTGGTTGCTGAGAATTGAACTCAGGACCTTAGGAAATAGACAACCGCAACACCAAAGGCAATGCCCATGAAAATGCTGATGCCAGGGGGCTGGAGAGAGGGCTCAGTGGTTAAGAGCATTGCCTGCTCTTCCAAAAGTCCTGAGTTCAATTCCCAGTAACCACATGGTGGCTCACAACTATCTGTGATGAGGTCTGGTGCCCTCTTCTGGCCTGCAGACATACATGCAGAGAGAATATTATATACATAATAAATAAATAAATAAATATTAGAAAAAAATGCTGATGTCAGACTTTACTCAAATGTCAAACTTGGGCTTTCCAAAAGATACTAAGGAGTCAACCAGAGCCACAGGCTGAGTCTGAGTAGATGGCCTAGCAGATACAGGTATCAGCCCTTCTAGCCCATGTTCAGTCTCTAGAACACAGATGGAAAGCCAGGCACTGTAGTTTAATATGGAGCATGGACACAAAGGGAGACACTAAGCCCTGAGAATTGTCTTCACTTTCAAGAAATAAAATATCATAAAGGAATAAATAACACAGTAGCGAGCATGCAAGAAGCCCTCTCAAATATTTGCCAGCAATGTGCACAGGTGTTCTAGGAGGCTGGAGGAGCGCTCAGCTCTGGAGCTGAAGCTGCAGTGTGCGATGAGATGCCTGGGATGTGCTGGAAACTGAGCTCGAGTCCCCTGGAAAAGCAACCAGTGCTCTTTCCTCTCCAGCCTGAAGGTATCCTTTTTAACAATAGTGCATTTTGTTTTCTCTCATCAGTGATTACACAGCAACCTGCCGAATAAAACAACTAGAAAGGGTTGGTCCATTGATCCTGCTGTTCTGGCAAGTTGCTTCTCAAAGAACATGGGCTGGAGAAATGGCTCAGAAGTTAAGAACACTGACTAGTCTTCCAGAGGTCCTGAGTTTAATTCCCAGCAGCCACATGGTGGCCCACAACCATCTGTAATGAGATCTGGTGCCCTCTTGTGGTGTGTAGTGTATATGCAGACAGAACACTGTGTACATAATAAATAAATATGGGAAGAGGAGGAGGAGGAAGAGGAGGAGGAGGAGGAGGAGGAGGAGGAGGAGGAGGAGGAGGAGGAGGAGGAGGAGAAAAGGAAGAAGAACACTGGCTCCCACAGAGCAAAGCTCAGAAATTATCAGTCGGAGGACAGGATGGGGCTCCCGGCACAGTCTGCACAGCCCTTCACACCTAGACCCCATGATCTGAATCCTAGCATTCTACAGGTTGCAGGACCCGCCTTTTACCTTTCACATGTGTGAACATCTCTGTACCTTACTGTTCTCATCTTTAAAATGGGAGTAATAAAACACTACTATTGGGAGAATGAATGAGTCAATACACTTAGGAGGGCTGGAGATAGAGTTCAGGGGTAGTGCACACCCAAAACATGGCCAGAAAGGACTTAGAATAATGTACAGCACATGGGAAATGCTCAGTGCATTTGGCCTCAACTGATTTTGTAGACTATCTTGTAACACGGTGTAACAGAAAAAACCTAGAGTTTCCAAATGGTGTTCTTTTTTTTCCATTCAAAAATTTACACTTCCTCCCCTCCTCCCACTCCTCTCCCGCTCCCCCACTCCCCCTCCTCCCTCCCACTCCCCTTCCCTGTGGGAAGTCCAAACTCATTCCCACATTTAGGCCTAGGAAGCTTTGCATCCGAATAGACTAGGGACCCAAAAAGCCAGTACATGCTGCAGAAACAAGTCCCAGTGCCTTTATCAATGGCTTCTCAGTCAGCCCCTATTTTAAGTCACATACAGAGTCCCGTTTGATCGCATGCTCATTCAGTCCCAGTCCAGCTGGATTTGGTGAGCTCCCATTAGAACAGGCACACTGTCTCAGTGGGTGGACCAACCCCCCACGGTCTTGATTTTATTGCTCATTTTCTCCCTCCTTCTGCTCTTCAACTGGACCTTGGGGACTCAGTCCGTTGCTCTGATGAGGGACTTTGTCTCTATCTCCATCCGGCACCGGAAGAAGACTCTATGGTGATATTCGAGATAATCATCAGTGTGATAGTGGGGCAAGGCCAGTTCAGGCACCCTCTCCTCTGCTGCCCAAGGACCTAGCTGGGGACATCCCCGTGAACACCTGGGATCCCCTCTAGAGCCAAGTCTCTTGTCAACCCTAAAATGGCCCCCTTAATGTAGATATCTTCTTCCCCACTCCAGATCCTGGAGCCCCTCAATGAAAGAATGGATAAAGAAAGTGTGGAATATATACACATTAGAGTACTACTCAGTGCTAAAAAAAAAATAATGACATTTTGAATTTTGCATGCAAATGGATAGAAATAGAAAACACTATCCTGAGTGAGATAACCCAGACCCAAAAAGATGAATATGGTATGTACTCACTCATTAGTGGACTCTAGCCATAAACAAAGGACGTTAAGCCTATAGTTCACAAGCCTAGAGAAGCCAAATAATAAGGTGAACCCAAAGAAAAACATATGTAGATCCTCTTGGAAATTGGAAGCAAACAGGATTGCCTGGCAAAAGTTGGGAACATGGGAGTGGGGGAAAGGGAAAGGGGGAGAGAGGAAGGAAAGGAAAAAGAAAAAGTGCTTGGGGCAGTGGGAGAGTGGAGATGGAGGAAGTCCAAATGGTGTTCTTTAAAACAGCTGTGGAGGGTTGAGTTATATTTGGTGTTTTGGCAGGTGTTTATCTATCTGTCTGTCTGTCTATGGCACACATGTGGAGGTCAGAGGACAGTCTGCAGGAGTCAGTACTCTCCTTCGACCACATAGGTCCCTGGTGTGGAACAATGGTCTGTATTCTGTCAATTATATTTTAAATAAATGCTGATTGGCCGGTAGCCAGGCAGGAAGTAGAGGCGGGACAACCAGGCAGGAAGTAGAGGCAGGGTGACAAGAACAGGAGAATTCTGGGAAGAGGAAAGCTTAGTCTGCAGTCTTGACTCAGTCACAGAAGAAGCAAGATGTGACTGCCTGGCTGAATAAGGTACTAAACCATGTGGCTATCATAGACAAGAATAATGGGTTAATATAAGTCGTAAGAGTTAATAAGAAGCCTGAGCTAATGGGCCAATCAGTTTATAACTAATGTAGAACTCTGTGTGGTTTCTTTGGGACTTAATGACCATGGGAACTGGGCAGGACAGAAAACCTTGGACAACAGGTCCCAAAAATAGAATTTGGGCATTCAGGCTTGGCGGCAGGCACCCTTACCCACTGAACCATCCTGCCAGTCCAATTGTGTTAGCCATGCTGTTTTTTCTACCCAGAACTCTCTTCCCTCTCCCTCCTATTCTCCTCACCAATCTCCATGTAACCCGAAAGTGAAGTCTCATGACCCATGACCCAAAATATATCAAACCTCAGTGAAAACGGAAACAGAATTTTCAGCATATCTTCCAAAAATGATTCTACACTCAATCTAGCAGCCAGACTAAATACAAACAAGTTTTTTTATTTTTATTTTTTCGATAGAACAAGGTTACAGTATGAACCTCCTTACAATTAGGAGTTAGGTCTGGTAACTAATCGGTTAATTATTTTCTTCAATTTTATTATATCTATTTAGTGTGTGTGTCTGTGCCTGTGTGTGTAAATGTGTGTGTGTCTCTGTGTGTGTATCTTTGTGTGTATCTCTGTATGTCTGTGTGTGTCCATTGGAGTTTCTGTATGTGTGTCTGGGTATATCTTTGTATGTGAGTGTGTCTGAATGTTTGTCTGTGTGTATGTATCTTTGTATGTATGTGTGTCTGTGTGTATGTATCTTTGTATGTATATGTGTGTTTGTACGTGTGTCTGTGTGTGTATCTGTGCATATATATGTATCTGTATGTGTCTGTGTGTGCAGGCACAAGTACACCATGGTGTCCCTTGTAGATGTTGGAAGACAGCTAATGGGAGTCAGCTCTTCCCTTCTGCATGTGAATTGTGGGGATAAAACTCATGTCGCCGGGCTTGGTGAGACAAGTGTCTTTACCCACTGAGCAATCTTGCCAGCTCTGATTAGCTAATTTGAAAAATTAATATAACACAGTGGAAAACAACAGATAAGAGAAGGCTGAGAATTGTTCGCTTGTAAAACACTAGATGATATTTTTATATGGATGTTAGCACTGTCGATCCAATGTTGAATACTGTCAAAACCAGCAAGGAAGGAGATATCAAATTGGGTGTTTCACCTTTCGAAAATAAATAAATAAAGGATTAAATGCTTTTAACCTAAATGAGATGGAGCAGTCAGGGACGGGGATAGAAAGAAAATATGTCTTTGAAGAGGATGATCCGAGAGGACAGCTAGGTCAATGATGCTAGACAGACAGGTCTTTGAGGGATGGGAGATTTGGGGTGTCCTCTCTTTTGCTCAGATCTTATACGGGGTTATTGACTTGCCCTTCCCCACGAGCTGACTCACATCCGCCCTGTAACTTGCCACTCTCAGATATTCTAGCCACATTCAGTCAACTTTCTCTTCCCTTGCTCCTCTCTGCCTTGTTCCTATGTGGCAGGGCCAGAGTCTCTGGCTTGCCGCTGAGATTCAGAGCTATCTGGAAAATTGTCTCTTCATTCGTGTAGAGCATCATCTTCAAGTTTCATGTCAAAAACAGAAACAAAACCTCACTGGGTAGGAGAAGCCAAATTCTACCTACACAGTTGCAAACTGTGTGCTATGCTCCATGGCAGACAGAATTTAAGAGGTTTATTTACTCTGCACCCTCACCGAAGCCTCAGTTTTCAGGTAACACCCTCATTGGGTTGACTCAAGCTGATAAGAAACTGTTTCGTTCTTCACCTGGACTCCACTGGAGAAATAGCAGAATCCCTGAAGAATTGACTGAGTGAAAGACTCAAATGCTCCCCCCTCCTCAGTCTAGCCTTGGGCTTGATTTAGCATCTTCGGGCTGCGATGGAGGCCTGTGGTCCACGGGGCCAGAGGTGACTTGCATTTTCTGCACTCTGTGGGGTGTGGGAGGGAGCAGCCTCCTTCCTACTCAGTCACCCTTGGAAACGCAGCTCAATGACCCTGTATCACAGGAATCTGCCCAGTGTTCTTTGAGGCCAGGGGAGCCTGCCCTTCAGAGGAGCAGCTAGATGTGTCTCTGAAATGCTAATGAGAGTGGTTCATTTCAGAGGGGCTTATGGCATTCTCGGACTTGAAATGACCTGAAGTACAGAGCACAGCGTTACTGCCCTCCCTGGAAGACTTGCAGGCAAAGACAGTGTCCAGCGCTCCTCTGCTCTCGGCAGTCAAAGGTTCTGTTTTCTCTGGCCTGTCTCTCTCTGTCTGAGTTAACCTTGTTTCCAGCTCTCTGCTTTTCACAAAACACAGCCACATACTTGCTGGCCATCCCTGCAATCCTCTTCCTGGAGAAAGGGGTGAATGGGAGAGCTACTTCACTAGATAAGGAAGACTCAGGGACTGACGCTCATGAAGTGCCGCTAACACAGGTTCTCAGTCTGGTTATTTAACTTAATCCTCGCAGCCGGGGTGGCGAAGCTAAAGAAAGACATTGGAAGGAAAGACTTGGAAAAACAGTGAGCTGCCAGCATCCCTCCTTGGCCATTCTGAACCCTTGCAGGAGACAGAGGGACTGGCGGGGCTGTGGGCATTCTTCATGATTTTTAGCAAATCACATACTTGCTCGGAACCTGGTTTCGCAACAGCTAAGAATAAGCATCCATGCGTAGGTGTGCACATGTGCGCACACGTGCACACACACACACACACACACACACACACACACACACACACATATATATATATATGTGTGTATATATGTATATATGTATCTAAACCACATGTGCACACAGGTCCTGTGCAGATGTTGTTCCCAGAACCTACAACACCCCTTTCCTTTCGCCTAAGCTATGACTTCCACCCATCTGATTGTCAGAAGTTACCACTTCCTCCTGTGGTGCCCTCCACCCACCAGGCTTGGCCAGGTGCTTGCCCTCACAGCACTGCTTACCATAGACATCCTCTCACCTAACTTCCACTTAAATGATGCCCCAGATTTAACAATAATGTTGGCTTTCTGATACTGTAACAAAATACCCCAGCCAATCAACTTAAGAAGGTAACAGGTTTATTTGTGTTCCGTTTTTGAGATTTCACGTCATGGTTCATTGGCCCTGTTGCTTTGAGCTTGTGTAGAGGCACATCATATATATATATCATATATATACATCATATATATATATATATATATATACACACACACACACACACACACACACACACACTCATCTTTTCATATCAGAATACAGACAATCTGAGAGGGTGATGTGTCCCAGTATCTCTTTTAAGGGAACACTCCAAAGTGGCCTATCTTTCTCCCATAATGCCCCACCTCTCACAGCATCCACTCCCTCCTGATAGTGTCTCAGGGTGGTTCAGCCTTGAGCCTGAGGAGGAAAGATATAGTGTGAGCTCTGTTGTTGTGATGAAAAACACGCTGACCAAAGGCAACTTGGGTGGGAAAGGCTGATTGGTTCACATTTCTGTCATGGAGGGAAACCAAGGCAAGAGCTCAAGGCAAAAACCTGGAGGCCAGAAGTGTGGAGGAACAATCTTTTTGTACACTGTGAAGATGCATCATTCCGGTTGGTTTATTAAGAAGCTGAATGGCCACTAGCTAGGCAGGATTTTCAGGCACACAGGACACTGGGAAGAGGAAACAGGAAGTCACCAGCCAGCCAGAGAGGAACCAGCATGGCAGTACAGAGTAAAGGCAATAAAGCCACAAGACAAAATGTAGATTGATAAAAATGGGTTAATTGAAGTTGTAAGATCTAGTTAGTAACAAGCCTGAGCTAGCCGCTGAGCTCTGATAATTAATAATAAGTATCCGTGTGGTTGTTTGGGAGCTGACTGGCAGGACAGAAAAATCTGCCTAGGAGCTGTGACGGAACACTGCTTGCCCCTTCACTTTCTGGGCTAGTACCAGGCTCATGCTTAGCAGGCATTTGTGTATAGCCCAGAACCTCCTGCCTAGGGATGGGGCTGCCCACAGTAGGTTGGTTCTCCTGCAACAGTTAATGTCTCCCACAGAAATATGGTCCAGGCAAGATGTTTTTCTTGTAGACAATTCTAATCTGTGTCAGCTTAATAATTAAAGCTAACTAGGTTAGGGACCAAAGACCCAAGCTACCAGCATTTTCACTTCTCCATGAGATGTAAGATTAATGTCTACAGCATCCTGCTTGCGGCAGCCACCTGGCCACTCTGTAAAATGATCACCTAATTGTATTCCTTCCTTGTACCCTGTTTGCTTTGTCATTTGTACTGCAGCCCAGGTTTATTCATGCTAAGTGTGCATAGGTGAATCTGGCCCTACAGAAACAATGAAACGTGAGTACGTAGGATAATCATTTATCTGCAAGCTAAACTGAGTAAGCTAGAAAGGTGTGCTGAAAGTGGAGAGTCCCCTTCAGCAGTCAGCCAAGCAACCGGAAAGACCAGGAAGTGGGTCAATCCAAAGCTACAAGAGTCTGCAGCCAGGTTCTTCTCAGGGGTGCCTTTAAATTCTCCCTCTGCTTTAGAGAATGAAAACAGGAAATCACTGCAGTAAGGGTGTGGTGTAGACAAAGATCACAAAAAAAAGATTTGGGCTTTGCACCAAGAGATGCATATGAGCCAGGTGTGAGCCAGGCCTGGCAGTGCACAGTATTCCAGTACTTGGGAGATGAAGCAGAAAGATCAGGAGTTCAAGGTCATCCCTGGCTCCACAGTGAACTTGAGACCAGCCTGAGATACATGGAACTCTGTATCACAAAACCAAAACAAAAATGACAACAATAAGGAAGTTTCATGGGAATGTGTGTGTGTATGTGTGTGTAAGCATGTGTGTATGCATAAATTTCTGGGTTTAAATAAATGCTTATGGAATGTATCTTTCTGTGATTCCTTGTTCAGTGACAAAAACTTCCTGAAGGTGACAGCATCATCAGATTCCTGCAAGGACTTGTCACAGGATGTGGAGCTCAGTGTGAAACAGAGAGGCAGGTCTCCTAAATGTCTTAGAAATTTCAAGATGGCGATGGCAGTGTGTTAGACCACACGAACAATGTGGTATCAGGGGCTATCTGAGTGGAGGCCTGCCAGGTAGGTGAAGGGTTCCTCTAGGCTCAGTGCCCTGAGGATGCCCCACAGTCACACCCATAGATCAGCTCAGACTGCAGCCTCCCAGCACACAGCTCAGTGACTCCAGGAGGCGACACTGAAGGGTTCTCTGGGGAGCGCCTGTTAGTGTCAGGTTGTTTTCTAGACTCTGAAAATGTTGTTGGGAGGGAAACACAGATTCTGGTCCTTTTATAGCTTAGTCTCTACTGGCAGTGTTAAGAATTAAAAAGACATGATGGCTTGCAACCACGTGTAACTTCAGTCTAGGGGACCTAATGCCCTCTTTTGGCCTGCAGAGGCACTAGGCACACATGTGTTGCACACACAAACATGCAGACAAACACCAGAAATCGCTGGCTGTTGTTTTTCAGGTGCCATTCGTTTTGTTTGGTATAAGGTGTGTGTGTCTGTGTGTGTGTCTCGTATTCACAAGGCCATGCTTGTGTCCACACCTGTGCATGAACACGCAGAGGTCAAATCAGCATGTTGGGTGTCTTCTTCTGCTGTCAGCCTTATTACCTCGAGACAGCATCTCTCATTAACCTAGAAGCTTTCCGTTTTGATTGGTTGGTTGGCAACCAATTGGAATTTGCCTGTCTTTGCTGCCCAGTGTTGGAGTTACAAACACACCCAGCTGTGTCTGGCATTTCACATGAGTGATGAGGATTTGAATTCAGTCCTTGTGCTTGTGGTGCAAGGGCTCTTATCCATTGAGCAATTTCTTGTTTTGGGGGACTGCATTTTTCATGGGCTTGGAGTTTGGAAAGTAGGCTAATCTGGATGGCCAGTCAACCTCAAGGACCTCCCTGTCTCCACTACCCCAGTGCTGGGGTTACAAGTGTATGCCTAACATGCCTGGATATTTTTTTTTGACACGGGTTCTGGGAATTGAACCCAGGTTTTCATATTTGTGTAGCAAGCAATTTACAGACCAGCCTGTCTCCGCCAACCCTTCTCTCTCATCTCTTAGCATTTCTCTCTGCTAGTTCTTTTTATCACAAAGCCGTTTGTTCAGAGGAAGTTGTATTCATTCTCAGATTCATGGAGAAAGGCAGTTCAACAATAGAGACCTTGAGCAGAGGGGGCGGCCTGAGCGCAGACAGGCCTTTGTGACTGCTAAGCTGTGCCTAGGTGTATCTTTCCCATACACAGGAACACCCCCCACACAAAGGATCAGTGTCTATCTCAGAGACACAGTTTGATGGAAAACTTGAATAAAAGTAGCAGCTGTAGTAATAGTCTTTTATCTAGATGGAAAACAAAGAAAAAACAAACCATTCATTAAAACAGGAGAGAGATAGACTCTAAATCAAGTTCAAAGAAATTAGCATTAGGAATACCTTTCATGTTATTTTTTTCTGTTTGTAATTTAAATTTTTTTGATTACCACATGAGGAAAAAAATTAAATAATACACACTAATGGAGTATGTGCTGTGTAAGATTTCCATACATGCATACTTTATATGGACAAATCAGGGAGATGTGTTTATTCCCATAAACGTCCATCATTTCTTTAAGTTAGAAGCATTCAAAATCCTTTCATCCCGAATTTTGCAGCACACAGTGTATTGTTGTTATCTGTAGTTATTCTGTGCCAGGGTATGATGGGTTCCTTATTTGAACGCATGTGTGTGCTTTTGTTGTGGTTATGTGTGTTTATATGCCTTTCTCTGGGTGTGACTATACGTGCATATGTGTGCATGCATGTGTATATGTACATGTATCTGTGTGTCTATGTGTGTTTGCATGTGTATATGCGTGTCTCCGTGTGTATGCATATGTCTCTGTGTTTGTGTATGCATGTGTGAATTTATCAGTATCCATGTGCATCTATATGTGTATATTTTCAGTCCTGGCAATGGAATCCATCACCTCCCAAACACTAGGCAGATGCTCTACCTCTGAGCTACATACACAGTCACAGAACTTCCTAATAAGCATTATTTTATTTCATTGTAGAACAAGATTTCACTACTTATGCTGGGTTGGCCTTGAACTTGCAATCTTCCTGCTTCAGCATCCCAAGGGTACAGTTTATAGGCCTGAAACCCCATGCCTTGGGAAGCATCATTTCTACAGTGAACCTGTAAGTCCCCTCAGTCTCCTGTTCCAGGTTCTGTTCCAGGTTCTTCTGGTCCAATTGCCAACCTGGAGAGACTGTTTGGATCTGGAGGGGAGAAACTGAATGTTTCCAACAGGGGTGTTGCTAGTGCTTGAATATGGGATTCCCTGCTGTGTGCTATGGATATGGTTGGCTAATTAATAAAGAAAACTGGCTTGGCCTGATAGGGTAGAACAGAGCTAGGTGGGGAAAACTAAACTGAATGCTGGGGGGAAGAAGGCGGAGTCAGAGAGAAGCCAAGTAGCCCCATCGGAGACAGTAAGCCACAGCCACATGGCTTAAGAAGTTAGAGCTAATTAGGCCAAGCAGTGTTTTTAATAATACAGTTTCTGTGTGTTTATTTTGGTTCTGGGCAGCCAGGAACAAAACAAGAGCTCCCCCAAAAGCCCCATGCTATAGCCTAAAGGAAGATTTGGCTAAGCTCTCCCCATCGGTCCTACTTGAGGCAGTAACTGCTGCTCGCCCCTCACAGACCCCTTCCTGGGTGTGCAGACATTGCTTGTGAGAGAAGAGCTGGCTGCCTGTTTTCCAGGCCTCAGACTGTGAAGATAACTGTTCACACAGGCTGGATCTAGGTGGAGCTCGTTCACAACAGTGTCTGTTTGAGCATGCTTTAAATGTGGTCTCTGAGACTCTGAGCTGTGGCGTGTGTGGTTGTATCTCTGTCTTTTTTTTCTTTCCACCACAGGGTAACTGGAAACTGCGCTGCAGTGTTTTGTGTCAGGCCCATGTGAGCAAGGCAAGGATCTGAGGGCAACTTACTCACACCCACCTCAGCTGAATTCATATCTGTACCTGATAAGTGATAACGAATTCTCTCTCTCTCTCTCTCTCTCTCTCTCTCTCTCTCTCTCTCTCTGTGTGTGTGTGTGTGTGTGTGTGTGTGTGTGTGTGTGTGTGTGCCCTCTAGTCTTCCTGGACACAGCCTTCAATTCATTTCCTCCTTTGGGAACCATGGCAGGTCAGTCAGGGCTTTTGAACTGTGGGAGTCAACACCACATTGACGACCTGCCCCTGGGGTTTCTATCCATTCTGACCATTCAAGGTCAGCCCCAGACCACTCAAGGTCATCCTGGAGGTCTACCATGGCTGATCAATTAATCTGTCAACATCATGGTTTGCTTTAGGGCGTCCCTTCTGAGGCATCTCATGTTTTGCCATCTTCCTCCTTCCCCTAGTCCCAAATCCTGGCAGGTTTGCTCAGTTTCTTTCCTTCCTTTTCTCCTGGCCTTCCTGTCGCTCGAGTCTTCCTGTTGCCCACCTTACTGGCTGATGAGCCTGCTAACTTGCTGTGCTACCCGACTCTTTTTTCTGTTCAACGTAACCATTTCCCGAGGTCTCCTCCTTCTTTTCTAGTGCTGGAGCTCCTCAGTTTATGATGGGGTGGCAACCCATCAGTCCATAAAGAGTAGAGAACGCTCCATCAGAAATGCCTTTAACATGTCTAACTTGCTTGCACATGCTTGAAGCATTCATGTGACCTACAGTTGAGCAAAGTCATCTAATACAAAGCCCTTCTGTTGTTGTTGTTTTGTTTTGTTTTCTGTTTTTCGAGACAAGGTTTCTCTGTATAGTCCTGCTTGTCCTGGAGCTCACTTTGTAGACCAGGCTGGCCTCGAACTCACAGAGATCCATCTTCTCTGCCTCCCAAGTGCTAGAATAAAAGGTGTGCAACACCACCACACAGCCCATTTTATAATAAAGGTATATTTATTGATTGTTCATGGAATTTATTGAATAACTATTTCTAGTGGAAAATGCCTTCACCAGAGTATGCATTGGATTAAAAATTAATATCATTTACCCTTGTGACCACAGGTCAGAGTGGGAGCTACAGTTCCGGGCTACAGCCCATCAGCCGTGCAGTTTCTACCGCATGCGTATCACTTTCACAACGTGAGCGCCGAAAGCTCATAAACTGAACTGCTGGCCATTAGCACCCACCTGAATAATGCTTGAAACTCAAGCATTTGCTCTGAGTCAGCGCATCACACCCTCAGCATGACTGACCTTGGGGCCAGGTCACTGTCACTGGGGAGACCTGTCCGTTGTGCTGTAGGACTCCAGTATTTCTAGTCTCCACGGACAGGACGCTGGCAGGGTGCCACCCACGGTTGTAACACTCAAAAATGCTTCACACTTTGCCAAAGGCGTCCTGTGAACCCCTGAGAATAACGGCTCTCCTTGTTTTGTGGCCTTCGGTCTTTATTAGCTAAGGTTTAAATTTTGTTCTCTCTAAATATTTACTGATTTCTACAGTCTTTCTTTAATACAATGAATTGGTTAGAAATGCTTTAAACTTAAAATGTAACGTTGTTTTCAGCCCCATTATTGCTGTCCTTTTAAGGACATCCACATTTTTCTTTTTCTCTGGTTGCTTTTCCCCTCCCTTGGTTACTTTTAAGATCTTCTATAGGGATCAATGGTTTCGTTTTGCCTTTTGTAAGGTTTCCTATGGTACTACTTAGTACTAATTTCATTTTTATTTATATGACTTAAGACTAATTTTCTACCTCTGAAGATTCATTTCTATCACAAGTTCTGGAAAATTCTCAGGCATTTTCTCCCTGGTTATCTCCCCACCCACCTCTGCTTCACACAATGTTTGCCTGACGTTCTTATGAGTCACATGTTTATCTCCATTCTGGCCTCTCAATCCTCCATCTTGCTTTTTTTCTGTCTTCTTGTATCTCTGAACTGTATGTTGGGTTCTTTTTTCAGACCTGCTGGTTCTTAAACTCTGATGCCACTTCTGTCACCCATCACATGACACTTTTACTAAGCTGTGTTTCTTTGCTCAAATCTGCCTGGCCTTTTCGCCCCCCCCCCATTTCTTCCTATGATATTGTCATATAAATAAATTATATGTATATATTTCTTTTAAAAATGCTAATATGTAGTACCTCTCCACTCACTATGCTTTTTGAATATGCCTAGCAGTCTTCGTTGACCGAGGTATCTGTGATAGTTTGCAAGTAGGAACTATAAGACTAGTACTTGGGAATTAACACTTCTCTGGTTTGGCCATCTTCAGGAACTATACTGAGGTATGTCCCAAGCTTTGTCAGAGTACAAACAAGATATCAACACACAATTCTGCCTTAAACAGGCCTTGTGTGCCTTAAGCTCCAGAGAACAGTGAACTGCAGGTGAGAGTGGCCTTGCACAGTCACAGGCGTCTTAACGAGGACCCCATAGCCTGAGGTCCAGCCGCGTCCACTGCGTTCTCACCGGGAGACAGTCATTACGGCACTCTGCAAATCCAACCAGGCATGCCTTCTCTGTCTCAGCTGTATTTCAGCTAATTTCTTCAGCACTGAACTGGACTCCTAGGATGATGCCCCATAGCTCTTCAGAAAGGCTTCGAACCCGGCCCTGGTGTGGGAGTCTGACTCACTCACTCTTCTGCCTAGCACCCCAGCAATTTCCCCCTCCACAGTATTTCCCATGGTTTTTCAGACATCAGGGCTTTTAGACTTTCCTTGATTTAGGTCTTAGCGCAGATGATAGCAAGATTCCATTCATCACCTCCAATACAGAGCACAGTCTTCGGCACATTGTAGTTAGTCATAAATTCTATGGCAATTGCCCGGAATTGTGAGACCACTCAACTCTGGCCCAGAGAAACACAGCTTGAGAGCAAACCTTGCAGTGTTAGGAGTAGTCATATATTTGTAGGTCTCACGAAGCTTCAGACAGTGGGGCCGGTTTGGTCACAGTACAGATCAAAGAGACTGAATGCAGTTTTCATCCTACTTCTGATTCATAATATCATTCAAGTTTGTGTCTCACTAAGAAGGAGCTTATGATTTAAAGCACAAAGGATAAGTACCGGTGGGTGATGTGTGGTGATTGGCAAGTGATGGATAGGCAGGTAGCTGTGTCACTGGGCAAGTCAAGACAATCGGCATACATGATAGAAATACAATATAATACTATTACAGTATCCAATGAAAACTTCATTAGGTCTTTGATTTGCCCCTTCATTCAACAGAGCATTCTCAACAAAGATGGGGCTTAGGTAGGGTGTTTGCTTTCCGCGGGCTTAAACGATGATAGTGGAAGGGTTCAGAAAAGATGGATCAAGAAATCAAGTTTAAAAATTATATAATGATGAGATTAAAAGCAGAGGAGGGCCGGGAGAAGATGGCAGATGCCTTCTTTTATGCTGACAAGTGAGAAACAGGTTTTCGCCTCAGACAGACTGAGCTCTTAAGCAAATGGGGTCTGACCTGAGTAATTGCTCTCTACCTGGGGTCTTTCAACACAGTGTGTGACCTGGCCTGGGGGCAATGATGCAGGGGTCTTGGGGAGAACAGAGCCAGAAGGATGAGCCCCCTCACCCCCACTCCGTGGCCCCTCTGACTTTTCACAGAGTGTCAGCAGGATGTAGTTTCCTACCCTGTGGGCCAATCTGACCTGGCTGCGCTGGCTTCTGGGAGGGCAAATATCTGCCTTCAAGTCACTCAAAGGAAACACCCGCTCTGCCTTCATTGGTCAGGAACTTTGACTCACTGGTGACCTGGTTTTGAACTAGTGACCTCAAGGTGAATGGCTCTGTATCTCATTACTAATTCCGCAGAGCCACAAGGTTCTTCCTCCCATCAGGAGCAGGAAGATCTTCTTAGGGTCAGAGCAGAAGTCCAGCCAGGGGCTCTGAACCCATCAACAGAGCTCCTGCCCCAGCTTTAGCCTTGCCATATGGCCTCCTGACATGCCCCGGCCTTTAGTCCAGCCTGACTGAACAGGTTTTGGAAGAGGCCAAGGTCACCCTGGGGCTGACCTACACAGATGGATTTAGCTAGAGACTCCATCTTGGTTCAGGGTACTCACGCACACTCCTCCCCCACAGAGAACTGAAGCCAGACAAAACCTAGATCTCAGCCAGGTGAGATCTAACTAGATCTAGAAACTGTAGCATTCCCCACGCCCTCACACACAATATAACTCGGCCCTCCTTTTTCTCTATTCTGTTTCCTTCTGAACCCCAGTTTTCTTGATATCTCGAGTTTTGGTACTCTGACCCCTCAGGAGATCATTGCCATAGCCCCTGAGATTAGTGTTTAGCTGAGACACACCCATCCAAGTGTCAGGACAAGTACTGAGAGGGAAAAGATATTTAGCAACACTCTATGAGCTCTCTTCACTCTTGCTTTCTAGCTAGGAATGCTCAAAATGTGCCCATTCAACAGTGCAGCAGGTCAAGGCCCAGAGCCCTCAGGTAAGACCAACGCTTAGATAAAACCTGGTCTTCCTGAGCCACAGATCCCAGGAGAAACAGGCAGGAACGGTTGGAGGTTATGCAGCAACTGTTAGGACGTCAGATACACGGATTTGGATTTTGAATTTTGGAGTCTGGGCTCTGGAGATGGAAGCAGTACCCTGCAGGCAGCAGCTGGCAAGCACTCGGCAGTTGGGTTCCATGGTTCTCATTACCCAACCACAGACACACTAAACTCTTACTCCATGGAGTCCAAGTCCTCTGTGTCAGCCCATACTACTTCAAGTTGGCATGGAAGACATTTTCTTTCCAAAGGAATGGTCTTATGCACAGGGATGTGAACGTGCCCCGTCTTATCTCACCTTGTGTGTATTTCTATACAAGAGTATTGCACTTCTGCACCCCAATAGTTCCTTCCTAGGACCATTTCCTCCTCTACCCCAGGAATTACTCAAAGTTGAGAGCCCTCCATTATAGATGGCTAAGAACGTTACCAAAATGACATGTGTGCAGAGGGCCTGAAAAGTCAACTTTTCTTCTGTGTCTCTTTGGATTTACTGTAGAATTCACAGCAGTTAGAGCTACGAAGACAAGACATGGGGGTGGAGAAATCTGGCGTAAAATAGTAAAATCACAGCTTGCTGCCAGTCATGGTGGTGTTCAATTGTAAGCCTGACGGAGAAAGGAGAGTCACAAGTTCTAGGCCTGCCTGCAACACTCAGCAAGTTCAAGACTAACCTGGGCATTAGGGAGACTTTGTCTCCAAATAAAAATAATGAATGAGCACTGGGCACAATGGCTTACATCATAATTCCACATTTGGAAGGCTGAGGCAGGAGAATTGCCATGAGTTTGAGGCCAGTCTGGGTTACAGAATAAGATCCTGACTCAAAAAAAAAATGTCTAAAAATGTAAAAGTAAGAGAAATGCATATCAAAACAACTCTGAGATTCTGTCTTACACCTGTAAGAATGGCCAAGATCAAAAACACTGATGACAACTTATGCTGGAGAGGTTGTGGGGTAAAGAGACACTCTTCCGTTATTTGTGGGAGTGTAAGCTGGTACAGCCCCTTTGGTTTTCAGTTTGGCAATTTCTCTGAAAATTAGGAAACAACTTTCCTCAAGACCCAGCAATACCACTTTTGGGTATATATTCAAAGGATGCTCAATTGTGCCACAAGGACATGTGTTCAACTATGTTTACAGAAGCATTGTTTGTCATAGTCAGAACCTGGAAATAACCTAAATGCCCCTCAAACAAAGAATGGATAAGGAAAATGTAGTACATTCACACCATGGAGTACTACACAACAGAAAAAAAAAACAACGTCTTGAAATTTTCAGGCAAATGGATGGATCTAGAAAACATCATACTATGTGAGGTAACTCAGACCCAGAATGAAAATTATCATATGGACTCACTCATAAGTGGTTTTTAAACATAAAACAAAGAAAACCAGTCTACAAACCACAATCCCAGAGAACCTAGACAACATTGAGGACCCTAGGAGAGACATACATGAATCTTATCTACATGGGAAGTAGAAAAAGATAAGATCTCCTGAGTAAACTGGGAGCATGGGGACCTTGGGAGAGGGTTGAAGGGGAGGGGAGAGGCAGGTAGAGGAGCAGAGAAAAACTATGGAGCTCAATAAAATCAATAAAATAATGTAAAAGTACTAAGAATCACCCTGTGGTAGGACACTTGCCAAGCATATACAAAGTGCCCTTTTTCCCCCAAATTTTACCAAAATGGAGTAATATAAAGGAGTAATGTTCTGGTGTGTAGGGTGGGGATCCTGTGGTGTCTAAGAGCTTCAGTTTCTGAGGCTTAGATAGTTGATCCATCACGGTAGGCTTTGCCCTCTTGACCTAGTGACTTCATCTTCCGGAGCCTCAAAGTCCCCATCTTTAAATTGAGGACTAACCACAGAATGTACTCTTAAGAGACTCAGTTTGATTTTTAAAGTGAAGTGCTTGGAATGGCATCTGGCAGGACACAAATACCCATGAAGCACTGGGGTCACAATTAGGACACGGGCCCCAGTGGGCCTTCAGTGGGATACAGACTTTCAATATGTGTGTACTCTCCACTGGCAGCCTGGATGCTTCAGGGTCTGGAAAGAGCTTCAGTGAGCAGTAGCCACCCCAAGGCACCCTCCCTAAAGAGTGAGTGTGGCCAGTCTGGTTACAGGAAGGATATCCCATGGAAAGTAGAAAAGGGAGAACAGGAAAGAAGAGAGGCTCTGTTTAGAGCAATTCCTTCGACCACTGCCACTTGTGTGGACACGGGGCTTGGAGACACTGGGGCAGTTTGGGTGCCATTTTGACCACTAGAGGTCAGTGGAATGTTATCTAAACTCAGGTCCGTCAGGGACCGATAAGAACTGACCACACCATCATTCACAACACCCTCCTTTGCAGGATCCAGGTTTGTTTCGCTTTACTGAGGAACCCAAGTCATCCACCCTTTTCTGGATCCTTCTCTGAGCAGGCTGCATTTGCAAAGCAATGCTCTAGGCCAGTGGTGGGGAGAAGATAAGACATGTGGCTGGAGACACCACTCTTCTTCAAAGCTTAATGGCCCAGATGCTCAAGACTGCCATTGATCCCCTTTTTCTAACAAACACGGTCTAAGATACTTAGGGTCCTACTCACTTGCAGCCCTCCATCCCGAGCATCCTGGGGTTAAGCATCTGTACCCACCTCTGCTCCTTCTCTTCATCACATGCACATCCAGAAGACTGCCCCGTTTTGCAAGGTCAGCATTGAGCACCGTAGCGGAATCATACGCATTTACCGACACTTCACACCATTTCCTAGACACAGTTCCAAATGAAGACTCTTTCGTCTTCGTGGCTCGTCTTCTGTCCCATGAGCACCTTCGGAACTCGGGTTATGATTCTTCCTGTTTCCACGGCCACAGTTCCCAGTCCAAAGGTGATGCTGATGAAGACATATTTGCTGAATAAACAAAAAAGGGAGGGATGAGTGAGTGTGGTCGTTACTCGAACTCATCAGTTTTCATCACGGACAGCTGCGCTCTCTGGCCCATGGTGGTAAACGGAAACTTCTGAGCAGAGTGAAAGAGTTCACTCTTTATGCTTCCCAGGGCGAGCCAGTCAAGCCTCTGCCTTGGGGCTACCTGTACCCCGGTAGCCCGGGCTGCTAAGATGTGCCCAAGGCTGGTCATGCTGTCCTCTTTGCAGGCATACAATGTGATCGCTTTTTTCTAATTTCCTTTCTTGTGAGAGATTATCACACGAGTCAACAAAACTTGGAGAAGTTCAAAGGGCCTCATTTTACCTTAGCGCAGTAGAGAACATGGATTAGCCCTTTGAGCCTAGAATGAATGTTGTCAGCCCTGTGTTGTACCAAATCAAGAACTAGGGCAGCAGTTCTCAACCTGTGGGTCGCGAGTGCCCCTTCCACAGGGGTCACTCCAGACCGTCTGCATATTTTACATTATGATTCGTGACAGTAGTGTCTTAAGCCACCTTTTGGAGGTGACTTCTGACGCAGTAAAGCCGTGGTGGGTTCATATGTTCCAAGGTAACAAATGCTAGGTAGGACAAACAGATAAGAAAGAAACACAGACATAGGATAGTACTGGAAGGGCAACTCAGTGGGTCCGGAACGCTGAGTTCTGAGTTCTGAGGTCTCCTGTGCTTAATTTTTCATACACTTTTTTCCCCCTATACAAAAGCAGGGAAAGAAGGCAAAGGACCGCTTTAACGTGACACAGAGGCCAACTGGAACAGCTCCTTGCTTCAATACTCGAGACGTCAAGCCACTATTTCCTGAGTAAGGCATTTGATGTTTGTCAAATATCTCCACCATAATAAGCTTTTGGTCCCAGCACTCCAGAAGCAGAGAAAGGCAGATCTCTGTGAGTTCAAGACCAGCCTGGTCCAAACAGTGAGTGGTAGACAGCAGACCAACCTGGGCTGCACAGTAAAACCCCAACTCAAAGACCAATTTTAAAAAGAAAGAAAAGAAGGAAGGATGAACTGTAGGCCCAGGTCACTGGAAGAGAGAACAGATGGGCAGCTAAGGAAAGGACCGCTCCAGAAATATCTGACTTGACTCAGCCCCTGGGTTTAGCACCAGGACTACCTCCTGCCTTGCTTTCTCCAGGCCCACATTGTGCCTACCAAATCAAACAAATCAAGAATCAAAGCTACGGAGTCACTCGTCCAAGACCACACAACTGTCACGCAGCCTTTGCCTTCCTCCAAGACTGTGGAGCACCATGGGAGGCTTTGAGATCCTGGCCTAGTGTGTGCGGTGCCAGGCCGAGTTCCTCACACAAGAGCTACCTCTCAGTTGTACTGCTTGAATGGTGAGGCCAACAATGGGACCAGGAAAAGACAGTGAGAACTCAGCACTGGCAACTCTACAGGGGTGAAGAGCTGAGGTAGGTGAGCGTGGAAAGGTGCTTCAAGGCCGGGCCTCTTGGCAACTGTTGAGAGAAGCTTCTCCGAGAAGTCCTAGTTTCCTTTCGTTTCCCTCTGAAAGTTTAGCAGATATTTCGTCTACAGAAATCTCTGCCGTGAGCCTTCCCCCAGTCAGCCTTGTCTGAGGCAGGGGTGAATGAGTGGTGTCCTTTTCTATCTTCTCAGTGGCCAGGCACTGGGATTCCTTAGTTCTAGGTCACAGGAACCTTTTGAAACCAGGGAATCGGATTCCCTTTGGGGAGTTCTTATTCTCATAATTAAAAAATTAAGAATGAACTCAGACAGCCGCTCAAAGACAATCTCCTCAGAGTTTGGAAAGAAACACTGCCGGGGACAGCAAGTCTGTAAATCCCGACCACCCTCTGGAGCAGGGGAATGGAGGAAAGAAGGAAAGAGCTGTCACAAGCGTCACACACGACAGACGAGCAGCCACATGGCAGTGAGGGAAACTTGAGGGAAAGTGTTAGTAAGCCTGAAATGCAGGGGGAACCAAAGTACGAGGAAAACATGCTTAGAATAGAGACAGGAGGAGGAGGAGAAGCTACACTCCTCTGAGCGACGCAGACAAGCAGACAGACTTGCAGAGCTACGGGATTGCCCAAGCTGTGGTGCTGGGGGATTCTGGGAAGGAAAACTAAAGTGTGTCATTAGCAGACTAATTATTCTGCTTAACTCTTAAGCATGGCTTAAGGTGAACCTGCCTTCCTAGAGGTGGTTCCTTAGTCAAGCAACTTAGCCCAGCTGTCATGTTCCATCTCCAGCCAAGCCAGAGACTCTATTCTCTTGTCCAGAAGTTTTTTCTACTCTAACACTTTGTTACAGTTTTGTGTGTGTGTGTGTGTGTGTGTGTGTGTGTGTGTGTGACAGAGAGAGAGAGAGAGAGAGAGAGAGAGAGAGAATCAGTCCACAGTTTTTACTTTGAAGCAAGGTTTTGTTCATCTTGAGTGCGACTGGACCAGCAGAATTCGGGATTCCCATCCATCTCTCCCTGCCATCTTATCACAGGAACAGTGGGATTCCCAACACACGTATGGTATTGCCCAGCTTTTCGTGGGTTCTGGAGATCCAGAATCAAACCCTTACACCTACAATGCAAGCGCTTTGCCCACTGAGCCATCCCCCAAGGCCATTCCTTATACTTTTCAGAACTTATGATCTACTTTCATTGATCTTCACAAGGAGCCCTATGAGGGTGGCATTGGTACCCTACCTCACTGAAGCTCTCTAACTTGTCCCAGGTCATTCATTCTGTTATTACCAATAAAACCTGAACCCAGAGGGTGTGGACTGCAGAGAGCATGTGCACATGGTATTAACACAGCACCATCTTTCCACAGGTATGTGTGTATGTATGTTTGTACGTATATATGTATGTATGGTATCTCCATGAACACATGAGCAAGAGGAATGTGGGGAGAGAGGTAGGCAGGCAATTTCTTTGTGTGTGGACTTAACGTTCCACACTTAAGAAGCATCCTGCTTCATATAACAATCATTTCTATTCAAACTTATGTATAGAGTCAGTGGCATGTCTCGGTGAACAAAGGTGGCACCTGCTACAAAGCCTGCTGGCCTGAGTTTGATCCCTGAGACCAGCGTGACGGAAGAAGTGAGAATCCACTCCTCTCCTCTTTTGACCTTCCTATGAGGCATGCTCCAAGGCTGGGGACATAGCTTGATGATCAAGCAATGGCCTAGCATGTACGAGGCCCTGAGTTACATCCTCAGTATCCCTAAATAAATAAAAAATACTCGATTTTTTAAAAATCTGCTTATTTTACAACCCAGCTGCAGGCCCCCATCCTCCCCCCCTCACTCCTTTTCCTTCATTACCCCCTCCATCCCCTCCTCTCCCATCTCCACCCAGGAAAGGGCAGGTTTCCTACAGATACTCATATTCATCTTTTCTTGCCAAAATGAGGACTGGAGGAGGAAGAGAACAAAAAAGTGGATGGATCACTGGCCATCATCCTCTTCCATTCACCCATGCTTGCATGTGTTTCCTGTGCACACAGCCCTGTCTAACGGCTCTCCGAGTCCTGCTCCAGGATCTGTCTCCCAGTGTTGCGGACTGACAATGTGGAGGGTAGCTTCATCCAGGCCTCCCAGTACCTGGCTAATCTCCACTGCGGATGTAGCCTTTGCCCTGGCATTCAGCAGAGGACAAGAAAAGAATGTGTTTCCCCTTTCTTCCCAGGCCCTACCTGGGCGTGGTAGCCTCTGCTGTCACTAGAAGGCTTCTGTAAATAAAGCCTGCTTAATCTCCTTAGCCTGAAGGCTGTGTCAGCTGGGTCTGGGCGACAGGAAGGCAGCTCGTGCCTGAGATTCTCCAAATTGTTAGAGGCAGTGGGTGAGCCCCCTCACACCCCTTCAGCAGAAGGCCTGCATTGGCTTGTCCACACAGCCAATCTGGGCATGCTCTGTGAGACTGCCTCGACACAGAGAGGGACTTGAGCAAATACCCGGAATGCCAGGCAACTGGGCAGCCCACAGGCTGTAGCATCCCATTTCCTTCCTCTTGGCAATTCCCCAGCGCTCCCAAATGAAGTCCCACAGTATGGCTTATAGCCGAAGCTATATATTGGGGAGTGGAGTGTCTAAGCTTGCACAACTAGCAGGTACCTCTAAGAAAAGCAACACAAACTAGCAGCCACACCCAGGCTTTAAAAGGGGTCCAGGAAAACTGAAACTTTACATTCATTAGCACCATGAAAGAAAAAAAAAAAAAAAGCAAAACGTCACCTTGTCACCTTGTTTCCATTTACTTTTGCAACTTCTGATTCCTTTTTTAAGTTCCCCTCCCTCCTTTCTAGATGCTTCTACCACTCAGGTGGCATCTTAGTTGGTTTTTTTTTTTTTTTTTAATCATTGTGATAAAACACCATGACTGAAAGCAACACGGAGAGCAAAGGGTTCGTTGTAACTTAGTTTATAGTCATCTTGAAGGGAATTCAAGGCTAGGACTCAAGCAGGAACTGATACAGAAGCCATGGAGGGGCGCTGCTTACTGGCTCCCTATGGCCTGATGAGTCTGTTTTCTTATAGAACCCAGCACCACCTGCCCAGGGATGGTTCAGCCCCCATTGAGCTGTGACCCTACATCAATTATCAACCCCCCACACTTGCCTACAGTCCAATCTGATGGAGGCATTTTCTCAAATGATGTCCTTCTTCCCAGACAACTGTAGCTTGTACCAAGTGGACAAAGAAACCCAACAAGACAGAGGACATCTTCCAAATCTTGTTTGATACGCTCAGCTGCTGTGAGGTGCCTCTTCTTGGGAGATGGATGCCAGCTCCTCTGAGAGACTGGGAACAAGAGCCATTGGGGCTGCTGTTGTACTGAGGTCTGTGTACCAGCACTGACTGTGCTGCACATGGACCGCAAGGTGCATCAGTATAAGATACTGTTCTTCTCATGTTCTTCACTATAGCTTTCCAACGTTAACAGCCTTCAGACACCTGCACCTGCTTGGTCTGTGCCAAACTGCCTTTCTCTCTGTGTCCCTGTCCCATCAACCCAGAGTTATACCACACAGTGTCACGGTGCCCATTGCCACCTCCAAGAGAATGTCTGTCACAGTGAATTTAAGGCTGTTTCCCCTAACCAAACTAGGACCAAACACTCGCGTGTGGACCCCAGAAAATGTCAGGATGTGATGTCACCATGATCCCAATCCTCCTAAATTTTTATAATTTAATGTGGGTCTCTTGGCCTTTTTATAAGTAACCTCATTTCTACTTTTGTCAGGCGCCAACTAGCCTGTGTGTGTCAGATAGCTATTCCATAATAACACTGTGAGGATAAGACGTCATCCTGAAGTTCATCTACCAGCCACTACTCTACGACCTTGGGCGTGCTAGACAAGGTCTACCACTGAGCTGCCACCTTGGGCCCAGCATTTCTCTTTATTCTGTAGTTTGGCTAGGCAAGGGTTCGTGCAGACTGGTTTCTACTCTGACTCTGACTTCTTATTTTCCTTAGTCCAGTAGCTTCCCAGGATAAATTCATCTCAGGGTCAATGTCAGGTTCACAGAGGACAAGATACACTCAATAAGCACATTGATGTCTTTGCTCTTGATGTGTGTTTGAATGTACTATTGATCAAAGAAATCCATGAGGCCCAGCTCAAAGCCCAGCCCTGAAATGTGCGCCCTGACCCAGAGGACTAAAGCAAGAACCTGCGATCTATCTACCACCATGGAAGAGAGAAAGAAAGATACCCTGACTACTCTTAGGAGTTTTGAAACTGGCCTTCAGTCAAGTCCAAAGATCTCCTGCTCTGATATTCTGTGCAAATTCTTCCAAATTGCTCTCATTTCAAGTGCAAATCAATATATGCTGTATTTTTTGTTTCTTAAGATGGGGGTCACATGATAGCTCAGGCTAGACTGCAGTTTACACTGTAGTTAAGGTTGACTTTGAACTTCTGACCTTCCTGTCTCTAACCTCTCAAGTGCTGGGGTTACAAATACGCGCCTCCACGCTTGGGTGTATGTGGCGTTTAGGATAGAATCCAGGGTGTGTGTGTTGTAGGCACTGCTACAAAATATTTTCAAAGATTAGGAGGGAGACAGCAAGGACCAAATAATACAAAAAAGCAAAGCAAGCCAGTTCCAAAGAGAAAGAGTGTGAAAGAATAGACAGTGGAGAATTGAAGGGGAATCTCTTACAGCCCAGGTTGGCCTCAAACTCATTCTGTGGTGGAGGCTGGCCTTGAACTCCTGATCTCTTTGCTTTCACCACTCAAGTGCTAGGATTATTGCATGTGAACCATGTCCTGCTGAAAACCACTTAGTATGTCTCTGTGAAGGTGAATCTCTGAGATGTAAGCTGGAAGTCATTTCTACACCTTTTGGTTTTATCTTGAACAATTCTGACTGTAGAAGAGAATTCCTGTTCATCAATATCCACCTCCCAGCCTCTGCCTCTACCTACAAAAGATTGTTCTGGAAAATTCCAAGGCACTGGATATCAAGGAATGACTGAGTTGGTTTACATTCTTTCCTGCAAGTGTGCTCTCATTAGGATCTTGATTCCCTACTTGCAATGGGAACTAGTTCTCTGACTGTCAACCAGGTCTAACTTTAGCCTGGAGAAATGTCACAAAAAAAAGAAGACAGCAGCTGGAATGTACTGACAGGGAGATAAAGAAACAAACGGCTAAAAAGGTGCATTGAAATTCTAGAGGAAGAATACTATTCTTAAAAGTTGTCAGGGAACAAATTCTTTTTTATTTTAAGACTCTTTATACATCAATTATTCTTTTAAAAATATTTTTTGATGAATACATTGCAGCAACTATGCATTTTTAAACTGTAGAAAGAGTGTTAAAATGATTCAGAGATTACCTGTGTATAATGGAATCATACACAGTGTCTACTTTATTTTTATATTCTATTTCTTCTCTACTGAGCATGTGTTACTTCTGTAACAAAGAGAAGTGACATGAAGAAGAGATATACACTTGAAGCCTCACTTCCGGAAATGGCCACCCAACAGCAGCAATAAAAAGTGTGCTCCTGCCTTTAATCCTTTAATCCCAGCACTTTGGAGGCAGATCTCTGTGAGTTCGAGGCCAGCCTGGTCTACAGGAGCTAGTTCCAGGACAGGCTCCAAAGCCACAGAGAAACCCTGTATCGAAAAACCAAAAAAAAAAAAAAAAAAAAAGCATGATGCCCTAGCACATGGAATTTGTCTGTGAACATGTCAAAGTCCTATGCAAGTACCAAGCCCACAGATGTGTGCTTGAAATCAGTGATGGTGAGCCTGTGTGTGTCAAGTTGGTTGGGTCCTGTAACAGGAAGGCAGCTTGTTTGTCCTGGCTAGCCAAAACCAAAATGATCACACAGAAACTATATTCATTAAATCACTGCTTGGCCCTTTAGTTCTAGCTTCTTATTGGCTAATTCTTACATCTTAATTTAACCCATCTCCATTAATCTGTGCATCACCATGAGGTCGTGGCCTACCAGAAAAGTTTCAGATGTCTATTGCTGGCAGCAGCTGGTCCATGGCATTTCTTGACTCCGCCCTTCTTTCTCCCATCATTCCGTTTAGTTCTCTTTGCCTACTTAAGTTCTGCCCTATCAAAGGCCAAGGCAGTTTCTTTATTCATTAACCAATAAAAGTAACACATAGACAGAAGGACCTCCAACACCAGGGTCCTGTGTGCTAAACACTACATCGACCTATTTAAAGTTGATGACAAGAAACTGGAAGAATGGGCAGATGTTTGAAAAACTGATCTACAGGGGAAACCCCATAAAATGGTTGTGCAGTGGCTATGGAGTGTGGCAAAAACTCTCAAGCCAAAGATCTCATCAAAGAGTACTTCAAATTTCAAATGCAAGAAATGACCAAGTAAAGAATCTAGCTCATACATACACACTTTAGAGTTCTACTCAGTGACAAAAAACAATGACATCTTGAATTTTGCATGCAAATGGGTGGAAATAGAAAACACTTTACTTAGTGAGATAACCCAGACCCAAAAAGAGGAATATGAACCTTCATCTGGCGATGGATGGAGATAGAGACAGAGACCCATATTGGAACACTGGACTGAGCTCCCAAGCCCAGATGAAGAGCAGAAGGAGGGAGAACATGAGCAAGGAAGTTAGGACCGCGAGGGGTGGGTCCACCCATGGAGACGGTGTGATTGATCTAATGGGAGCTCACCAAGGCCAGCTGGACTGGGACTGAAAAAGCATGTGATCAAACTGGACTCTCTGAATGTGGCTGACAATGAGGGCGGACTGAGAAGCCAATGACACCGGGTTTTGATTCTACTGCATGTACTGGCTTTTTGGGAGCCTAGTCTGTTTGGATGCACACCTTCCTAGACCTGGATGGAGGGGAGACGGCCTTGGACTTCCCACAGGGCAAGGCACCCTGACTTCTCTTAGAACCAGAGAGAGAGGGGGAGGGAGAATGGGAGAAGTGGGAGGGAAATGGGAGGATGGGAGGAGATGGAAATTTTTAATAAAAAAAGAGAAGAATCTGGCTCATTTTTTTAAAAAAAAAAAGTGATTATCTCCAATGTCAAGACATGAACTCCAATAACGAAAATGTACATAAACCCCTTATACAAGAGAGAGACTTGACTCTGTTGCCAACTCAGATGCTAGAGGAAGTCTGCACCTCCTGGATTTTGTGGACCCTCCCTCCAATCTCTCTAATTTCTTCTATTGTGCTTATCTCCCCTCAGTATGCATAAAGTTTCAGTGTCAGAACCATAGGAGACAAGATGATAGACTAGACACAGGAAGTTTCTAAGACTAGACTTGTTGTATGATACCATTCCTAAGGAGACATGAAGAAATATCTATTGGCTTCAAATAGAGAACTGACAAAAGATCAAAGTAAGGATACCACAAAGGTCAAACTTGGTGAACTAATGAATTTTATTGGTGTTATAGTATTATGAGCAAAGAGTTACTTATTGGAGAAGAAATGACTCAAAGATAGCTGCATCCCTAAAGCCCACTCATGCTGTCTGCATGACTTCCATGAAGCTTGGCTTGTCTGAGCTTTTTTCAGGCAGTTCAGCTGGTCAGAGCATCTCTCTTCAGCAGTCATCATTTGTATATTCTTCAGGAAGGAGTAACCTACTGCATTTGGTCAGTTTCAGAGACTTCCTGAGACTTCTGGGTTGTTTTCTTTCTGAGTCTCAAAAGGCTTCCCTCTTGGATGGAATGTTTCACTTCTCATTAGGATTTTCTGAATTTTAAACAGCTTCTTGGAGGAAATTGCTACTCAGTAAGCCTGGGAGGCACTTATCTGCCATGTGCTGTTTTGGATCCTCCCAAAGTCATATGCTGAGACTTTAGACATCAAAGTGATAATGTTTGGAGATGGGCCTTTAGAAGGTAACTAGGATTGAATGAAGTCATGTGAGTGGAACTCTCATATCAGAATTAATTTTCTTGTAATAATAGGCATTATAGAAAGAAAAACATGGTAGTGTATCCCTGTAATCCTAGTACTCAGGAGGCTTAGCAGGAGGATACTGTACTGAAAAGCAGCCTGATGTAGTCTGAAAGACTTTGCCTTACAAGAATGCACCCACAAGGTAATTTGGCTACTTTAGCCTGGGGAGAGGGTCCTCATCAAAAGCAAACTCTGATGAAATCTTGACCTTGAACTGTCAATCTTCAGATTTATGAGAAAGAATTCTCTATTGCACAATCTGTTCAGCTGATGCGTATCATGGTATTGTCCCCTAAATGCCCAGTGGTAAAAGCTTGATCCCTAGGAAAGTGAAACTTTTGAGAGTTGGAACTTAGTTGAGGTCAGTAAACTGATGACTGGTGACTCCCCAAAGGGGATTGTGAGACCCAGACCCTTCTTCTCTCTTCTCCCTGGCCTTGCCCAACTTACAATGTAAACAGGTTTTTGCTACACCACATATCCCTACCAGTATGTGCTTGCCAAAGGCACAAACAATGAAGCAAATCAATCAGAACTGGAACCTTGAAATAAGGGAGTCAAAAATAATTATTTTTTGAGAACAGGCCTGAACCAGCAAACTCCACAAGAGTAGGACTAAGCCAGCAACCTGGGCCAGAGCAGACCTTAGATGGTGAACTCCACAGGAGCAGGTACAGGGGAGCAACTGCTGAGTGAGTGGGCCAGAGCCAGAGACCCCTGCGGGTCCAGACGTGAATCTGTAACCTCTGAGGGAGTAGGCCTGAGCCAGGTCCTCTGCAGGTCTGGGCACACTCTGGTCTGGGACCTCTGAGAGAAAAGATCAGAGCCAGAGACCTTTGCAGGACCAACCCCAAGCCAGAGACCTCTGCAGGAGCAGATCCAGACCAGGGACATTTACAGAAACAGGTTTGAGCTGACACCCTATACCAGAGCAGACCTGAGACAGCAAACTCCAAGAGAAAGAGCACACCCCAGGAGTGGCCAATGGGCTAATTAGAACTGTGGCACTGACTGTACCACGAGTAACAACCATCTGAGCCTTGGATCCACTGGCACCTAGAATATTAATCACCAGAATCATAGACACCCACAACCAATTAGAGGAAAAGATGAGTAAACAAGGTAAGAACACATGCAACAATACTAAGAGCAACACAATCCAGTAAAATCTGAAGACCTTACAGCAGCAAGACTTGAACAACCAAATATAGATAAAGCAAAAGAAAATGACCTAAAAAATAACTTCAGGAGAATGTTTGAGACTCTTACAGAGGAAATGAGAAATTCCCTCAAAGAAACGGAGGAAAAGACAAACAAAAAAATTGGAAGACATCAGCAAATTTTCCTTAAAGAAAAACCAAGAAAAAGCAATCAAACATATGAAAGAAAGTTGGTGTGGGGGAATTATCTGTATTCTGTCAATCATGTATTTTAAATAAATGCTGATTGGCCAGGTAGGAAGTATAGGCGGGTTAACCAGACAGGAAGTAGAGGTGGGGCGATGAGAACAGGAGTATTTCTTCTGGGAAGAAGGAAGCTCTCTCTTCACTCCTGCGCAGACCACCGAAGAGGCAGCATGTAACTTGCCCAGCTGAGAAAGGTACGGAACCATGTGGCTAATGTAGATAAGGATAATGGGGTAACATAAGTTATAAGAGTTAACAAGAAGCCTGACCTAATGGGTCAATCGGTTTATAACCTTATGGAGTCCTGTGTGTGACTTCTCTTTGGGATTTGCCGGCTATAGGGTACTGGACAGGACAGATACCCCAACAAGCCGGCTCCTCATGCTACAGACAGTATTCAAGATTTGAAAACTGAAATAGAGATAATAAAGAAAATACAAGCTAAGGGAATTATAGAAATAGGAATCATGAGAAAACAATCAGGAACCACAAATGCAAGCATAAACAGCAGAATACAAGAGATGGAAGATACAATACAAGCACTACAATAGAGGAAATAGACTCATCAGTCGAAGAAAGACCTATCAGAATTACATCTGAATTCCCATTGGAGACAATGAAAACCAGAAGGTCATGGTCCAGCGATAGATATGCAGGCATTAAGAGACCACAGATGCCAGACCAGATGACTATACCCAGCAAAACTTCTAATCACCATAGAAAGACAAAACAACATATTTCATGACAGAACCAGATTTATCCAATACCTAGCTATAAATCCAGCCCCACACAAAGTACTAGAAGGAAAACTCCAACCCAAGGAAGTTGGTTCCATCAACAAAAACACAGGCAATTGATGATCTCACAGCAGCAAATCCCAAAAAAAGGGGAAAAAACACAAATTAACATCACCAACAATGAAAACTAAATTAACAGGAGATGGCAATCACTAGTCATTAATATCCCTTAATATAAATGAACTCAACTCACCTATAAAAACACAGGCTAACGGATTGAATATGAAAACAGAATCCATCCTTCTGTTGCATGCAAGAAACATACCTCAAACTCAAAGACAGACATCACCTCAGAGCAAAGGGTTGGGGGAAAAATTTCAATCAAATGGACCTAAAAAACAAGCTGGTGTGGCTATCCTAATATCTAACAAAATAGACTTCAAACTAAAATCAATCAAAAGAGACAAAGAAGGACATTTCATATTAGTCACAGGAAAAAAAATCCATCAAGAGGAAATCTCAATACTGAACATCTATTCCCCAAATACAAGGGCACCCTCATATGAAAAAAAAACACTTCTAAAGCTTAAATCATACATTAAAACCCACACACTAATAATGAGAAACTTCAACACTCCCTCTCACACTGGACAGATAAGTCAGACAAAAAATAACAGAGAAATAAAGGAACTAACAGATGTTATAACTCAAATGAACTTAACAGATATCTATAGAATATTCCATCCAAACAGAAAAGAATACATCTTCTTCTCAACACTACATGAAACCTTCTCAAAAACTGACCACATACTCCGCAACAAAACAAACCTCAACAGATACAAAAAAATAGGAATAACCCCATGTACCTTATCAGATGACCATGACTTAAAACTAGAATTCAACAGTAATACTAATTCCAGAAAGCCCACAAACACAGGGAAATTAAACATTGGTTACCTGAATCATCAATGGGTCAAGGAAGAAATAAAGGGAGAAATTAAAGACTTCCGAAAATTCAATGAAGATGATCACACAACATACTGAAATTTATGGGACACAATGAAAGCAGTGTTAAGAGGAAAGTTCTTAGCACTAAATGCCTACAGAAAGAAGCTGGAAAAATCCTACACTAGTGAATTAACAGAACATTTGAAAACTATAGAACAAAAAGAAGCAAACTCACTCAAGAGAACTAGATGGCAGGAAATAATGAAATTGAGAGGTAAAATCAACAAAATAGAAGCAAAGCAAACAGTATAAAGAATCAATGAGACAAAAAGTTGGTTCTTTGAGAAAATCAACAAAATAGATAAAACCTTTACCCAAACTAACCAAAGGCAGAGAGACAGTATCCAGATTAACAAAATCAGAGATGAAAAGAGGGACATAACAACAGCCATGGAGGAAATACAGAGAATCATCAGCTCATATTTCAAAAACCTATACTTCACAAAATTGGAAAAATTAAAGGAAATGGACAACTTTTGAATAACTATCACTTACCAAAATTAAATCAAGACCAGATAAGCAAATTAAGCAGACTTATAACTGCTGAAGAAATAGACACAGTCATCAAAAGTCTCCCAACCAAAAAAAGCCCAGGAGCACATGATCTCAGCTCAGAATTCTACAAGATTTTCAAAGTATAACTAATACCAATACTCCTCAAATTGTTCCACACAATAGAAACAGAAAGAACATTGTCAAACTCTTTTTATGAGGGTAATCTTAATTACTCTGATAGCCAAACCACATAAAGACATTACTAAGAAGTAAAATTACAGATCAGTTGCAATTATGAACATTGATGCAAAAATACTAAACAAATTACTGGCAAATCGAATCCAACAACACACAAGAACCATCATCCACCATGATCAAGTTGGTTTCATTCCAGAGATGCAGGGATGGTTCAACATATGAAAATCTGTCAAAATAATCCACCATATAAACAAACTGAAAAATAAAAAACACATGATCATCTCATTAGGTGCTGGAAAAGCTTTCAACAAAATACAACATCTCTTCATGATAAAGGTCTTGGAGAGAGCAAGGATACAAGGAACATACCTAAACACAATAAAGTCAATATACATCAAGCCAACCACCAACATCAAACTAAATAGAGAGAAACTCACATTGATCCCACTGAAATCAGGAACAAGACAAGGTTGTTTATTCTCTCCATATCTATTCAATATAGTTCTTGAGGTCTTAGTTAGAGCAATAAGACATCAAAAGGAGACCAAGGGGATACAAATCAGAAAAGAAGAAGACAAGTTCTCACTATTTGCTGATGATATGATAGTTTACATAAGCGACCCCAAAAAATTCTGCCAAGGAACTACTACAACTCATAAACACTTTCAGTAATGTAGTAGGATGCAAGATTAACTAAAAAAAAAATTAGTAGCCCTGGTGTGGTACAATGGTCTGTATTCTGTCAATTATATTTTGAATAAACAGTGATTGACGCAGTAGCCAGGCAGGAAGTATAGGCAGGACAACCAGACAGGAAGTAGAAGTTGGTCAATGAGAACAAGAGACTTCTGAGAAGAGGTTTCAGTCTTGGCCCAGCCACAGAGCAAGCAAGATGTGACTGCTTCACTGAAAAAAGCTAACATAGACATGTGGTTAACATAGACAAGAATAATGGGTTATTATAGGTTATAAGAGTTAATAAGAAGTCTGAGCTAATAGGCCAATCAGTTTCTAACTAATATAGACCTCTGTGTGATTTCTTTGGGACTTAATTATTGCGGGAACCAGGCAGGACAGAAAACTCAGCCAACATAGCCCTCCCGTATATAGATGATAAATGGGCTGAGTAAGAAATCAGAGAAACATTGCCCTTCACAACAGCCACAAATAACATAAAGTATCTCGGAGTAACTCTAAACAAACAAGTGGAAGACTTGTTTGACAATAACTTTAAATCTTTGAAGAAAGAAATTGAAGAAGACACTAGAAAGTGGAAAGATCTCCTATGATCTTGGGTAGGAAGAATTAACATAGGAAAAATGGCAATCTTACCAAAAGCAATCTACAGATTCAATGCAATATCCATCAAAATCCCAGCAAAATTCTTCACAGATCTCAATAGTAGGTACTCAACTACATATGAAAAAGCAAAAACCCCAGGATATCCAAAACAATCCTGTACAATAAAAGAATTTCTGGAGACATCACAATCCCTGACTTTAAACTCTACTACAGAGCTACAGTACTGAAAACAGCCTGGTATTGGCATAAAAACAGACAACAGGACCAATGGAACCAAATCAAAGACCCATATATCAATCCACACACTTTTGAATAGCTGATTTTTGACAAAGAAGCAAAGAATATCTGATAGAAAAAAGAAAGCATATTTAAGAAATGGTGCTGGCATAACGGGATATCAACATGTAAAAGAATGAAAATAGATCCAAAACTCAAGTCCAAATGGATCAAAGACCTTAACATAAAGCCGGCCACACTGAACCTCATAGAAGAGAAAGTGAGAAGTACATTTGAATGCATTGGCACAGGAGACCACTTTCTAAATATAACCCCAGCAGCACAGACAGTGAGAGAAACAATTAATAAATGGGACCTCTTGAAACTGAAAAGCTTTGGTAAAGCACAGAACATTGTAGTGTGAAGGACCGACTTGTTGGGGGTATCTGTTCCCGCCCAGTACCCCACAACCGGCAAGTCCCAGAGAAAATCAATCACACAGAGATCTCTATAAGTTATAAAGCTGATTGGTCCATTAGGTCAGGCTACTTATTAGCTCTTATAACTTATGTTACCCCATTATCCTTATCTATGTTAGCCACATGGCTCAGTACCTTTTCCAGCGGGGCAGCTTACTTCTTTCCTCTCCGGTGGTCTGGGCAGAACTGGAGAGGGAGCTTCCTGTTTCCCAGAATATTCCTTTTCTCATCGCCCCACCTCTACTTCCTGTCTGGTTGATCTACCTATACTTCCTGCCTGGCCAATCAGCATTTTATTAAAATACATGATTGACAGAATACAGACAATTCTCCCACACCATTTCCCTCTTTTTCTTTTTTTAACAAAGGAAAATACCCATAGTCCATTTGTTGGGAATGTGGATGTAGTATTCCAGGCTACTTCCTGCTGGTTGGGGGCGCTGATAATCTTATGGGGACCTAAAGAAAATTTGCAGTTATAATCAAGTCCTGACTGGAGTATCCTGGGAGTCTCGATCGTCTCAGGCAGCAGTCTTGAATCTATTCTGGATATAGAACTCTGTCATCTGGGCCATCTGTTCCTATCGGAGATTTCTCAGGTGATCTTCCTTTTTCAAACCTGATTTTTCTTAATTCAGAATGAATTCACAGCTTCTCATTTTCTGTGGAAACAAAAGCAAAATCTCTTCTCCAAAGTAACATACCTTTTGACTTCAGTTTTGAAGCCAAGGTATTTTCAAAATACCTATCTTGGGTTAGTTCAGCAGCATTTATAAACAAAAGTCTTTTAGCAGCTGTTGCTCCTTCCTCAGCATTCAAACAATTCAAAGAGAGCATAATAACATACAGTATCAAGATTCTCTGTGTATTTTCCATCTTTATGTGGCTTTACTTTAACCTCTATTTCTTATGTTTTTACTTTTACTTTTAGAGACAGGTTCTCTATTTATCTTTGTCCTGGAATAGCTCTGTAGACCACGTTGTCCTTGAACTCACAGAGATCCACTTGCCTCTGCTTCTCAAGTGCTGGGATCAAAGGTGTATGCTAACACACCTTGAACTCACAGAGATCTGTCTGTCTCTGCCTCCCAGGCATTGGGATTAAAGGTGTGTGCTACCACACCTTGAAGTCACAGAGGTCAACTACCTCTGCCCCTTAAAGTGTCAGAGTTCAATTTACCTCTGCCTCTGAAGTGTTGGGATTAAAGGTGTGTACCACCACACCCAACTACTCTCTTTCTTTTTTTTACTTTAAGAACTTTAACTTTTAGCCTGCATATATTTTTAACACACTGTAAACCATTTAGAGATTTTCTTCCTCTCTGAATCTCTCTTTACTGTATATCTCTCTTTTTCTGACCACACGAGTCTTCAATGAGTAGGACTAAAGCCGTAGCTTTGACAGTTAGACCCAGCCCATTCCTTAGCTTTCCAGCCTCATGGCTGAGATACCAGCCAGAGCGGTGTTCACTGCCACAACTCTATGGCGTTTCAAGGTCCTTGCCAGCAAGCAAGCTGCAGCATTCTGCTCACAGACCACACTCAGTCAGACTGCCTGCCTGAAAGAGTCAGAGTTTGTCCTGGTAGGACAGCTCAGAAAGCCCGCATTTTAAAACAGCGCAGCTTTTTTCCTGCTATGGCTGAAAGCCAAAAAGCATGCGTTCAGCTTTTCATCAACACCATTTAAGAGTTTCGTGGCAGGACCTCTTAATGAGCTACAGAGTTTTGAAGCTAAAGCTGAGTCAGGAAGCCTCTCTTAGATGAGAGCATTTGCTTGCCTCTAGCAAGCAGAGCAGATCTGAGAAATTGCTGCCACCAAGAAAACATGCTTTACTCTATTCTTTCCCAAGCTTTCTTAAGCTTTCTGTGGATTCAGTTATCCATGTCTGGGCACCATATGCAACATGAGGGCTTGTTTGTTGGGGTTTCTGTCCCGCCCGGAACCCCACAACCGGCAAGTCCCAGAGAAAATCAATCACACAGAGATCTCTATAAGTTATAAAGCTGATTGGTCCATTAGGTCAGGCTACTTATTAGCTCTTATAACTTATGTTACCCCATTATCCTTATCTACGTTAGCCACATGGCTCAGTACCTTTTCCAGTGGGGCAGCTTACATTTTTCCTCTCCGGTGGTCTGGGCAGAACTGGAGAGGGAGCTTCCTGCATCCCAGAATATTCCTTTTCTCATCGCCCCACCTCTACTTCCTGTCTGGTTGACCTACCTATACTTCCTGCCTGGCCAATCAGCGTTTTATTAAAATACATGATTGACAGAATACAGACAATGGTCAACAAGACAAAATGGATGCCTACAGAATGGGAAAAGATCTTCACCAACCCCACATCAGACAGAGGGCTGATCTCTAAAATATACAAAGTACTCAAGAAATTGGTCATCAAAAGAACAAATAATCAAATAAAAAATGGAATACAGGCCTAAACCGAGAACTCTCAACAGAGGAATCTAAAATTTCTATTAAGAAAGACACTTAAGGAAATGTTCAACATCCTCAGCCATCAGAGAAATGCAAATCAAAACAACTCTGAGATTCCATCTTATATCTGTAAAAATGGCCAAGATCAAAAACACTGATGACAACTTATGCTGGAGAGGATGTGGGGTAAAGGGAACACTCCTGCATTGCTGGTGGGAGTGCAAGCTGGTACAACCACTTTAGATATCAGTATGACGATTTCTCAGAAAATCAGGAAACAACTTTCCTCAAGACCCAGCAATACCATTTTTGGGTATATATCCAAAGAATGCTCAATCGTGCCACAAGGACATGTGCTCAACTATATTCATAGCAGCATTGTTTGTCATAGCCAGAACCTGGAAACAACTTAAATGCCCCTTGACTGAGGAATGGATAAGGAAAATGTGGTACATTTACATGAAAAAAATGACTACATCTTGAAATTTGTGGGCAAATGGATGGAGCTAGAAAATATCATATTGAGTGAAGTAACTCAGGCCCAGAAATACAATTATCATATGTACTCACTCATAAGTGTTTTTTAAACATAAAGCAAAGAAAACCAGCCTACAACCCACAATTCCAGAGAACTTAGACAACAATGAGGACTCTAAGAGAGACATACATGGATCTAATCCTTATGGGGAGTAGAAAAAGACAAGATCTCCTGAGTAAATTGGGAGCATGGGGACCTTGGGAGAAGGTTGAAGGGTCTGGGAGATGCAGGGAGGGGAGCAAAGAAAAATGTAAAGCTCAATAAAAATAAATAAAAACTATTTTTCTCTTTAAAATATAATTGTCTCGGCCATTTTGGTATGTCAGTAAGATACAACACAGTGCAGGTTTTGTTATAGTCATTTGAGTTGACTAATACACCATCTTCACACTTATATCAACTTCTGTTGTCCTTTTACATAACACAGAGTTTATTAGTCATTCAGTTCAATCTATTCATTCCATCACTCATCCAGGACAATGTGCGCTTTATGGGTCAAGCACTGGAGTATGTACCACGAAAGCATGGTTTTAAGAAAAACCAACACTCTCCCTTCTTAGAGTTTAAGTTCTATTTAAAAAAGTAAGAGAATCAATGATTGGTCCTGATTTGATAATTATTAAAAGTTGGAGGCTCTCGCTCAGTTGGTAGATGGCTTCTCTAGCATGCACGGGGTCCTGCATTTGATTCTCAGTACTGCACAAGCAAGGCTTGGTGGTATGTACCAAAAATCCTAACACTGAAGTAGAGGCAGGAGGAGGAGTTCAAGATCATCAACAGCCTGCCTGGGCTACATGAGGTCCTGCAGCCAAATATACCTATATGAATATGTGAGTATATATGCTACATGGATTTGAGTTTTTATTATGTGCCCTGTTTTTTTTTCAAATGTTAGAATTTTTCTGGAAGTGTTTTGGTTTGTGCATTTGTTTTTGTTTTGTTGCTATTGTTGTTTTTTGAGACAGGCTTTCTTTGTGTAGCCCTGGCTATCTTTGAGCTCACTCTGTAGACCAGGCTGGCCTCAAACTCACAGAGATCCACCTACCTCTGCCTCTGCATCTAAAGATGGCTCAGTGGTTAAAAGCACTTACTGCTCTTGCCAAAGACCCAGGTTTGGTTTCCAACACCCACACGGTGACTCTTAGTCATCTGTAACTCCAGTTCTAGGAGCCACCACGCTCTCATCTGACTTCTGTTGGTATCACATGCACGCAAAAATATACACACTCCAGCACACACACACACCTACATTTAAAATAAAATAAATAATTTTTTAAAGAAAGAAATTCAACGAAGGGTCAATGCTTAAACTCAAAGAGTGCTCCACTGATAATAGAAGACTACCAGGCAGTTCTGAGAAGCCTTCAGACTCCCTCTGCTCTCCCAGCAAGAACAACAATAAATTATCATAGAGTTAGTTTACTCTAGGAACAGAAAGGGAAGGAGTAATGCCAATGAACTCATCATAGAAACTAAAACTGAGTTTACCAAGGACACAAAGAAACCCACGCAGTGTCACGATGGAAAACCCAACCATAGACAGCCGAGTGTATAAGTTAATGAACTTCTCAGAAAGGCCAATGGTGGGAAACTAATGTTATCAAAACTGGCTTCAGAGCTGACAGTCCGGCATTCTTGATGCCGACTCGTACCAGGTGTTTAAATGGAATGCTTAAAATGTGGGCTTGCTCTTTTGAGCAGTACTCCATCCAAAGGAAGGTTTCTTTTTCCTTACTCTGTCCTACCAAGCTCATACTCCAAGCTTTTCCACTTGATTGATAGCTGCCTAGGGAAAGGCACCCCCCCGGCAGGAAGTCTCCAACCCACTCCCCAGATGGAAATCCTCTCTGCCCTAGGCTCTGAGACCTTCAGTCTCACTTGTAGAGAGGAGAAGCTGGGGTTTTGTTTCTAGTAACCAACTCTCAAGCTGGGAGAAAGCTTCTGTGGTCAAGGCTGGTCATTAGACAATTGGAATTGATTCTGGTCATGAAGATCCAGGCACCCCGAGGTCTCTAACTCAGAGTCTGTTGAGAACCCCGGTATGATGTGGTATACCTGTCTGTAAGCTGCACGCTTTCCGGACTCCCATACTTCACAAGTTAGGCCAGTGCAGATGGAGGAAGGAGCCTTCGCTATGAGTTGGAGCGTTTCCTTCTTTGATCTACGTGCCATGCTATCAGCAGCAGAGATCGGAGGGCAGTGCTGTGCTTTGCTGTGCAGCCAAATGGAGAACCGCTAAATCCCCTGGAAGATCCCCTCACTTGCAATGCCAGGGGGCAGCTTGGCTGGGAGCCCAGCAGAGGAGGCTGTTGGCCTCTCCTGTCCTTTGAGATAGCTATCTCCAAATTGCCATCCGAAACCTGCCCTGCAGAGAGCAAGAGTCACTGAGCTCGTGGGGAGACTTGAAGAAGCCAAGGCGCCCTTGGACTCCACCGGGAACAGCTATTACAAAATGTAAGTGGGTTATGCGGGAGCGAAAGAAGAGCCAAGGGTTCGAGCTTGGTTCCTGTCTGAGCATGAAACAGGATGAGCCTTCTGAAAATGCCCATTCCCCCTCCCCAGTTAAAGGAATTTGATTCCTTTCCACTAGCAAAATCCTACTAAATATGTCATGTGCCAAGCTGCCTCTGATATGGTCCAACTCTCAGGGAACTCTCAAGGAGATGGGAAATCAATTAACTCGAGCAAGTCTGGCAAACTCTGGGGCCACGGACCAAACGAAAACCACTGTCTATTTTTGTATGCCTCACACGCTAAGAAGAAATTTTACCTTTTTCCTTGTTTTCTTCCAAAGCAGAGCCGGAGTTCCGTGTAAGAGCAGGGGCAATCGCGTGGCATTCTAATCTGAGTGTCATGAATGAAGTTTGAGTGAAAGGCAACCATGCCCGAGTGTCCACGGCTGCTATCATCCATCCATGGCTGTTTCTGCCTGACGGTGGCTAACTAAACAGTTGGAACTGAGGCTGTGTGATTGAAAAGCCTCCAAAACTTTGCTTTCTGGCCACACCTAGAGAACATTTGCTAACCTCTGGGCTGGAATGGTGGCTCCAACAGCTTTGGCTCAAAGGGTCAGAAGAAAAAGGTCACTTTCAAGTTCTGTATGCTATTCAAGTGTTATGGTTTTTGAGCGCGATTTGTCTCCGTCCAAGCACACGCTGAATTTCGTTGCCAGTGGAAGTTTAATTAAGAGGGATTAATGTCATCCTCAGGAGACTAGATTAGCTCTTAGAGCTGTGGGGTGTTCTAAAGCGCTCCCCTTGTCTGCTCCCCTCTTCCTTCTGCCATGAGGCTTTCACCAGAAGACAAAAGATGTTGCCATTGTACTCTTAAAGTTCCAGAGATGTGAGCCAAAATAACTGCTTTTCTTTATAGACTATACAGTCTCAAGTACGCTGGAATAGTGACAGAGAATAAAGCGTATGCTATTATTTCTAACAAATCGTTTAATTATCTGGCTTAATTACTGCATCATGGTTATGTGGTGCTTCTAATATTTTAGAGAAAAAAATCTTAACCTCAGAAAGGTTCTGGTGTGAGATTAGATTAGGGCTGTGGATAGAGATGTGTATATCACCGCTATTACTCTGATTTCAAACCTGAGCCCCACCACTAAGGGGTGACAAAGTGACTTTGAACAAGTTGTTTAATTTTAATCTTCCCCAGTTTAGCAATCTGTAATTTAGGTAAAATAACAACGATATAAAGCATCTCAGATAGTGCTGGCCACACAGGAAGAGCTGGCCATCAGTTTGTCTAGTTTTCGGTGTTGAGGTTTGAACCAGAGCTTTGAAGATAAAAGGCAAGTCTCCACCCTTGAGCCACACCTTACCCCTAGCCACACTTACAAGAAATGTCACAACATCTTACTCTCTTTAAAGCTCACTACATTCACACACTGTTGCTGTGTGGGGAGTCATGCTCGCTGGCATGGTGGTTGTTTTCTAATGAAGATGACTGTGGTAGTTTGAATGTAATTGGCCTCCATAATCTCATAAGGAGGGACGCGTTAAGAGGTGTGGCTTTGTTGGAGTGGGTGTGGCCTTGCTGGAGGAAGTATGTCACTGTGAGCTTTGAAGCTTCTGATGCTCAGGATACTGCTCAGTGTGTCCGTCAGCTTCCTGCGGCCTGAAAGACGTAGGATGCTCAGCTACCAGTGCCATGTTTGCCTGCATACTGCCATGCTCCCTGGCAAAATAATAATAGACTGAACTTCTGAAACTGTAAGCAAGCCCCACACACACACACACAATTAAATGTTTCCTTTATAGGAGCTGCCATGGTCAGCTGGGCAGTAGTGGCGCATGCCTTTAATCCCAGCACTTGGGAGGCAGAGGCAGGCAGATCTCTGTGAGTTCGAGGCCAGCCTGGTCTACAGAACAAGTTCCAAGACAGGTGCCAAAGTTACACAGAGAAATCCTGTCCCCCAAAAAAACAAAAAAGAAAAGAAAAGAAAAGAAAAGAAGGGAAAAAAGAAAGAAAAAGGAAATAAAGAGTGGTCATGGTGTCTTCCCAGCAACAGAAACCTAACTAAGAAATGGCTAACTTGTTTGTTTTAAGCAATGTGTTAAAAAGGAAACTGTAACATGAAGACAAGATTCACCAGGGGAATCCCATTAAAACAACATAATGTAAGTTCATTTTCTGCGCCATACAGGGGTCAGCCAAGGGCGTATTCAGGAAGACAAGCAGGTACCACCTACTCTTTAAAAAAATGTCTCTTTGGAGTCCGTACGTGTGGCACACACCTTTAATCCCAGCACTTGGGAGCAGAGGCAGGTGGATCTCTGTGAGTTCAAGGCCAGCCTGGGCTATAGAGAGAGTTCCAGGACAGTCAGAGTTACGTAGTGAAACTCTGTCTCAGGAGCTGGGGGAGTCAGGGAGGGCAAACAAGTCTCTTCACGATGACAAGCGCAGAGGTTTCAAAGAGTCCAAGGCAGAAAGTAAAAAAAAGAACGACACATTAATGCTGACAAACAACCGAGCTAGACAGGAAAGCTCCAGAGGCTGTTTAGAAATGAACACACACACAAACACATGCACACATAACCCAGAGATAAAGGCGCTACTCCGCGCTATCTGATAACTTTGAAGTTACCCACCAAGATAATGTTTTCCCATGCATACTACGTTGAGCTTTGATCTAATTTTGCACAAGCAGAAACGAGAGAGCAATTTGGGTGGGTGCTGGGAAACTAATAAAGAATTACGTCTCTGTGGAAAACTCACCGGAGAGAAGACCTCTCAACCAGTGTGGCCATTTTTTTGAAAGTTTTCCTCGCCTCTGCGACACACTTGAGTCTCTAGACCCAACAGGTAGGCATCGGTGTCACTGATGGCGACAACACCTCTAAACACACAAAAGCCACCTGGAAGAGCCCAGCCTCTTCTGGGAGGCATATCCAGGGACCCACAGCCCTGTGAGCAGCAATCAGCGTCATGGTGAAGAGTGCAGAGTCCTGGCTAAAGAACCATGGGGAGACTGGCTCTTCCCTGTCCATGGTGTGACCTTCAGTGACCTGTTGACCCTCTGACCTCATTTTCTCCTGGTGGCGGGGGAGCAGAAGCAAACTGCTTGAACTTTAGGCTTCCCCTAAATGGTCGGGTACTGCGACCTTTCAGGTGCAAGCTAGCGGCATGACTTTGTCATCTCTGTGGCTACACATGCTAAACTTGTGGGTCTGTTAGCAGAGGCACGTTGGGGGAATCAGTAAGATGACTAAGGCAATTCACAAATCTTCTGAAACTGTGTTTGGTGGTTTTGTTTCTCTCCTGTGAGAGCAACTCAAAAGAAACGAAGAGTTGGATTAGGTCTCGCCTTTTTACCCTTTCCTTAGCCTCCATCACAGCCAAGGGGAATGTGTCCCACCCCGGTTCTGCTTTCAGGGAGTTCATGGCACAGTAGAAAGTTGTCCCTTTCACAGCGGCTCACTGCATTTATGGTACAATGGCCAGGCGGGAGGCCAGGGTCACCTGGGCAATCTCCGAGGCATTTCTCTTTGGTTGTACAATCTTGGCATTTATGTTTGTTGTTTGTTTGTTTGGGCTGGGGATGAAAAGCAGAGCTTTGGGCACACTAACAAGTGCTATACCACTGAGCTATCCCTGACTCTGTCGTCGTCATCATCACCATCATCATCATCATCATCAAATTCGTTTTTTGTGGCATGGTCTCGTTCAATCGAAACTTCCCTTGGACTCACTAATAGCTGAGAGTGACTTGGAACTCCTGATCCTTCCTGTTTCAACCTCCCAAGCAATGGGATTGCAGATATGCACCACCAAGCACAGAGACAGGAGTTTTGTTTTTGTTTTTAACTGTGGTCCAACATGCCTCTTTTCCCGTCCTTTCCCACATGTCCGTCCGCCTTTGTAACTTCAACCAAGGAGCTCTGTTTCGTCCCTTTGCCCTTACACATCAAGATGTGACACTTGGCCCTGCAGGGGAGGATGGGTGGCTGCATTCACCCATTGCAATGATATTTCTTTACAAAGGTGATTATGAAGAAGTGCCTAAACCCAGGGTGGATCCTGCAACCCTGTTGGAGATGCACCCATCAGACTTAAGGAACCTATATCATCCCTCTTTTGAAACACAAAGAAGGGAAACACTGACAATTTTTTAAAAGATGACCTTAAGCTGACAGACCACTACTTTCAGACCACTTACTTGCAAATTTCAGGATTTTATTTTTATGCATATCTGAATAGCATTTCATTTCGTATATGTTCCACATTTCCATTATTCGTCCGTTGTTGAAAGATACCTAGGTTTGTTTCATTCCCTGGCCACTGTGACTATGGTGGCATTGAATATTGCTGAACAAGTATCTGTGGAGTAGGGTGTCAAGTCCTCTGGGAATATGCCCAGGAGTCATATAGCTGAGTCACACGGTAAATTTATTTGTAGTGATTTGAGATTCTACTGATTTACAGAGTGGCTGCACCAATTTATATTCATCTCAACACTGAATGAAGGCTCTTCTTTCTCCACACCTCCAACACTTGTGGTCAGCTATTTTGTTGCTCTTAGCCATTCTCTCTGGTGTGAGATGAAATCTCAAAGTTATTTCAATTTGCATTTTCCTGATTGCTAAAGATGATCAACACTTTTTGAGGTATTTCTTAACCATTTTTCTATTGAGAACTGTATGTAGAACCCTAGTTCATTTTTTTATTTATTAATTAAAAAATTCCACCTCCTCCCACCCTCCCATTTCCCTCCCACTCCCCCCCCTCCCCCTCCCCCTCGCTCTCCGGTCCTAAGAGAAGTCAGGGTGCCCTGCCCTGTGGAAAATCCAAGGCCCTCCCACCTCCATCTGGGTCTAGGAAGGTGTGCATTCAAACAGATTAGGCTCCCAAAAAGCCAGTACATACATGCATGGAGACAGTGGGACTGATCTAATGGGAGCTCACCAAGGCCAGCTGGAATGGGACTGAACGAGCATGTGACCAAATGGGACTCCCTAGCTCATTTTTAAAATTGGGTAATCTGTTTCCTTTACTACTTTTTTTTTTTTTTGTATATTCTAGGTGGTAATCCTCTGTCAGATGTACAGTTGGCCAAGATTCTCTCCCTCTCTGTTTGATTCTTCTTCACTCAGATTGTTTCTTTGGCTGTGCAGAAGCCTTTCAGCTTTATGAGGTCACATTTGTTGATGATTGGCCTTTGTTCCTGATAAGTGGAGTCCTATGCAGAAAGCTCTTCCCTTCATGTATGTCTACAGGGATTTTTTTCTAACAGTTTCAGTGTTTTGGGTTGTCTTAGGGTTTCTAATGCTGAGAGAAGACACCATGACCATGGCAACTCTTATAAAAAAAAAAAAAAACAAAAAAACCCGCCTAATTAAGGGGGCTCACTCATAGTTCAGAGGTTCAGTCCATCATGGCAGGGAGCATGGTGGCATGCAGTTAAGCACCGTGCTGGAGCAATAGTTGAGTGCCCTATACCTTGCAGGCAACTGAAAGTCAACTGACAATAACACCAAGGAAAGCTTGAGGAAAAGAAACCTCACAGCCTGCCCCCACAGTGACACCCTTCCTCCAGAAGGTGTGGTCCAGATTAAAGGTGTGCCATTCAGTGTCGAGGTCTGGATTGAGGGTATGTTTCATCCAGCCTCCTCCAAAAAGATCACAATTCCTCCAACAAAGCCACACCTCCTAATAGTGCCACTCCCTATGTGTGAGTTTATGGGGGCCAAGCACAGTCAAACTACCATGCAGGTATCCGATTAAAACCTTTGTTCCAATTAGATCTAGTTTTTGTGAGGGGTGATAGATACAAGTCTAATTTCGTTCTTCATGAAAACATCCATTTCCCCCAGCACTATTTGTTGAAGAGGCTGTCTTTCCTCCAGTGTATGTTTTTGGCCTTGTTGTCAACAGCAGGTGGCTGTAGTTACGTGGGCTCACGTTTGGGTCGTCTGTTTTATCCTATTGGTCTACACGTTTATTTGCATGTCAGTGCTGTATTTCTTTCATTGCTACAGTTCTATATCTTGAAGTCTGGCATAGCAATCTCTCCAGTGTTCTTCCCTTCACTCAGGGTAGCTTTGGCTCTGGTTTCTCATGGGTTTTAGGATGATTCTCTTCTATTTTGGTGAAGAATGTTTTGAGTATTTTAGTTGGGATTGCCCTGAATCTGTGACTTGCATTTGGTAGGATGGCGATCTCCACAATATTAATTCTACTGTTGCACAAACATGGGGTGTCCTTTCATTTTCCAGTGCTTTTCTCAGTCTCTTTCTTTGGAGATTGGAAGCTTTTACCACGGAGGTCTTTCACCTCTTTGGTTAGGCTATTCCAAGTATCTATTAACACCTTGTTGGAGAACCATAATTCCTTACTCTACTCCAATACTTACCCTTATATCACCGAAGAGTGGAGCTACCAACCCTCCCAAAAGAAGCTTCTCTGTATAGCAAGTGGAAACCACCATAGAAGACCACAACTGGATACAAGGCAGATATCACTGGACAATTTGGAGCCCAGCCATAATAGATGCATCTACATCACAGCTCCGGGATCTATGGTTTAGGGAACATCTTTGAAAGAGGGGACAGAATGATTGTAAGAGCCAGAATACAAGCAATCTCTGGTATTCTCTCCTAGCAATGGCTGCATAGACAATACCAGAACCACAGCAGTGTCACTGGACATGTTAATGTGGGAGGGGGAAATTTCCTCAGGGTCCCATTCCTAGACAAAACTACAAGTAACTAATTAATGATTTCTGGGAGAAGGAAAATTAGGGGTTTTTTTTATTAGTTTCCAATGCAGAGTAGCCATTCCTGATACCATATACACACAAGCAACAAAAATTGACTTTGTAGGTTGTATTTATATATTTGTGAATACATATACTACATATATGTATTATTAATAACCAAAGGGGAAAAAGCTATCAATTGGAGAGTCAGGGGATATGGGAGGTGTTAAGGGGAAGGTACATAAAATGGGCTGGAGGAAAAAAATAAAATAGGAAATTATATAACTCTATTTCAGTTGAAAATATATTTAAGAAAGAAGAGCTGTTCCCATGGCACTACTCAAGATGGCGCCAAGAAAGACAAGAAGCTGAAAGAGTCAGCTTAGATCTTACTCTTCAGTAGAAGATGGAAATTTTGATTCTTGGAGTTTCGAAGTTTCTATTGGAAAAGGTTAAAAGCAATAAAATAAAGATGGAAATCTTGGCAGTGTCGTTCACATGGAACTCATGAAGAGTAAAATCACAGTTGTTTCTGAGGAATGGCTCTCTGAAAGGCATTTGAAATATCTTGCCAATAAATACCTTAAGAAGAATAATTCCCATGGTTGGCTTTGTGTGGCCAAATTTGACAAGGAGATTTACAAACTTCCTTATGTCCAGATTAGTCAAGATGAAGATGGGTCAGAGTCTGAGAACTTGGTGGCCTTTGCTTTTAATAAAATGGAAGTATGCTAAAGAAGGAAACCTAAAATTGGACTTTTTCTGCAAATAAAAATCAAATGTAAAATGATTCAAATTACACTAAGTATGTTCTTTGACTTGAATAGAATTAAATTAGACATTTGGAAGTAGACACACTCATGGATAGTCCTTTGGTTATTAACACGTATTTCAAGGCAATTTAATAGAAAAGGCACATTTTCAATGAATGGTCCTGGAAACTTGATTCCACATATGTTTAAAATAACCCCAACCCTTACTGCATAACGTATATAAAAATTAACTTAAAGTGTAAAAGTCAAAACCTGGAAAACACAGGTGGAAAGAGCAGTCATCTGTATTTAGCAAAGATTTCCCAAATCCGATCCCCACTCAAAACATGAGCTTTCATCATTAACACAGTCAAGGGCAAACGCTGTCGCTTGCCAGTCTCCTTGTGGCAGAACAATGCCCTTGCAATCACAGGAGCCGGCATTCAGTGATGCCAATGGTCCCCAGTGCCACCCATCCTTTTCTCGGAATCTACAGAGAGCCCTCCGTGCTTTTTCTCACTACCCTGTGAAAAACATCATGTATTGGTTTACTATAAAGTGAGATTTATAGAGGGTTGGAGAAGTAGCTCAATGCCTGGGAATGTTTGCCGGAGACCTAAGTTCAGTTCCCAGCACTTAATGGCAGCCAGTAACTGTCTGTAATTGTCACTCCGGGGAATCAGACGCCCTCTGCCCTCGTTAGGTACCCAGTGCACAGAAAATCATACAAGCACACAAACATACACAGAAACAGAGATAAATGAACCTTAAAGACTAGAAATAAGCAAAAAAAATTATAGAATATCCTGGAAGCTATCACCTAGATTAACATTTTATTTCTTTATCTAGCTGGGTGTGATGGCATATGAATATCTGGCCATTGAAGACCTGACAGGTGTATCTCTGACTTCTGGGCTAGCCTGGTCTGCACAGCAAGTTCCAGACCAGCCAGAGCTACATAGAGAGACCCTGTTTCAAAATGAAATCTTTTGTATGTGTGTATGCATCTGTGTAAGGGTGGTACTGGAGTGTGTGTGTAGGGGGTGTGCACTCCAGCTGAGGCTAGAAGTGTAGTTGATAGCTCCTTCAATTGCTCCCCCACCGTTTTTTCCGACAGGGGACCTCACTAACCCTAGAGTTCACTGATGGACTAGAATAGTTAGCTAACAAGCCTCCTGGGTCCTGCCGCCCCTTCCTCCCAAGGCTGGAGGTACACACCCCACTCCGATTTTCCCACGAGTGCTGAGGGAGGTTAATTTTAAAAGTTTTTAGGGGAGTTACTTTTTCCTTTCACACAAGAACTTTGCAAGGGCCAAGAACACGACTTTCGATCTTATTATTAGCTCAAACACAAATGATAAATAAGAGCTTTTGGGGCAGAGAGGAGAGGGTGGAGGAATCAAGCCCTCAGCTGCCCTCAGGACCAAATGTCTCCCTGCTCTTGCAGGACCCACTCAGGGTGAAGCACCAAGACAGGACCCAGAGAGGCATAACCTCCTCCCCTCTCACACCCTTGCGGTAGGGAGGACAGTGGGTGGCTGAGGTGAAACTCCAAGTGATGCTCTCAGCTGCAAACTGCCACGACACGGCTCATCCATTTCCTCTCTGACTTGGTTTTGGTTTGGACTCCTGTAATAACTGTGCACTCCCACCAGCCTCCCTGCCTCTTTGAGCCTCTCCCACAGCAGTCCCCCCCCCCATTCAGCTGCTGCAGAGCAACACTGCCTAAGCCAGGCTGTGGTTGGGGTCACCCCCACACCCTGCCCTGCCGGCGCTCATTTTCCTGTGTTCCTGGAGCACTGTGGCCTGGCCCTTCCTAGAAACTGGGCTGCATCTCCCCAGCATTGCGTGTTGGGCTAGTGGCCCTTGTCACTCACGTTCAAATGCTGTCTTTCACTTTTCTAGCCAGAACTCCAAGTACAGAGACTTTCCAGTCAGACTGGCCTGGCCCTGGCCTTGTCCCTTTGTGGGGTTGCTGATGTGAATGACGGAGTGGAACTGTGGACAGATCTAAACAGCGGGGTGTACTGAAGGGCAAGCGAAATGCCTCTGTGGTTAGAAGCCTCTGTCTTCTAGCAATCTGAGGACAGCGGGACGGCCCCTCTCTCTAGAAGTCAAAACAAAACCTAGACACCCTGTACAAATAGCCTGTCTGTCCTCTACTTCCCAAGGCCCATTGCTCCCTCTGAAGATACCACTTCCTAGCCTACAGCCTGGGTCACTCCCTGTCCAGACAGAGGGAGGACAGGCCATTCACTTATCAAAGCCAAGGACATGACCTAGGATAACAGAATCTGGAGTTGGGACAGTTCCCTTAAGGGTCATCACATCCATTCTGCTTTCAGCCAAGTTTCCGTGTACTCCCCTAGAGAGACCCTTGGCGGCTATCCGCCCTCCCTGGAAGTCGCCCCTGCTCATTCGCGCTTTGTTTCAGTGAGTAACAACACCACCATGGAAAAGAAGAGAAAATGCCTTTAGGGGGTCTAGATGTTATTCGCTTTAGTGTAAGGCTAACTTTTCTTGTCTTGATCCACAAGGATAACGGGCTCGGAAGACAAGGAGCTGGAAGTTCAGAGAGCGGTTTGGAAACTGAGTGACAACTGAGACCAAAGTTGAAGCCCTGGCTTTGTTTAAAACGTTTGCTGCTTAAAGTACGGTCCAGGGACCAGAGGCATCAGCATCACCTGGGAGCTCAAAGTGCAGACTCTTAAGCCCCACTGCAATTCACTGAGTTTGAGTTCAAGTCCTGCCTTTCCTAAAAACCAGATCACAGAGGGATTCGTCTATATATTAAAGTTAGAAGAGTATAGGGATAACATTCTTCATTCCTTACTGAAAAGTTCTGGGCAGGAGGAGCCTCAGCCTACAGCTAGACTGGCTGTCAAAGTACCTGAATCAATCCTCATTTCCCAGAGCCCTCTCTGGGGCTCAGCCACTGAATTATCTCAGACAGCCATCCAATGCTGTTGACTGAGGGCAAGGGAGGTGTTGGCCAGATGGATGGGTCAGTCAGACTTCCATCCTGCGGAGCAGCCCTCCGTATACTCCCAATGATGGCTCGCAGTCTCAAGTGTGGAGCTCTTTTTGAACTTAATACAGGAAATTTCATTTTGCTGGACAGTGCTGTGTTAGCTTCACATCTGTGTGATTCATTTGAGTCCCCCCCCCCCCCCCGCCCGCCCCGCCAACAACAGTTTGCTTCTGTGCTTTTAAATGACACTCTTGTAGCCCGGCCCCTTTTATGCCAACCTCCTTTGATGCAAGCCCTCTGTTTTGGAGCATCAGGGTTCTGCCACCCAGACCTGCTGAGGCATATTTAAAACTGTTTAAATTGACAGACCAGGCAAACAGGATTAACTCGGTGGACCCAGAAGGGGAGGTGGGGGCCGGAGGGGGAGGTTGAGCCCCCAGAGTAGCTTACAGGGATGGCCAGGAGGATAGCCGGCTGGGCTGGGCTGGGAAGGAGCCTAGCGCTGGCGCTGGCCAAGAATTCTCGATCTGGGAGGTAGGCAGAGACTTTGCAATCTGCCGGTGATTGGATTAGACATGGTGTGAAAATCGGAGCAGGGCTACACGGCTGGGGCTGGGGCCCAGGCTGCTGTGAGGCCAGGCTGCCAAAGCCCTGCTGTGGAGACCACATCAGGGAAGCCTGTCCCCGCCCCAGCAGGCCTTGGAGACAGCTTCAATGTCACAGCCCTCAGAGGCTCCCCCACAGCTCAGCCCCGTTGTCTTCCCCATCCCACCACATCTTGGGAGCTTTCTCAGGGGAAGCAGAGGCCGTTGGCCCTATTCACCGGCCTCCTTTACCCTTGACCTCCCAGCAGTGGCTCGGGCCTCCAAGGAGGGAGAAGCCTGTCTTTCAAGTCTCTGGGGTCTGAGCAGCCCTCTCTTGATGTCTTTCTTTGTCTAGCTTTCCCTCTCCTTCTGGCACAGTCTGGTTCCTTACAAGGGATTCCACTCTGTCTGCATTTGCTCAGGATGGAATCAGCTTGTGATTTCCACTTTTCCAGGGATTTGGGGTTTCTGATGAATAAATATCTCTGAGAATTTTGAAGTTTCTTCCAGAACCTTCATCAGGATTTTTTGGGGGGGAGGGGTCTTGTTATCAATGAATCTTTGACACTATCTGTTGCTTTATGGCAGGAGTAGTGACACAAAATCCTAATAGAAGTGGATTTTAACAGGGCACCCTGTTTGTTAGTATTTGGCTACTGTTGGTGAGGCAAGGTAGTAGCCATAGTATGGATACATGCTCTCATGGGTCCTGAATCCTTTGGCCTTCCTCCTGACATTGTCTGTTAAAAATACAAATCAGAAACACAGAACTAGCAATTCTAAGCCAACTTCACCTATAAAAGTCTTTGACTTTACTCTGGTTCTTAGTTCCTCGGCAAGCCCGGCCCTGGTCAGGTTTGCCTCTCCTGTTCCCCTGTCTCGGTGTTTCTGAGTGTGTGGCAGAGGAGTCCCTGCGCTCCTTTGGAATTGTCACCAGCGATTCAGGAGGTCATCTAGTTATACAGCCACAGCTAGAGAAGATGCTGGAAGCAAGCTCTACTTCTTCACATACGGTGAGCTGGAGATCCTGCAGACCCAGGGTCCTGCAGACCTCGGGGCATGCAGTCCTTTGCATCAGGGGCTCCTGTTAAGAGTCGAGCACTCTTAAAAGCAAAGGCGAAGTTGGAGAGAGAACACGGATCATAGACTGGCTGCTCAGGTTCTTTTCTCTTCTGTCGACTGGGGTGTAATGGCTCTGCCAATGGGGACACCTAGATGCAGTTTCCATAAAGGCACAAAAGGCCTGCTGTCCCCGAGGAAGCCAGGAAATGCCTATCAGGAGATTCCTTCTGCCACCCCAGCCTCTATCTCTTATGCTCTAGGGGCAAGTGTAGAGGCCAGGGTGTTGCTTGGCCTTGTCTTGATCACACGCTTCATTTCTATTTTGTCTCTTAGTCAGCGCCCCTCAAACGCCCATTAGCGTGGATATCGGTATTAGTAAATAGATATCACTCAGCTATCCAGTTCAGAGACATTTGTGTTGGCTGCCTACATTCTTGTGTTTCCAAGAGTTCACTTCCACTATGGGAGGATGTTGGAACTGTTTGAAATGCTTACATGGACGAGAAAAAGGACGATGGTGACAAACTGCGATACACATCTTTTGAACTTGGTGCAGAGAAGGCAAATTGGGCTGCAGTGTATCTCAGTGGCAGAACCTTTGCCTAACATGCCTGTGCTCCTGGATTTGAGCGCCAGTATTGAGAATTTTTTAAAAGAACAAAGAGGACAGTTGGTGTACCCCAAAAGTGAATATGCTCACAGATCTGCACCATTTCCCAACCAGCTTTCAAAGTTGCCCGCCCTCTAACCAGGCTCCCTCCCCTCTTGCTTTGGCTAACAGCAGACAGCTCAGGGCTTCCCTGCCTTTGCACGGCCATTGAGAGGAGTGGGTTTTCTGGAAGAGAGAAGGAGCCTTTTGAACACTTTGATCACCAATATGCAAATCAAATCCAATTACAGACACACTGGCAGTCCATGAGGTCTGCAGGAGACATCCTGACTGGGGACGCCTGTCGCTCTGCACAGTGTTCACTGTGCTGGTCCTGTTAGTGAGTGTCCAAAATCAGCCTCCAGCGATGCTCTGGTGTCCCGTCTCCTTATACATGGATGCACTTCTGGGATTCACCTAAGGCACAGACTCTAGTCTCTTTACCCTTGATTACTGCTGAACTCTTATTCGGTTTGGGTCCAGGAATCTGATAGAACTCATTCTGGAATTTCTACCGCAGGCCATCAGAGAACCAGTTGTTTCTGTTTCCTTCCCTCCCTCCGTCCCTCCCTCTGTCCCTCCCTCCCTTCTTGCCTCCCTCACTTCTTTCCTCCCTGCCTTCTTCCCTTCCTTCCTTTTTCTCTCCCTACCTACCCTCCTCCTCCCTCTCTGCCTCCTTCCCTCCTTCCCCCATCTCCTTTCTTTCCTCCTTTCCTTTTTCTTCTGTGGTGCTAGGAATAGGACCCAGGGCCTCTTGGATGCTAGGCAAATGCTCCACTGCTGAACTACAGGTTCAGACCTATCTCTTCTCTTTAGACCCAATGTGCTGTAAGAAGCCTGGGTAGCCTGGGCAACTCAATGGCACAAGGAAGCCCAAGAAAGCCATGGAGAGGCCTGTGGAAGACTAAACGTCAGACATGTACATGCAATTTAAGACCGCAGATATGAGTGTGTGGTCAGGAGACCCAACTAGTTGAACCTTGCCCAAATTCCTGACCTTCAGAATTGGAGAAAACAATAAATGATTGTTGTTTTATTACTCTAAGTTTTGGTATGGTTTAGCACACATCTACCAAACTGTGGAAATACTGCTTACATGTGTATGTGTATGTATGTGTTGTATGCATATGTGCTGTGCATGTGTGCTACACATGTATGTTCATATATATATTGTAGATGTGTCTTTTATGTTTGCATTATATGTATTGCTGTATATATGTGTGTTATATGAATGTGTGTGAATTTTTGTTTTTTATTTTTTTTTAATTTTATTTTATTATTGTTTTACCTGTATGTGTGTCTGTGTGAGGGTGCTGAATCCTGTGTGAGGGTGCTGCAGACAGTTGTGAGGTGACATGTGGGTGCTGAGAATTGAACCCAAGTCCTCTGGAAGAGCAGTTTGTTCTCTTAACCACTGAACCAGCTCTCTCGCCCCGTTGTGTGAGTTTTATGTAAATTTGTGTTGTATGTATGTACGTATATATGCTTCGTATGTATGTGAATACTCTCACCACTGTTGGTGCTTGTGGAGTCCAGAGGTTAATTTTGGGATAGCCTTCTCAGTCTTATTCTGGGGAGGTGGGGTCTCTGACTGAACCTGGTTCTCTCTGCTGCAGCTAGACTGGTTGGTCAATGAGCCCATGAGAACCACTTATCAACATCACTGGGGTTGCATTGGCACAACACTATGCCTGGCTTTGTCAGGCATTCAAAGGCTCCAAATTCAGATCCTTGCGCTTGTATACCAAGCACTTTACCCATAGAGCCATCTCTCTGGTCCAACACTGTCTTTTGTGATGATGGATCTGATAGCCAAACAAGTGGGAGACGTCACCTCTTGGATCATCTCATTGAGATCTTGTCCGGGTGAGAGAACATGAGCCACCTGCCATAGAAAGCGCACAGGAGAGACAACAGCTAGCACTTCTTACAAGTCAATCCAACTCTCAGGTTAACTTCAAGTTCCTGACTCCTCTGCCTTGATTTTAAGGGCTGAGAAGCCACCCTCGCTCCTTTGCTGCTGCACAGAAAGGAGGACAGGGCTGGAACACCAGGACACACAGCCTTGAGAAGGAAAGAGCTGGTCCATCATGTTCCTATGAAACCCATGGCCAATGTCTCATTCACTCCCCCATTTCCTTGGTTCTTTGTGCGCATGCGTGCCTATCAAAAGCCATACAAATTCAGCTCCCCACAGCTGCCTTCTAGCTCAGCTCCAGGACCCTGTCTGGCCCAGTCTCAAGGAAGTGCATGCCACTCTTCTTCTCAGAGAAGCTCTGTAGCGAATGCTCTTTGCCAGAACTGTTCGGTGCTGATCCAATGTTGTCCTGAGGCTCAGACTGTGAGCAGAGGCCTGGAGGCCGCTCGCTGCACTCTGGCAACACTCACAGAGCTCTGCAGAATAGGTTACCCCTCGAGCACTAGTCCCTGAAATGGCTGTGGTAGGTGCCAGGCACACAAACCCTCAATAGGTCACAATATTCTTTTGTGCGATGCCAGGGACCTAGCTCAGAGCTGTATCCATGCTAAGTGTGCATTCTACCTCTGGTCTTCACTCATAGGCCATGGCACCAATTCTTTTGTTGTTTGAGATGGGCTTTCATGTAGCTCTTGCTGGCTTGAATCCAGCCACGAATCAGAGGGTGACCTTGAACTACTGAGCTCCCAGGTGCTGGGATGATCTGCAAGTGCCACTATTCCCCGCCTGTGACACTATTTGAAACAATATTAATAGTGACAAAGGCTGGGAAGAGAAAGGAAACAACAAAAACATTTAACCAACATGAATAAACCTGGCATATCCATGAGACACTCGTAAAGCAAGCGGCAACGTCATCACATTATGAAAACCAGGGGAGTTTTGAAATACAGAGATGTGGAAATGTATTCGGCATGTGCTATCGTGGAGCAGAGGCAAGTTTAAAAGGGGTACACAGAGCACGCTTCTTTTTTTGCCTCAAGGGGAAAATCAATACTAATGTGCATTTGCATGTTTGTGTTTGCATAAATACTGAGAGGACGAACAAAAAGTTCTAGCCATGATTACCTCCAGCAGCGGAAGATGAGAGAGACACAGAGGGGCTGCAGATGAGGAGGTTGATTGAAATTTACTTGAAGCTGTTTTGTTGCTTTGATGGCCGACCCATGTGAATTGCATTACCTAGCCCAAAAACTTTGTTGGGGATGTGTACTTTGTCAAATTTGATTAGGGAATGGCATAAGAAAAATAAATAAATAAACAAACCACCAGTGTTGGAAGCTCTGGGTAGAACCATGTCTGTTTAAATGGTCTAGAATAGTTCCAAGATAAACAAAGCCGGAAAAGAATACGGGGCGGCGTTGGGGGGTGTTGATGAAGGGAAGCCTGATCATGTTCCACAAAGTCAGCAGCCAGGATGGGCACCTAAGCCGAGAGGTAGACAGAGCAGCCTGAGCGATTGCAGAGATGGGAACGGTTCCCATCTAGACCTGGGAATCTCACGTTCCAAACTGTGTGGGTTCAGCTGAACTTCCGGTTCCCATGAAAACCAGCCTAGCTCATACTGAACAGAGAAGGGGCCACTTGCTATGCTCCGTGCCCTGAGTTAAGGGCCACGCGTGAGGTCTGAAGCTGCTCTCTGCCATTCTGGGACGGTGGTTCAGGCGCTAAACTTGGCTGTGGGAAAGCTGCTGGCACTCCGGAAGTCCATCGTCCTTATGACTGAGGCATCCATAGGAAGAGTGAGCACGCAGAGACCCGCATCCCCTGCTGCCTGTGGCGTGAATGAGTGAGCGACATCTGACATGTATGAAATGCACTTTATTGGCGAGTTGGTTTCAAAACTGCCAGAGTCTTCAAATTATCCCAAGCAAAGGAAATCTCAAGGACCGCCGCAGTGAGAACACGGCTGCCAGCAGAGGGCAGTGGTGCCCCTGTCAATTACTGGTGCATTGATAATAAATTAATCTTCCGGGTTTTGTTTTTGTTTTTAATTATATACACGCTGCCTTAGTCCTTCTCTCAAAGCTACCTTCTCCCCATTGTTCCCTTCAAGATAGTATGACCTATCTGGGGTCACTTTCTAGACATCAGTGACAGACAGTTGAGGTCACAAAGTGCTCCCCCCCGCCCCCCCGCAACTTGGCAAACCCACTGTGTGCTGAAATGAACTTGAATTCTACATGGTAATTCCTCCTTAATAACTCTCAAAGATGATGGGGATTGTTTGCTGGGAAAAGGAGACCCGGCCCCCTGTCCTCTCCCCTCTCAGGGCCTCTGACCCCTCTTTATCTCCCCGCAGAACCATATCTAATTGTGAGAAGAGGCCAGGCTCAGGAGACCTGGGCTCCTCTGGGCAGAGAGAGCAGGCAGGACACACACCGGCCCTGAGAGACACTGCTCAGTTAGCCTGGGTTCAAAGGAGCAGCTGTCAGTGCCATCACAGTGAGCAAAACCCGTCGGAGTGACTGAGAATGAGCCTGCATCCATTCTTGTCATGGTCCGTTTTTCATCTCTCTGGGGCCCCTGTTACCCCACAGACTGCCTTTAGAGCCGCCCTGCTGGTGGAGTCTCCCTGTATTCCTCTCTTCAAAAACGCCAAGAACTAAAATGTTTTACCCCAGGATACTTGGTTTCCTATAGACTTTGGGGAGTTCTTTGTCCCTGAGGTTTTCTGGCCTTCACCTGTATCATCTGATAAATAAGAGAATACAATTCACTGACTGGCCTCCTCTGAAGCTGACGTATCAAGTTTTTGAAATATCGAGGAGAATGCCCGCATAGAGCACCCCCACATGCCTGAAGGACGCACGCACATCAACAAATTCATGCGGCATGGGGCACTAGCAAAATGCAAACCATGACTCCCCCTCAACCGCCAAGACAACACAAATATCCAAAAGGCAGGGTTCTGTAAGTCAGTTTGATCTGTGTGGGGCGGAGGATAGCATAGAATATCTAGATGACATGAAGAGGGGTGAGAAAAGAAAAATAATAATAATAATAAAAGAATTGCTGAAGTGTCCAAACAGGGGCCCTGTGTTACACGTAGCAAGGACACAGGCTTCCAAGTGGGAGGACCCCAAACACTTACTCGCTATGAACTTGGCCTGCAGAGCTGAAAGAAGATTTCTGCAGAGGTGCAGGCTAGGACTGTTGGGTGTTTCCAGCTCACTTACCTCAATGACAGCAAATATCCACAGCCCGATAGAGACAC